>NW_022589768.1:548710-551493 GCF_004348235.1 Phoca vitulina
AGCCCCCACGCACCTGCACCCCCCAGCACCAGCACCCCACAGGGGGCTCCCCGCCACCCCAGGGCCTCAGGTCCCCAGCTGTGGCTAGCCTTGTCCCACCTGCCCACCCAGGTCTCTGGGGAACCAGCCTGGCTGCACTCTGCTTTCCAGAGGAAAGGCGTGGGGACCCCCAGCCCTGACCACCTCAAGTGCTCACGAGAAGCCAAAGAGCCTGCCACCCCTCCCATGCCTGCTGACCCTCGTGCCCCCGACAGGTCCTGGTGTCAACGGAGGCCCCCTGTGCCTCCTGCCCACCTGCAGTGGAATCGGCCCCCTGACCCTGACACCTGTCCTGCCAGGTCTCCCTGATCCCCTGCAGCCACCTGGGTTGGACTCAGCCTCAGCTTCCGGGTCCCAGAGTCCCATCGGGCCGGGCCCCGAGGCCCAGGGAGAGCAGGTGGGACCCGGGGCCCTGCGGCCTGAGTACAACCCAGGCCTCCTGAGGAGGGACGGACGAAGGCTGCAGGCGACGCGCGTCCAAGGCTGAGGCTTGGCTGGCCCTCCCGCCTTGTGCTTATCGGAGCTATTTGGGGAAGCGCTTCGCTTCCCGCCGCCTGGCCGTGCTCCCGCTGCCGCGGCCAGCCCCCAGCCCCCAGCCGCCCAGCAGACGTCCCGGGGCAGGAGGAGGGGAGGGCGGTGGACGGCCGCGGGCCTGGGACATCCCCCTGGGCCCAGCAGAGGGGGGAGGCCACAGCTCTGAGCTGCACATCTGCGGGCCTACATCCTGTCCGCACGGTGTGACCTCACGCAAGCTTCTTAACCCTGGGCCGGGGGGGGGGCCAGTTCCCTCCTCTGTCCGTACCCCCCACCTCCGCAAGCGGATGTGGGTCATGCTAGGTCAGCTGCTCACCGTGGTGACCGCACACCCTGGAGTTTCCAGGCTTTCTAAATGTCTTGCCACGCAGCCCCACAAACCATCAAAACATCCTGGGGCTCCAGGATCTTGGCATCCAAGTCACCTCCCCGCACCGGCCTCCACCCCGAACGCCTGACTGGGGACGGCTGGTGGTTCAGCCACCTAACCCCCCCCCCAGGCCCCTGCCTGCGGTCCACCCGACCCCCCGGAGACCTGACCTCAGTTCCCAGCAGACGCCACAGCCGCCCGAGCCCCCACGGCCCTGAGCCCAGCATGAGGGGCAGTGAGGAGCCGTGGCCGGCCTCCACGTGGAGGCAGGTGCTGTGGAGGCTGCGGCCGGGAGATCTGACGGGCGGGGCCCTGGGGCCGTGGGATTGCAGGAGGCCCGGGCAGCACGGCGTGGCAGCCGCTACTCTGGGCCTGGACCGGGGCTGCCCAGAGCCAGCCACTGTCGAGAAGGCAGGTGGGGGGGTCCCCGAGGCGCTGACGGCCAGTCCAAGGACCGCAGGCTGTCCTCGGGGCAGGGGGCAGCGGCTGAGAGGCACAGAAGCTGCGGGGGCCTCCCTACTGACTCAGGGGGCCCTGGGCTCTCTTCCTGACCTCACAGCGGCTGACCGCGTCGACACAGTGACCACCTTCCCCCCAGCACCTCGCTTCTGCTCTCCCCGCCCCTCCCCAGGCTCCGGAAGGGGAGGCCCAGACAGGGAAACGGCCAAGGCCACCCAGCTGGGAGGGGGCCCAGGTGTGAGTGCAGGGCCAGCTTCCCGTGCTCAGCACGGCCGGGGAGGCGTGCGTGCCTGGGTCCACGGCCACCTCTGGCTCGGGTGCTTCCTCCAGGAGGACACAGCTGGCCGGAAGCAGCCAGTCGGACCCTGGCACGGAGGCCGTTTCCTGCGGCCGCAGTGCACGCTCCGCGCACCCCTCCTCCAGCCGGCATGGGGGCCGGGGGCTCACCCCGGCGTGGCCTCGCTCGGCGGGTCACGGAGACCCAGCGGGAAGAGGAGCTTGCTCGAGGTCACACAGCAACCTGGGGGCACGTCCACTGCCTCCCCCCTTCCTGCGCCACAGAGGGGTGCCCACGGGCCGCCGTGGGGCTGGGCCTCACAGTCCTCGGTGGCCGACAGTTCGAGGATCCCGTGGCCGCCGCCCTCCCCGCCCCGACCGCCCGCACGGCGGCGCGGACTCACGTGGCGCCTCGATGAGCTCACAGTCCTGGGAGCCGCACGGCCGGGAGCTCTCGGGCCAGGCCTCGTGGCTGCACTGCTCGCTGTCTCCCTCGGGCAGCCCCGTCTGGGTGTTGACGCACCGGACCAGGCGCCGCTGCACGCCCCCGCCGCAGGGGGCTGAGCACTGCGCGGAGGGGGGGAGGGGGGAGGGGAGGGTCCACAGGAGCTGCACCTGCCCAGAGGCCCAGGTGCGCCAGCAAGGGTGGGGAGGCCGCCAGCCCCTGACGCGGGGCCGGGGGCCGCCAAGGGGAGGTGGCGGCAAGTTCCTCCACCAGGACCCTGCATCCCGAGTCAGGCTTTATCATCGATCAGGATGGGATGTTGTAAAAAGCCCGAAAAATAGGTGTAATCTCTGGCACGGTGCCAGGCCGTGGGCGAAGTGTCTACTGCCCTGCTCCGTGTACCCCGCACACCCATTTCCCCGGGTGAGAACACAGCGCCCAGAGCCGCTCAGCAGTCGGGGCGCAACCGCGGAGCTCCAGCAGGCCCGGCAGGAGGGCGTCCTGCGCCTCGCTCGCCACACCAGCCTCTGCTCCGCTCCCTAAACACTCAGGTCCTTCCTTCCTGCCCCAGGACTTCCCACTTGCTGTCCCCTGGCACCTCTGCTCCCAACCAGAGTCCCGCAGGCCTCACCCCTGCACCATCAGAACACCTTCCCTGAG
>NW_022589768.1:551503-589564 GCF_004348235.1 Phoca vitulina
GAGGGAGCGGAGGGCTGAGCGGTGGGCCCCATCCCTCATCCGCAGGCTGGCTCACCTGGCTCCAGGGCCCCACCACCCACTGCGTACAGGGGTGCGTGTTGCAGGGCCGCGTGCTGTTGGGTTTCAGCGCCTCCTCACAGAGGCCCGGCTCCGGGCAGGTCACCAGACGGTGCTGCTCGCCCCCACCGCAAGCCTCAGAGCACTGGAAGGGTGGGATGGGCAGGGAGAGGGGTCGGGGCACGGCCAGGGTCTGAGGACACCCCCCACCCCCTCCCGGGGCCCCCAGGCCTCACCTCCCTCCAGGAAGAGATGTACCAGCTGAGGCAGGGCTGCACCCCGCAGGGACGGCGGGCGGGTGGCATGGCAGGCCCCGGCTGGCAGTGGAAGGGCCGCAGCGGCCGGAGGTCCTGTGTGTCCACGCACTGCACGTCCCGCACGGAGGACCCTCCCCCACAGCTGCGGGAGCACTGCAGGCCAGGGGCACGGTGTGAGCAGACCCCACACGCGCACGGCCCCGCGAGGGGTGGCTGGGCAGCAGCAAACGGACCCCCGCCACCCCCGCCCGGGAGAACCGGCCAGCCTCGGGCCGCAGATGCGGGGCCAGGGGCAGCCACCGCAGGGGACAGGTGGGCAGGGAGGAACGAGGGAGCGGCGGGGACGATGAAATCCCGGGCAGGGGGGAGGGCAGGTACAGAGAAAAGGACGCAGCCAGCAGCCAAGGGGCTCACGGCAGGGAGAGGTGAGGACGCAGCGGGACGAGCCCGAGGACAGCGGCACAGAGCCCCCCCCAGCCTGCACTGGGGGCCGGGCGGGCCCGGCTTGCACCCCGAGGCCCCCACGCACCTTACTCCAGTTGCCCGTGTGCCAGGCGGCGCAGGGCCTCAGACGGCAGCGGCGGGCGGGTTGGGGCCGGCTGGCGGGCACGCAGTCCTCCTCCCGGCCCGAGCTGCAGTGCACGGGCCTCCACACGGCACCCAGCCCGCAGGTGGTGGAGCACTGGGGGCCGGGGCACAGGCGTGAGGGCAGGTACGTCCCCGCAACCCCCAGCCCCACGGCCAGGTGCTGCCCATCGAGGGGCGGGGACCCCGCTGGAGCCAGAGCCTCGCCTTCCCCATCTGCAGAATGGGCTCCTCCGCCCCCCTCCCAAGGAGACAGAGGACAAAAACTCAAACACCTCCGTGAGCATCTGTCCCTGCTCACGGGACACAGGCGGCGGCCCAGCTGTCCTGCCCAGACTCGCTGCTCCCCACAATCAGCTAGGAAGGGAGTCTGGGTCCCTCGCTGAGTTCCTGCCTGTCCCTCCCCACCCCAGAATGAGGGGTCTGAACACAACTTCCCCAGGGACAACGCGGGGGCGCCGGTCAGTCTCTGTCCGTCAAGTTCAGACCCTCGCTGGCCCCTGACTGGGGGGGGGACCTGCTGATGATGGGGGGTAGGGGGGAGGCCAGGCAACAAGGGCCTGAGCAGCCCCTGGAAGAGCCAGGCTGAGCTGGGGGGAGTCCGCTGGGCTGGGGGGCCACAGAAGCGGCTTCCCCACCAGCACAGCTGTCCGGGGGAGGGCCCTGCCCAGGAGCACGCAAGCCAGAGTAGGAAGGACGTGGCTCCTGGCTGCCCCCTGTTTGTGCCTGCCCCGCCTTCCCGGCAGCCCCCTGTGCTGCTCAGGCATGGGGACCCCAGAGACCGGCAGATGGGCCCCCGCCCCACCTTACTGCTCAGATGGGAACCTGAGGCTGACAGGGCAGAATGCCCTAGGGGCACATGGAGGGCAATAGGACTGATTTGGGGTCACGGGCTGCCAGTTCCCAAATCCCAGAATCCCCACGTGTCTGGGAGGCAGGGCCCGTCTCCGGATGAGGACACCCAGCCCCTTACCTCACTCCAGCTGCCCACCTCCCAGGTGGCATTCCCAGCAGGTGGCAGGTCCTTGGCCAGGCCGGGCTCCAGAGGCTGGGCCTCGGGGACTCTGCTGCTGTTGGCTGAACCATCCCGAGCTGGTGTGGGCAGCGGTGCGGGGCTCAGGGGCACCTCCGAGCCGGGGGCTCCCGGCCAGCCCACAGGTCCTGGGCCCGGTTCCCAAAACATGTGCTCGAGGCCAGGGGGGCCCGTCTGAAGGAAGGTTCCTGGCATGGCCACGGTCTGCAGGTCCCACGGGGCTGCAGGGGTGGGAGTGCCCAGTTCCGGGGGGCTGTCCCCACCCCAGGTCACTGGCAGAGCAGCTGGGGGAGGAGGGGGGGAAGGAGCTCCCCCGACTGGGGGCCACAGCTCAGTGTCCACAGGGCCCAGGCCACCTTCCAGAGCAGGTTCCCAGGCCACATTCCCCGCCGTCCACAGATCTCCTGCGTCTGGACTGGGGGGGGCACGGCTGGTGCTGAGGGAGGGCAAAGGGGGCGACGTGGGGCGGGGTCCTTGAGGCAGGCCAGTTGCTCTGCGGTCTAAGGCTTCCTCCTCATCCTCAGAGAGCTCGTTGGCCCCCTGCCAGCGCGGAGGGGGCGGCCGGCTCTGGCTGGTTCCCCCTCCCGGGAGCCTGTTTTGGCTCCCAGGGGCAGCAGGTGTCTCCATGCCCCCGACTGAAGCAGGGGACCAGGGCCAGCTGGGGAGCCCCAAGTCTGGGGCCCCGGCAGGGGCGTCTTCCTCTGGTAAGAAATTGACCAGGGGGTTCCCAGGGGCCTGCTCCGAGGGCAGGGCCGGAGAGAGGCCAGCCCGGCTGGGCCAAGGGGCAGGGGACCCGTCTCCCAGGGCCACCTCCTTTTCAGTGCCAGGAGGCTCTGAGGCTGGCAGGGGGGTGCCTGTGGGGGGCTCAGCAGGGCTGCTCAGGGGTGGGGGCGTCCAGTCCCCTGCGCCCGGCAGGTCTGGGTCGGGCTCCTCGAAGGGCCCGTAGGACAGGTCCTCGTGGAAGTTAATGAAATTGTAGTCGTAGTAGAAATCGTCAACAAACACGGGCCCCGGCGGGCCCAGCTCCGGGTCCTCCTCGATGGCATTGCCCATGCCGGCCAGCTCAGGTGACGAGGGGGGCAGAGGCTGCGGGGCCAGGCGTGGGGGGATGAAGTCGACCTCGTTGAAGAGCTCGCGGCTGGGAGAGCCGCTGCCTGAGCCCTCGGGGTCCAGGGCGCGGGGACAGGGCGGCAGGGAGCAGGCTGCCCTGCGGGCCGGCCGCTGGGCCTCCTCACAGGGGACGCCGGTGTTGTTGGTGCAGAGGACACTTCGGTGCTGAGTGGCCTCCCCGCACGTCGCCGAGCACTGCGGGGGAGAGCAGGCTGAGGGGCGCAGACCAGGACAGGCTGGGCCGAGTGGGTTCCCTGGCCCTGCCGATGTCGGACGAGAGGCCTCCGCCAGCCGTCTCCCCCGTGCAGCTCCAGACCGTGGCAGTGGTGGCTCCCAGGGCGCCCCAGCCTCCCCCCACCGTGGTCCCCGGCAGTAGGGGCTCTCTGAACACTGCCTCCACCTCCCCATAGCCCAAGACGGATGGCGGAGCCGGGGGCGCGGAGGGTGTGGAGGGGGCGGGGGGCGCGGGGGGCAGGCCCCTCCCGTCCTGACGCTCACCTGAGACCAGTTCCCCACGGCCCAGGTGGCCGGACAGGGCACATCGCGGTTGCAAGGGGTTTCGGCGGGGGGCCGGGGGAGGTGGGCGCAGGCGGGGGGCTCCAGGGCACTCTGCTCATCCAGCCCCACGCTGCGGACGCAGAGCACGGCGCGGCGGGAGAGGCCCCCAGGCCCACAGGAGCTAGAGCACGGCCGCCACTCCCCTGTCCACCACCTGCGGGGCACACAGGCCGCGTCAGCGCCGGGCTGGCCGGACTGCCGGGCACTCGGAGGCGTGGCGGGGTCAGGGCTAAGCCCAGGGACGGGACGCAGTCCCCCGTGTCCCTGCCAGCCTCACTCCTGGGGCAGCTGGGCAAGTCCCGAGCACATCCGAGAACCCAAGCACACGCGCCCTGGGACGCCCCAGGCTGGTGCTGGCTGCCGGGGCGCGGGGGACGCAGGCCCAGGCTGGGGCGGGGGCAGGCAGGGCCTGGGGCTTCGGCCTTGGAAAGAGAGGCCCTGCCGTGCTCCGTCTGCCCCTCTGTGGGCCCCGGAGTCAGGAGCCTGGGGGCGCAGCGATCAAGGTGGGCTCACCGGGCCGGGCAGGGCTCCTCGCTGCACTTCCTCTGGTGGTCATCGGGCCGGCCCAGGGGGTCACAGTGTCTCTCGTCCACGGGCCCCGCCTGTCGCTCGGTGCAGTGCGCGCTCTGCCTCTGCATCCCTGGGGGACGCGGGGGCTCAGCCTGGGCCTGGCACCTAGGGTGCCCCCTGCCCAAGCTGCGCTGCACCCCAACACGAGGCCACACCCACTCTGCTAGAAGCTCCCAGAGCAAGGCCTCCCCGCCCCCTCCTCGCTGTCCTCCCGGCCTTCACCTCTGGCCCTGGAGCAGCAGAGTGCAGGCTCGGGGCACGGGGCCAGCCCCTGGCTTCCCAGCTGGGAGGCCTTGGGCAGCTCACCGGGCCTCTCTGAACCTCAGTGTCTTCGTCTGTAACAGTGATACCTCCCTCGAAGCCGCCAGGGAGTGAGGCCACCATGGGGTCATGCAAATCCAGCCTCAGCCTGAGCGCCACCCCTCCCAGCAGCGTCCGTGCTCAAACAGGGGAGCAGCGGGGAAACTCGTCAGACCCCCTCCCCCCCCAGCAGACATCCCTCTCCAGCCCCGGAGCCCAGGCGACCTGTGTCACTGTTCCCCTCCCCCGCCACCGCCTGCCTCTGGGCCTTTGCACAGTTATGCTCCGCACCTTCCCCATGTACCCCCACCCCGTCTCCAGCTCTGCCTTCACCCCTGCTTCCCTCACAGCCCCGAAGAGTGGATCTCCTCCACCTGAGCCTCCCATCTCCTATCCACTCTTCCCTCCCCGCTAACAGAATTCGGGTTCTGTGCGGGGTAACCACGGGCCCTGCGGAAAACACCCCCCACTGTAGTGTCCGTGCACCGAGGGAGGCCTGGGACACAGTCCCTCTAGGGAAAAGAGGGCACAAGTTCCCCCAGGGGTCAGCCCCTGGCCCCTTCTTCTTCCTGCCTGGACCAACGGAGGCCAGGAGGGGGCCATCTCGACAGGTGTGAGGGGGACTCAGTGATGGGAGCAAGGTCCTGGGTCCCTAAGGGCCATCCTGCCAGCTTGGATTCTTACTGCTGGGGGCAAACAGCCCCGGGCTGCGCCAGCCAGCGCGGGCCAGGAGCCGCACCCGCAGCTCAGCACGCCCCTCACCCATCCACCTGTGGGGCCCCCCCTCGTGGAAAGACAACTCCCGAACCTCTAGTTTGTCCAGATTTGCTTTCGCGTTTGTAAATTTAGAGATGCGTATATGGCACAGGATATTTTAACAGCTTTTGAAGATTTCTGCCAAGGTTCGGGGGGGGGTTTCCATCCTATCATCATACGAGCATTTTCAGGAACATTCAGGTGTCTGTCCCAGATTCCTGATGCCGAGCTCCCTGGACACTGAGGGGCGGGGGGCGCCTGACGGAGAGTTAGTGAAGTCCTCATGCGTGTCCTACAGGCCACTGGGCGCAGAGGCTCAGAGGTGGGGTGGGGACAAGCCTGTCGTCCTGGCTCCGTCCTCCCTGAGCGGGAGGCTCTGGGCCTCCCAGGGAGGAGGCTCCGCAGCCCGTCCGCAGCCTGTCCGCAGCACGAGCTGGAGGAGGCAAGGAGCCCGTGCCCACAGGGGCCTCGGGTCGGGCTCTGGGAGCACAAAGGGGTCAGTTCTCCGGTGAGGAGCCGAGATACAGGTGAGAGGCCAGCTGGCGCCTCTCTGGGGGCAGAACGCCAGCCACCGAGACCCAGCGAGCACCCCCCGTGTGCCAGGCACGGTGCTGGCCGCGTCCCTGCCCGTGGACCTGAGAGACACGGCTCTCAGCAGCCCCACTCTAGACCCGGGGCCACGGGGGTCCGGAGGGGCCACACTCCAAGCTCATGGTGGCTCCCCAACCAGCAGTGAGCTGGAGGAGGGCGCCGGACACCACCGCCCAGACATACAGGCCCCAGTGGGCAGCGGCTGTGCCCACCCCACCCTCACCTGTGCCACAGGTCACCGTGCACTGGGTCCAGGGCCCATAGCTCCAGGAGAACTCGGGCGGCTCGACCGGGCCGGGGCCGTCTGCCTCCCTGTGGATGGTGTACTCGTAGCGCACCCCGGGGTTGCTCTCCTGGAACAGCAGCTGGGGGGGGGGGCAGGCGGATGGAGGCCCCGTGAGCACAAGGTGTCCCCTCCACCCACCCAGAGCAGCCATCCCCCAAGGAGCCGACCCAGCCCCCTCCGGCACCTGGGGCTGCACTGGGGCAGAGGCCCCGGGGCCGTGTCCTGCCGTGGGACGGGGGGCTGCCGGATCCCTCAGGCCCCGCCCCTGCTCCCCAACCCGAGCCCCGGGAAGCGGGCACCTGGATCCAGACAGGCTCGTCGGTGGGACCGGGGGACGTGAGGTTCTCCCAGTTGCCGGTGCGCGCGTACGTGAAGGTGGTGCCCGCCACCTGGTAGTCCCCGTTCCACTGGATGGTCCAGCCCCCGTTCAGGAAGTACTTCTCGGGATCCTCACTGCGCAGGGCCAGGAAGTTGGCGGCCTCAGCCACCTCCTCGATGCGGATCTCGCGGGCGCCGGCCGGGATCAGCCCCACGTCCACGTAGCCTGTGGGCCGGGGTGGGGCAGAGGGTAAGGGGGTTGGCTGTCCCCTTCTACCCCAGGCGGCTGATGGCAGATTCCACCATGAGGTCAAGATTCTGAGCTCCCCAAAAGGTAGAGGCTTCCCCCGTCCTAGGTCACCTAAACCTCAGAAGGGCTCCTCAAATCCTGCCACCATGACCCATGCCTCTTTACCCCTCTCCTGGAGACCCGGGCTGGTGTCCATGTCACCAGCCTGGTCCCTTCCCCTGGGACGCCGACGTCGCGGCCAGCCTCTCTGTCCTTTCACAGACTCCACGCACTTTACCCTAGGACAGATGGGGAGACTGAGGCCCAGGGAGACGAAGTCACTTGCCCAGCTGGGCTCCAGGGGCTAAGCGTCCTGGCAGCCCCACCTCACGGTGCCCGGACAGAGACGCACCTCCACCTCTTCCCGCCCAGCGCAAGGCCCCCCCACCTCTCCCGAGTCTCTCATGATGCAGCTAACCGGCCACCGGACCTCCCCAGGTCAGGACCTCCTTCCGCAGTGCTCTCAGCCCCCGTCAGACGGTGAGCTCCTCACCTACCACACAGTCACCACTCAAGCCATGTATGCGAAACAGACCCGCGGGCGTGGGAGTGGGCCTGGGGGCCTCTGAAGCCTCCCAAGAAGGGAGTGGCCCTCTGCAAGGGCTGGGGCCACCCATAATCACCCCCGATCGGCCCACCCGAGGTCCCCGGGCAGGAGGACGCCCCCTGCGACGTCTCCGCATCGGGGCCAAGGTGCCCCGACACCTGCCAGGACCAGGCTGGGTGGCCCGGGCGGGAGCCCCGGGGGCCAGGCGGGGCCACCAAGTTAAGAGCACCCCCGCCAGGGCCCCAGCCCGTACCCAGGCCCTCAGACTCCTCGAAGGTCCCGCTCACGGTGTGGCAAGTAGAGCCGTTGCCATGGCACACGCCACAGCGATCCTCGACCGCGCCGGAGTCGATCTCGAAGTCACAGCCCACGTTCTGGAACACACGGGAGGCAGGGCCCAGCTGCCGGGGTCCGCCAGGGCAGGGAGGGGAGGGCTCCGGGCGGGCTGCGGGCCCTCGCTGCAGGCCTGCCCCCGGGCGTGCCCTCTGACCTCAGGCGGCCCCTCCGCCTCTCCGAGCATGCTTCCCCCCCACCTCCCGCGTGAATCGGGGCGGCCCGTCTGGCCGTAAGGCCAGGCTGGGTGTAGGGGGGTTGTGAGGCGCAAGAGGGCAAGTTTTGTGAAGAGGGACAGCATGCAGGGGCATGGGTATGGCAGGGGCGCCCGCCAGGGTGGACAGGAGTCTCCCAGAAAAGGGATCCTCCCTGCTGCTTCCCGACACCCCAGGGACTGCAAGTGGGGGAGAGTGGCTGGGGACACGGGCCGGGAAGAGAGGCCACCACTGATGCTAGAAATAAGAGCACGTGTTGCCAGCAAACACACACGCACTCGGCCAGAGCCTGAGCCCCGCGGTCCCCGCAGTGACCTCGCTGAACCCCGCAACACGGATGCAGGACTGGCCCGCCTTTCCAGGACAGAGGGAACCGCGGCCTGGGGTCATGGACGCAGCAGGACGCTGAGCCACGCCTGGGCGCCGGGTTCCTGGCGGGGGCTGTGCAGTGCAGGCCGTGGCTCAGGGGCTTGGACAGTGGGCGGGGGGGGGGGGGAGAGGGTCCGTGGGGCAGAGGCTGGGGTGTGAGGCCCGCCTGTGCGGAGCTCCAGCGCCAGGAGGGGCGGGGGTCTCTGCTGACGGGACGGCAGAGCTGGGAAGCCCACGGGACAGCCTGGGGAGGGGGGGGGCGGGGGGGGGGCCGGGGGGGGCTGGGGGGTAGGGGTAGGCCGAAGGGGGGCCGGGGGGGGCCTGGGGCGGCCGGCGCGGGAGACCGTCCCCCGGCTCGGGCACACCTTGCAGATGCCGTTGATGCAAAGGTCGTGGCCGGGCTGGCCCTGGTAGCAGGGGGTGCCGTCGATCACGGCGTCCCGCAGCTTCTCGGCGAAGTACTCGTTGGAGGGCCGGCAGTGCAGCTCACAGGGGTTCACTGGGGGCCCAAGCAGGGGAGCCGTGAGGGACAAGTGGGGCGGCGGTCAGGGAGGCCCGTGGGCTGCACGCTGGGGAGCGGGGGGCCCCGGGCCGGGGTGGGTAACCTCGGGCCCAGGCCCCGCCCCGGGGGCTGCCGAGTCCCAGGGGCGGCAGGACTCACCGTCGTTGACCACAGGCACCCACGTATGCAGCTGGCCCTTGTAAAGCATGGCGTCAAAGTGGCTGCACTGGACGTGGCGGAAGGAGGGGCGGCCGGGGGGGCAGGCCTGTAGGTTGCACAGGCGGAAACGCCGCCGCTCGCCCACACAGTACTTGCCCTTGTACTTGGGCCTGTGGGGAGAGCCGGGTGGGGCCGAGTGAGCGCACAGTGAGCGCCGACTGCGTCCTGGGTCCAGGAGCAGGCCCTCGGACCGGAGACTCCAACGCCCACCTGCCCTCTGGCTCTGGCGCACACCCTCTCCCTGCGTGTGAGGACTTACGGGTGGTGGCCTCAGGAAGCAGGCTCTGCCCCCACCCTGCAGTGTAGCCCTGTCTGGGCTCTAGTCTGCTCGCCTGTAAAACGGGGACGGGGCTGCCCCTGCAGAGCGCTGTTGGGAGCCTGTGACGAGCCCCCGGGGATGGGGCTGGCACCGCCCAAGGGGAGACCCAGGGTCCCGAGGACCCCACGTGTCTGCAGGCTCGTTCCTGGTGGCAGCCCCCCAGCCTGGCCTGGCTGAGAGGTGCACCCGCAAGCACAGCACCTGAACCCCACCCTCACATGGGCAGGGTGCCTGCCCCCAACCCAGCCCAGGCCACAGACTGCCGAGCACAGGGCCCTAGACGGCGCTGGCTCTGAGTCCCGCACCTGCCAGGGCAGCCTCACGAAGAGGGCTCGTCCGAAGGCGCCAGGGACTCCTCGGTCTGCACTACCTCTGGCTCAGCATCTCCTGAACCTTCAGATCACCCTTTTTAGGTGGGGAAACTGAGGCCCAGCCTTGCAGTCACTTGCCCCAGGGCACACAGCTGTCCCCTCTCGTCTCAGACCGACAGGTACATCCAGTGCCAATAAGTGAGTCTTTACTAAGTCCCTTCCACTGACTAGTTGCGGGTTTTCATGCTTTAGCTCTGCTGGGGGGATCCCTGCAGTCACCCCAGAGTACGGTTTCCCTGGAAACTGAGACCTGGAGGAGGGGTGGAGAGGGAATTTGAACCCTGATCCACCTAAGGTCCGGGGTCTAAGCTCCTGCCTCCCTCCAGCCAGTTCCTGAGCTGCTGGGCCTTGCTGTTCCCCTCTCTGCAGTGGGGCCAGCCCCGGGGACTCCGCCTGCCTCCGGGATGCCCCTCCGAGTGACCCAAGGCGGCCCTGGATACTCTGGGCATGGTCTCTATGGGGACACTCCGGAGCACAAGAGGCTGGGACAGAGCCAGACTCTCCACGGTGGTGCCCAATCCCACCCGTCCCCGGTGCCCCCAGACCCACACTCACACGGGCTGCGTGCACTGCCGCTCGGCACTCTGCACACCCAGGCCACAGCTCCGCGAGCAGACGGACCAGGCGCTCCAGCCCGACCAGCCGCCGTCCACAGCCTCCGGCCGGAAGCCGATGGGAACACACTCCCCGTTCAGACACCACTAAGACAGACGGGGGTGGAAATGCCACCCAGTCCCACCAGTCATCCCTGCCCCGGGGGACCGAGGAGTCAGGAGGCCCCCTCCTAGTCACCCAAGACCCAGACCCCGGGGGGGCAGAGCAGGGCATAAAACGGAGCCCCTGTGCTGACTTTCTGCACAGGCCGGCTGCACCACGTCCGCTCCACAGACGCGCAGAGGGCCGGAGGGGCTGGGGCTCTGCCAGCAGCCCGAGTCGGTCCGCACCAGGCAGCCTCCAGAGCGCGGGCCCACAGGAGCCAGGCCTCTCCCCACCCACCCACCCACCCCTGCAGCAGGGGCTGCGGCGCCCCTACCTTGCTCTCCCCACACCTGGTACCATCCACAGCTGCGTCCAGCTTGGAGTGACAGGTGGTCCCCACGGAGCACCAAAGAGTGTGGCACACGTTCTGCAAGGAGGACGACACGGGCCATACTCTCACCCCCCCCCCCCCCCCCCCCGGGCCCCGGGGGGGGGGGGGGGGGGCTGGAGATGGGACTCCCAGCGGGCCCCTCCCATCTTCCCCCAACCATGTGGTGCTGGGGGTGCCCAGCCCTGGCGCCTGCCGCTCAGAGCGTGTCCAGCCCCGCCCACACCTCAGCCCCGCCCACCCCTACGAGCCCTGCCCGTCCCCCATCCCCGCCCACTCTCAGACCGGCTCCACCCACACCTCTCCCAGCCCCGCCCACTTGCCTAAAAACACACCCACCCCCCCCCCCAAGCCTGGGGACTCCCTAACAGGGCGATGGCCTTCCTTCAGGCGCTCTCCCCCAGGTCCATGCAGCATAGGTTTTGTTTGGCCTTTTATAACCCGGCCCTGGGAGGTGAGGGGCTCGCCCAGAGCCAGAGTCGGCAAAGGGTCCACCCGGAAACCGGACCTGGGTCTCTGGCTGCCCAGGCCACAGCGGATGCCACAGGCCATGGTGGCTCCCAGGCACCACGTATGGGACGAGCCCAGGCCAGCGGGCGCTGCAGGCTGGGGAGGCGGCCCCCCGCCCCACACGCACCCCACACTCACATCCATGTCGTCACAGAAGGCAGAGTAGGCCCCATATTGGAGGCGGCACTGGTGGCCCACGTCGTAGAGGACCCCGGGCGGCACGGAGGGGAAGTCGATGACATCCTTGCTGGGAGAGTCATCCAAGCACAGGCCCCACCCTCGGCTGCAGAGACCACACAGGACAGGGCAAGGGGGGCAGCCTGAGAGACCCACTGGGGCGGCCTCGGAGGGGAGGGCACAGAGCACTAAACCGTAGGAAGACCGCAGCCCACCCCCCACCTAGCATTTGGGGCACTCCCGCTTGTCCCCTTCACCTCCAGGCACTCTGGCCGGCCAAACAACGCCCCTCCGGGGGTCACGCATCTGCACAAGCCGCTCCCTCCACCCGCAATGCTCTGCACACTCCACCGCAAAAACTCTCCCGGAGACGGAAGCCTCCCCTACCGCCCAGCTGGCCCCTGGCCCTGCCCTGAGTTCCCACAGCCTCCACCCCGGCATGGGGCCGGCGCCACCTCACTCAGGGATCTGGAGAGCATCACCTCACAGCCGCGACAGCAGCCAGCCTCTGTGGGCCCCACCCCGGGCTGAGATCTAGGGTCTCTGTGGGGGACAAGAGCCCAGGAGGGCCGGACACAGCCCTGCCTGCCCTCCACCAGACCGACCAGGCAGTGCAGGGAGCGCGGACGCAGACGGGCCCAGCGGAGGGCGTCCCAGGCCCCGCGTGGGCCCACCGCTGCCAGCGTCTCTCTCCACGGGCCCCTCGTGCACAGCTACTGCCTCTGGGGGCCCGTGTCCATCCCACTGCCCTGGCCAGGCCCCACATGTTGACCAAGCAGCCCAGGGCTCACTGCTGTCCTGCAGGAGTTGGAAAAGTGTCCGGGGACCTTCCTCAGGGCAGCAGGAACTGGAGAGAGCTGAGGCTGGGGGCGACAGGTAGTTGGCCCAGGCAGCAAGGACACCCAGCCAGGCAGGGTAGGGGGAGGCAGAAACCCTCCAGTTTTCCAGTCTGGGGTGCTTGAGGGTGGCTGGTAGCAGGTGGGGGGGCCAGATGAGAAGGGCAGAGGCGATGGGTGCTGGGGTCTGACAGGGAGGCGCAGAGGAGACACCACAGGACGGGGACAGGCTGGGAGAAAATGGGAGCAGGCCAGCACATGGGCCAGTGCGGGGCGTCAGCCTCTGGGATCCTGGAGTTCCGATTTCAGAGGGGAGCTTGGGGCCCAGGGCAGCATGGGTGTCTGTGGGGCTTCCTGAGGCCCCCAGCACCACCCAGAGCTCAGGGAACACAGCCTCTGAGACTAGACTCCTGCTGAGGGCCCTGGGGACCCCTCCCCCCAAATCACCTGGACCGCCTATGCTAGTGGAAACCAGACCCTCTAAAATGGGTGTTGGCAAATAAGCAGCTATGGGACCCAGCCCTCTGCCCCCGAGTGATCATAGGCCAGGTCCCCGGTTGCTCCTCAAACACCCGTTCCCTCTCCGTACACACGCAGGGCCCAAGGCAGAGCGTCACTCGCCCTGGGTCACACCCGGGCACCAGAGGTCAGGATCTGATGCCAGGCCCCAGCGGCCAGTGGCCACGCAGACGCACTTGCTGGGCGGCCCCAGTGCAGGACTCCTCCCCTCCACCCATAAGCCTGACCTCAAATACTTCACCCCAATGTAAGTTCAAAACCATGGCAGCTGAGCCCTGGCAGAGAGAAAGACGCGTTCTGACCGCTGGCCTGGCCCGTGGGGCAAAGTGTTAGCTGGGGGGGAGGGTGGGGGGCAGCCTGGCCCTGGGGCTCCTTCTTTCCTGCAATTCAAGACAGGGGCTAGAAGGGCTCGCCCACCCTCGGACTCAGACCAGGCTGGGGGCTCCTCCAGCTCTGGGTCCGACAGGCCTCCGTGCCACCCCAGCAGCCCCAGGGCCACTTCTGGCCTTTGTCAGCTGGCTGAAACTTGCCATGTGTCACGTCCTGTGGGCGGGCAGCTGGAGGGACAGCAGCCTATCTGATCCAGCCTATATGCGCGTGAGAGGTCGGGGGCACTGGGAGACCCGTGCAGGACCCGCCACCAGAATCAGGGCCATATCCAGGCCCAAGTGCTGATGGGGAGTCAGCACCCCACGTTCTACTCTCTGCCAGGCGGCCTTGGGCCCTCCCTCCCGCTCCCTGGGGGACCTCGTCACCGGAGGCTGAGGCTGCCTGCGGGATCCCAAGCTGTGGAGGAATCCCAAGCAGCATCTCCTCGGGAAAGTCACACAGGCAGCGGCAGGCAGCCCTTCCTTCCTCCGGCCCGGCTCTCCGCCAGGCTCCTCACACTGCTGACCCCCACCCAGAGCTCCCTGCAGGGGCCCAGGAGCCTCCGGCCCCGTAGGGAAAGCCAGGTGGCCTGTGCATGCCTCTGAGCCTCCCCCAAGCCCAGGGAACACCTGACCCCACTGGGCACCGTCTCTGCGTCCTGCTCATTCTGTCCTGACCCTGTTTGGGTGGAGCCCGTCCTACCCCCAGCAGGGAGATGGAGGGCGAGGGGCTATAGGACAGACTGGCACCACACCTCCCACCTGAGGCCCCCCTCTCCTTCCCCCTTTCCTGGGCCCCAGAGCACCCTCCGCTGCAGGCCTGCCTCTCTCTGGCCTTTGCCCTCACGCAACCCCTCTCGGTGCCCCCCCCCCCCCCCCCCCCCCCCCCCCCCCCCCCCCCGCCCCCCCCCCCCCCCCCCCCCCCCCCCCCCCCGCCGGCTCAGGCTCTGGTCTGATCTTCCCGCCCTCGCCCCAGGCCCCGAGCCAAGGCCCTCATGCATTCCAGCGGCTGCAAGAGCACAGAGACTGTGTGTGTGTGTGTGTCCTGGAGGCAGGGTGCTGGGTGGCTCCCTGGGTGGGGACAGCTGGGAACAGGCCCTGGGGGTGTTGCGGGGTGGCTCATCTTCCCCCCAATTCCCTTCTTCTCTGCCCCCATCTGGGGTAGGAGACACGCCCTTGGGATTTTTCCAGGCCTGCTCTACTTGCCCAGGCTACTGCGCTGGTTCAGATCCATCTCATCCGCCGCTTAGAAGTAGTGATAACAGGCACTCAGCACTGAATGCGAACCATGTGGTCGGCGACAGGCTGGACACTCACAGCCACCCAGGAGGCAGGCCCGTCAGGAGCCCCATGGAACGTGTCTGCCAACACGGGCAAAAGCCAGGGCCAGAGTCCAGGCCCTAACCATCACCCACAACTCCTCTCTGCCTCCGCCCTCCGCCCCCCAGCCGTCCCTCCACCATCAGAGGCCAGAGTCCCTGCTCACACCCGCAGGGGACATGCTCATGTCCCCACTTAAACCCACAGTGAGGGACTTCTAGAAAAACATGGCAGACCGAGCTCCACGCCCTCCCAGAACCCCACTACAATGACAGAAGAATAAACAAGGACACAGGGAAAGGGGGGAGGTGATGAGGACAGATGACAAACGTCAGCAAAATTCTGGAAGCTGGAAAGCAGATGGTCAATTGGTAGCTGAGCTAGTGGGGCAGTAAGAGTTGAAAGCCAAGTCCTACAGGGAGAAACCACCCAGAAGCAGAACCCTAGAAAGGCTCAGGCTTAGGGCCCAGGGAGCCATGGAGGCCAGGGTGCCAGGAGGACAGGAGACATCAGACCCCACCTCTGCTCCCCAACCCTGTGTGGCCAGGTGATGGCCACCTCCCTGCCTACGGAGAGCCAGGGGTCACTCTCCGAAGAGGGTGAGCCAGGGGACCTGGCCTAGGGACACCTACAGAGGGGCCTACAGAGAAGGGGACAAATATAAGTCTACACAGGGAAGGGTGGGAAGCCCCCAAGCCCCTTCCCCACCTGGGTGCCAGGCTTCCCTCCCAGGGCAAGATGAGAGTATCTCCGGGGAAACAGAACACTCCAGAAAGGACCCTAGATGCTGGTAGCTGAAGATAGATAGCGTGTCCAAAGACATAGCCCAGTCCCAGCCAGTCCCCTGGCACAGACTCCAAAAAACCTGCCCGAGCCACAGGCCTCCCAACTGGTGTCCCAGAGCTGCCTCCTGCGCATGACGGGAAGCCGAACTGGTTTAAAACCTTTAAGGAAAGGGGGCGCCTGGGGGGCTCAGTCAGTTCAGCATCTGCCTTTGGCTCAGGTCATGATCCCAGGGTCCTGGGATCGAGCCCCAAATCAGGGCTCCCCACTCAGTGGGGAGTCTGCTTCTCCCTCTCTCTCTGCCCCTCTCCCCCAGTTGTGCTCTCTCTCTCACTCTGTCTCTCTCTTAAATAAAAATCTTTAAAAAATAATAATCCTCAAAAAACCTCTTGAACGGGTCCCTGGGTGGCTCAGTCGGTTAAGCACCTTGCCTCCAGCTTGGGTCATGATCCCGGGGGCCTGGGATGGAACCCCACGTTGGGCTCCCTGCTCAGCGGGGAGCCTGCTTCTCCCTCTGCCTCTGCCCCTCCACCTGCTCATGCTCTCTTTCCCTCACTCAAATAAATAAATAAAATCTTAAAATATAAATAAAAGTAAATTAAGGAAAAAAAGATATTGCAGGGAGAGAACATGAAAGTTTAACACATATAAGGAATAACCTGAGGAAGAGAAGAGAGAAAACCACGACTGTGGAAACATGATAATAAAAAGGAGTATTTAGTGAATAAGGAAGTTCAGAAAGTTAAAAGTATAGTAGAAAAAACTTAATAGAAGGGTGAACATAAGGATGTCATCCAGAAAATAGAGATAAAAGCCAGTAAAAACAAACAAACAAACACAAAAAAAAACAAAGTAAGAACGTGAGAGAACAGCTGAATGTTGAGAGTTTCAGAAGGAAAAAATAGAAATTATCGAATGACACAAGAACATGTTCAGGAAGGACAGGAGTTTTTAGAGAAAAAGCATCCACCAGGTCTAAAGAAGCAAGAAAAAATCTCAAAGAGACAACCTAACCACCTTACATGTGAAGGAGCCAGAAAAAGAACAAACAAAATCCCAAACTAGCAGAAGGAAGGAAAGAATAATGATCAGAACAGAAATAAATGAAATAGAAACTAAAAAAAAAACCAGATCATTGAAACCAGGAGCTGGTTCTTTGAAAAGATCAACAAAATTGATAAATCGTTAGCTGGACTCATCAAAACAATGAGAGAGAGAGAAAGAGAGTAGAGAAAGGACTCAAACAAAATCAGAGATGAAAGATGAGAAATAACTGATACCACAGAAATACAAAGGATTATAATTATGAAAAACTGTATATCAACACATTGAACAACACGGAAGAGATGGATAAATTCCTAGAAATATATAACTTCCCAAAAAGACATCAGAAAGTAATAGAAAATTTAAACAGACCAATCACCAGCAATGAAACTGAATCAATAATCAAAAACTCCCAACAAACAAAAGTCCAGGATCAGATGACTTCACAGGTGAAATCTGCCAAACATTTAAAGAAGGGTTAACAACTATTCTTCTCAAACTATTCCAAAAAATAGAAAAGAAGGAAACTTCCAAATTCATTCTATGAGGCCAGCATTACCCTGATACCAAACCAGACAAAGACCCCACTAAAAAAGAGAATTATAGGCCAATATCCCTCATGAACATAGATGCAAAAATTCTCAATAAAATACCATCAATCTGGATCCAACAATACATTTAAAAAATCATTCACCATAATCAAGTGGGGTTTATTCCTGGGTTACAAGGTTCACAAAATCAATGCAATATATCACATGAATAAGAGAAAAGATAAAAACCATATGATCCTTTCAAAAGACACAGAAAAACCATTTGACAAAGTACAACATCCATTCATGATAAAAACCCTCAACAAAGTGGATTCAGATTAGAGGGATGATACCTCAACATAATACCACATATGAAAAATCCACAGCCAACATCATGCTCAATGAAAAAACACTGAGAGCTTTTCCACTAAGATCAGGAAGAAGACAAAAATGTCCATTCTTTTTTTTTTTTTTAATTTTATTGTATTTATTTATTTGAGAGAGAGAGACAGAGTGAGCACAAGAGGGGGTACGGTCAGAGAAGCAGACTCCATGACAAGCAGGGAGCCCAACACGGGACTCGATCCCAGGACCCCGGGATCATGACCTGAGCCGAAGGCAGTCACTTAACCCACTGAGCCACCCAGGCGCCCAAAAATGTCTGTTCTTGACACTTTTACAAAACATAGTATTGAAAGTCCTAGCCACAGCAATCAGACAAGAAAAATGAATAAATAAAAGGCATCCAAATAGGCAAGGAAGAAGTAAAACTTTCACTATTTGCAGATGATGTGATACTATATATAGAAAACCCTCAAGACTCCACCAAAAAACTAAATCTCAGGATATAAACTCAACATACAGAAATCCATTGCATCTCTATACACTAATAGTGAAGCAGCAAAAGAGAAACTAAGAAAACAATCCCATTTACAGTCATACCAAAAATAATAAAGTACCTAGGAATAAACTTAACCAAAGAGGAAAAAGATCTGCACTCTGAAAACTATAAAATATTGATGAAGAAAATTGAAGATGACACAAATGGAAAAACACTCCATACTCATGGATTAGAAGAACAAAAATTACTGAAATGTCCATACTACTTAAAGCAATCTACAGATTTAATGCAATCCTGATCAAAACACCAACAGGATTTTTCACAGAGTTAGAAAAAACAATTTGCATGGAACCACAAAAGTCCCCAAACAGCCAAAGCAAGCTTGAAAGAGAAAAGCAAAGCTGGAGGCATCACAATTCCGGACTTCATGATATATTACAAAGCTGTAGGAATCAAAACACTATGTTTCCGGCACAAAAACCGACACATAGATCAATGGAACAGGACAAAAAGCCCAGAAACAAACCCACAATTATATGGCCAATTAATCTTTGACAAAGGAGGTAAGAATATGCAATGGAAAAAAGACAGTATCTTTAATCAATGGTGCTGGGAAAATGGGACAGCCACATGAAGAAGATTGAAACTGGACCACTTTCTTACACCATACACAAAAATAAACTGAAAATGGATTAAGGACCTAAACATGAGACATGAAACCATAAAAATCCTAGAAGAGAACATAGGCAGTAATTTCTCTGACATCGGCCTCAGCAACTTTTTTCTAGATATGTCTCCTGAGGTAAGGGAAACAAAAGCAAAAATAATAAACTATTGGGACTACATCAAAATATAAAGTTTCTGCACCATGAAGGAAATAATCAACAAAACTAAAAGGCGACCTACGGAATGGGAGAAGATATTTACAAACAACACATCCAATTAAGGGTTAGTATCCAAGATACATAAAGAACTGATACAACCCAACACCCAAAACAAATAATCCAACTAAAAATGGGCAGAAGACAGGAACAAACATTTCTCCAAAGAAGACATCAAGATGGCCAACAGACACATGAAAAGATGCTCAACATCACTCATCATTAGGGAAATGCAATTCACAACGACAATGAGAGATCATCTCACACCTGTCATGATGGCTAAAATTAACAAGTCAGGAAACAACGGATGTTGGCAAGGATGTGGAGAAAGGGGAACCCTATTGCACTATTGATGGGAATGCAAACTGGTGCAGCCGCTCTGGAAAACAGTATGGAGGTTCCTTAAAAAGTTAAATATAGAGCTACCCTATGATCCAGCAAATGCACTACTAGGTATTTAGCCAAAGCATACAAAAATACTAATATGAAGGGGTACATGCACCCCTATGTTTATTGCATTATATACAATGGCCAAGATATGGAAGCAGCCCAAGTGCCCATCGATAGATGAATGGATAAAGATGTGGTGTATATACAATCGAATATTACTCAGACATCAAAAAGAATGAAATCTTGCTATTTGCAATGACATGGATGGGATTAGAGGGTATTATGCTCAGCGAAATAAGTCAGTCAGAGAAAGACAAATACCGTATGACTTCACTCATATGTGGAATTTAAGAAACAAAACAGATGAACAAAGGGGGGGAAAAAGAGAGAGAGGCAAACCAGACACGGGTGACCCTACTGGTCCCCAGAGCGGAGGTGGGGGGGGATGGGGGAGACAGGTGATGAGTGCCAGGTGGTGTATGGAAGTGTCGAATCACTGAACTGTACACCTGAAATTAATATTACACTGCACGTCAACTATACTGGAATTAAAGTAAAACAAAAAAAGAAAAGCGTCCACCAACTACCCTCCAAAATAAAAACAGATCAAGGCACATGATTGCAAAATTTCCAATCACCGAAAGAGAGAGAAAAAGAGAAAGAAAAGCTTCCAGACGTTTTAGGAGGCCAGAGACAGAGGCCTGGGAATGAGACTGGAATGGGACTTCTCGGCGGCAATTTTAGGAGCTAGAGGACAATGGGAAAAAGCCTTTGAAACGCTGAGGGAGAGTGACTTCCAGCTCGAAGTTGATTATCAAATCCAACTACCAATCCGGTGTGAGGGTAGAATAAAGACGCTTTTGAACAAGCAAACGCCTCCCCCCTCCACGCACCTTTTCTCAGAAAGCTACTTGAGGATGTGCTCCACCAAAACAAAGAGGCACTGCCTCTAAAATCGGTAGCGGGATGACCCCACAGGCCAGTGTTAGGACAGGCCTAGAAAGCCCCCAGTCTACACTGGGACAGGAGACAGGAGGGGATGTGCGGCGGCCCCCAGAGCCTTCTCCCTCCAGACTTTGCTTACTGGCTAGCAAGCCGAAGGTGGGGAGTGTGGGCAGAATGCACACATGTTAAGAAGGGAAATAAATCCCAGCAAGTTACTCTTGTGCAGGTTTCCATTGTTCTGGTAAACAGCTATGAAATACGCATTGTGGCATTTCGGTGACTCACATAGGAGTTCAGTGCTCTTACACCTGCAGTTATAGGGGCGCTGAACAAGATAAAGGCCAATGGTAAAACGTGTGCTAATAATTTAAATTTTTCTTTGCGTAGAACATTAGATAGCAAATAAAAAACACTGTAACAAATTAAGAGGATGTGAAAGAAAGGAAAAACTTAAGTTTTGGTACCTTCAATGGCATGTTTTCCCTGGACTCTGCTGGCCATGTGGCCAGTCCTGTGCCCTGTCTGGTTTCCTTCCCATCCCAAACCCAAGGTTTGCATCCCCATCCTGGACCCATAATCCCTGAGGCCTCACTCGGTGCCGACCTTCCCGACAGCCCTCAGCTCCCTTGTGTCTCAGCCCCCGCTACTCTATGGGAACACCACTCCTCTCCCTTCTGCGTGTCAGCTCTTACTGGCTCTCAGAGACACAGCTCAGATGGCCTCTCCTGCCAGCCCAGGGGGACCTGCTCCCAGCTCCACCTGCTACCTTCCGTGCTTCCCTCTACCTGCTGGACCCCAGATCCACCTGCTGGCCCCCAGATCCACCTGCTGGCCCCCAGATCCACCTGCTGGCCCCCAGATTCACCTGTTGGCCCCAACTCCACCTGCTGCCCTCCGTGCTTCCCTCCATCTGGCACCAGAATGCCACTCCAGCAGCCCCCCTCCCACCCAGGACAGGGCTTACTCCAGGAACCTGGTGATGTACTCGCGGCTGCAGCGGGACCAGGTGAGGGGGGCGGTGTCGTACAGGAGCTGTGGAGACATGATGAAAGGCCGTTTCCCAATGGGCTCGCAGTCATTGCCGCTTCCGTCATGCTGAATGCCAAAGCTGTGTGAGAACACAGGCCGCAGGGGCGGGTGAGCCGCGGGATGCTGCCAGCCCACCCCTTCCCGCCGGCCTGCACCGCACGAATCCACCAAACCACTGTGTGGCCTCAGGCAGGTCAACCCCTCCAGGAGCCTCCACCTCCCTGACCTAACATGTGGGTGGGACTGCTG
Organism: Phoca vitulina; assembly: GCF_004348235.1. NCBI lineage: Eukaryota > Metazoa > Chordata > Mammalia > Carnivora > Phocidae > Phoca > Phoca vitulina. The sequence continues at coordinate 572,598 of NW_022589768.1, forward strand.
TGCTCCCTGAGCCCTCCTCCCAGGGCACCTGCCTGAGCCTCGTGGGCACCTGCAGGGGCCGGCCAGGGGGCACGGCGGGGCCAGCAGCCCCTGCTCCCTCCCTGGCACCCAGCATGGTCTGACACGGGTCCTCGGCCCAAGGCTGTGCACCGGAGTGAAGGGCGTCTGAGCCGCCCTATCACAGAAAAGTTCGCAAGATGCCATCCTCGGGAAGGAGACGAGAAAAATTCTATTTGCTTGGCACTTACAATGTGCCAAATGCCGTGCTATGGCCTTGCAGAAACCCTATCTTGCTCAGTCCTCAGAACTGCCCAGGGGGGCTCAGAGAGGCTCAGGAACTGGCCGAGGGGACACAGCCAGGGAACGGCAGATTCGGGGCAGCTTGCTCGCTCTACCACCACGGGCAGCTTCGAGACCCTGCATGCGTGGCTGTCACTCAAGGAGCCCAGAGCACGTAAACCATGACCCCCCAAACCTCTGAGTGGCAGACCCGGCTGTGGGCCACCCTCATCAGAGCCTGGCGGGCTGAGGTGCTGCCCCATCGGCCAGCCGAACAGCCTGGAGCCTCATGCAGGCGGGCCAGCTGGAGGGAGCCGTGAGCATCACTGAATCCAGCCCCCTCGACCAACAGGGAGCACACAAAGGTCCAGAGAGGGCAGGGCACTTGCCTGGGGTCACAGAGCAATCAGGAATACAGGTGTGGCGGGACCAAGAGTCAAAATGCAAGCACGGAGAGCACTGTGGAGGGACCGCTCAAGACCCGTGCTGACCTTCTGGCCACGTCAACCCCATTTCACACAAGACTCTCCCCGACCAGCCCCAGGGGTACCCAGGTGGGCCTCTCCCCACTGGACAGGAGAGCAGCCTGGCTGTGGGGACAGTGCAGGGACAGCGTGTGGCCAGGCCAGGGCGAACTCCCTTCGCTGGGACCCGGTGCCCCCAGTGGCAGGAGCGGCAGCGGCAGGAGTACCTGTGTCCAAGCTCATGGGCCACGGTGAAGGCCAGGGGCAGGCCCGTGTCCTCGTTGATGTTACAGCTGCGGTGTGGCTGGCACATGCCCGCCACGTGGGACAGGCCCAGCGTCTCGCAGGGCCGGTTCATGGCCGCACACAGGTCCTTCCTGCACGTGCAGAAAGAAGCGGGCCTCAGGCTGAACTGGCCCGGTGCCAGGCCCACCTGGGCCCAGAGCGAGCGAGGAGGGAGGCCGTCCCCTCCCACCCAGACAGCCCACTGGCACCGCGGCCACGCGGGGGGCAGGGCCCTCACGCACACGGGACTCCCGTTCAGGTGGAGGGGGGAGCCCCGAGCAGCATTTTGGTTCCTGTCCCAGGGAGGGTGCCGAGAGGCGCTGCGGGGGCCCGGCAGAGGGAGAAGGGCCACTGACCACCTCCCATAGACCTGCGCTTGTCCGAGGTCAGGGAGGGGGCCGGCGGCCGAGCGACGGCCTTGGGCTGTCCAACGCGGGCACAGGGGCTCCTTCTAACGACCTGCCCCGTGTCCAGACCGCGGGGTGGACATGGAACTCACACGTGTGATAAAAGTGCGTAAAGCACACGCACACACAAATACCGGCTGGGGTAAAGCGGGGCAAGGGTGAGCGGGTCTGGACTGGACCAGGGTCTGTGTCCAGGTCGTGGGCTCGCGCTCTATGAGGCACCAGGGAAAACGGGCGCGGGCGCGGACGTGAGCACCGGGGGGACACGGGCACGGGCGTGAGCACCGGGGAAACGGGTGCGGGCGTGAGCACCGGGGGGAAAGGGGCACGGGCGTGAGCACCGGGGGGAAACGGGCGCGGGCACGGGCGTGAGCACCGGGGGGAAACGGGCGCGGGCGTGAGCACCGGGGAAACGGGCGTGGGCGCGGGCGTGAGCACCGGGGGGAAAGGGGCACGGGCGTGAGCACCGGGGGGAAGCGGGCGCGGGCGCGGGCGTGAGCACCGGGGGAATGACACAAGTGTATGGTGTCCCTGCTGTCTCTGATCGTTCTAGAACCCTTGATCATTTCAGTATAGAAAGCTCTCCCCAAGCGCTGACGGAATCCCGTCCCCAGCCCCCATCCTGAGGCCCCGGAGCAGCCCCCCCAGCCTCAGCCTTGCACCCCCCACCGCTGGCGGCACCTGGTGAGCAGGATGGCGGCGTCGTGGTGCAGCGGGTGGGCGTCCCCCTTCATGTTGATGCTCTTCTGCCACTTGCAGAAGCTCCTCAGAGTGTTGTCTGCATGGTGCGTGATCTTCAGGTCTTCCTGGGGCAGACAGAGTAGTCACTGGCGCCTCCCCCGAGCCCCGAAGGGTCAGGCCCCGTCCTCCCCCACACGGACACGGGACACAGAGGCCCGGGAGGGCAGCGGGAGAACACCAGCCTGTGGGCCCTGGTCCAGCTCCAGTCTGACCACCTCTCCCGCAGGTACATCCCGGGGGGAGCGGAGAGAGGGCCGGCCAGGGGCGAAGGGGGCACTGCCCGGGGAAGGAGGCTCGCGGTGCCCTTCCACACGGGGCAGCTCAGGGCAGGGGCCAGCGTGAGGCCACGTGACCTCTCACCTCCTCATCCTCCAGCAGGACCAGGCGCACGATGGTGATGTGGATGGGGTTCCCGATGCTGGGGTGGTGAAACAGGCCGGCCACCTGTCCGAGAGATGGGCTTGGGCTGTCACGCTGGAGGGAGGGTGGAGACAGCCACCTCTGACCTGCCCAGAGGCGTGCACACCCACATTCACACGCAGGCTGCACACTCAGTGCATCCACGCGTCCCCAACCGGCAACAACGTAGTCTACACGTAACACCTTCCCAGGCCCAGGCCGCTCCTGAGCACCAGCTTGGGATCGGCTTCCCTGGCTCACAGCTCAAATACTGGCTTCTCGGCCCGTCCCAGCGCCCTGGCTTGCCTACTGTCTTGAGCTGAGACAGCCCTGCAGCCTCCTCCTGCCCCAGGGACGCCAAGACCAGCACCCCAGGAGAGAGCCCTCCCACGAGGCAGGAGACCTGGGCAGGGCCTACTGAGGGGGTGGGGGCAGGAGTCTCCCCACTGCCCTGCTAGCCCATGGGGCAGGTGTGCACGTGTCTCCGAGGCCCCGTGGCTACACAGGAGCCCCCCACTCAGTCCTGGGACAGAAGGCCACCCCAAAGACTGCAGGTGCATCGAGGTGCAGGGAAAGGGGAGGGGAAAGCTAGCTTCTCCCTGAGAGCTCCCTCAGAACAAGAAAGAGGCCAGCCCACGACCGGGGCAGGCGTCAGGTTCCCGTCAGGCGGAGATAGCAGGAGCCTGTCCTGCCTAGTTATGAGCTGGCTTCTAGTGATTCCATCAAGAAAAATATTCAACTGGAATGGACAAAACACAGACTTCAAAAGGGCACCGTAGGCCCTGATAACAGGGACGAATTGCACTTTGAGACCCAAGGTCAGGAATGGGGGAGACAGCAGTGCTGCCGTGGGCCCCGTCCACCTCCGCGCACGGGCCGGAGCCCTGGGGGCCCCTGTGCGCCGCCTCCTCCCCCACGGCAACCCATTCTGTCCCCTCCCGCTCCCCCGCGTCCACCTCCAAGGCCACCGCCCAGGCCAAGGGACGAGCACCTCCTGCGTGCCCGGCAGTGGAGGTCGCTCCGCGGTGTCCCCACGTACCCTGCCCACCTACAGCCTCGCAGCCACCTGCCGCCCCATCACACTGTGCCCTTGCTTAAAGCAGTAAGCAGGTCTTCCCATCCACAGGGAGGGGACCAAGTCCCAGTCCTGACCCACACGCTGACCGCCTCTCTTGTCCCCACTCCCTGGTTCCGACCACTCTGGCTGGCTCTCAGAATCCCCTGAGCGTCCCTACCGCAGGGCCTTTGCAGATGCTGTGCCCTCAGCCTGGAATACCCTTCCTCTCATCTTTGCCCAGTTACATCCTCCCCTCTCTGCAGCGCTCAACCCTCCAGCACGTCTTCCGGGGAGCCTTCCTTCCAGCTGACGATCCCAAAGCACCATGAACTTGTCCTTCCCAGCAGCCCCTCTGCTGATCTGCGAATTCTTCAGGATGATGGTTTGACTACCGTCACTCTCCTCAGCCAGACCCAAGCTCCACGCAGGCCGTGTCCGTGTGGGCTCCCTCCAACAGCCCAGCAACGGGCACTCAAGAAACATCTGCTGAATGAATGAATCTGGGGCACTCACTAAGTATTTTCAATACATTATCTCATTTTTAAAGTAGCGGAAAATGAAAAAGTCAGATTAAAAGAACAAGTCTTTCCTAGATGACAGACAGGTGGATTTGGCAGTAGGTCCCAGCAAAGTGGCTCTGGAGGGTGAGAAGCCCCCGAGTTTCTGTTAAGACCTGTCCCGACAACTGGCCCCCCTATCCAGAGTTAGGGCTGGGGGCAGCTCCATGCGTGCCCCTTAGCATGTGGAACGCCTCTGCCCCCAAGAAGCATGAAGGCAAAGCAGACACTGGAGGTTTTGGAGGGAGGCGGTGTCGTAACTGGCCGACCCACTCAACAGTGTCTGCCAATGGCCTGAGGTCAGCGTGGGTGCTTCAACTGGATAAACGATCCCCAGGGAGCCCAGCCCTCCTCTGCTGCAGGCCTGGACAGCACGCCCCGGTGCGCAGTACTGTGGAGGGTCTGGGGGTTACAGGTGACCACAAGCTTCCCGTGAGCCGAAGGACAGCACACGCTGCTCATAAGGGGCCGGTGACCTCAGACAGCATGAACAGAATCAGGGGTGCAAAACGGGGCAGGCGGGGAACTTGTCTTGTGATGCCCAGTGCAGACCCAGCTGAGCTCCCAGACTCAGATCTGGGTCTGTCACAAAGAGGACACCAACAAACCGGGGCCTGCCGGAGGCCCTCAGAGTGAGGCTGCCCTGCGGGTGGCTGTGGGGCTGGAGGGCAGCAAAGGACACACACCAAGCTCCTGTACGGAGCATCCTACCTGCAGTATCCCGTTTGATCGTCTTACCTCTCAGGTAGGTGTAACTATCCCCATTTACGGTTGGAGCAACTGAGGCTCCAAGAGCTAGGGTCAGAACCCGGTTTGACCCAAAGCCCCTGCTCTTACTCCTTAATTTTGGAAAATGCCATCTGTGTAGTTTTAGGGATTCTCATTGCATTTTAGCTCTGAAGGCTCTGAGAAGTCCTGCAGTAAACAAGTCTGTGTTCCATTTTGTTAACCCCTGTTGCCAAACTTCTTCAACGGGAGCCCTGGGGGAGCCCGGAGGGCCCAGCACCTGGCCTACAGGGAACACCTAGGAAAGGTGAGGGGAAATGAACGGCCAGGGGCTCCAGCCAAGCTCCTGGGCCTCTGTCAGGCTGAGCCCTGAGACGGGAGGATGACCCTGTGGCCTCAGAACCTGGCCTTGCTCGTCCTGCCCCCCCCCCCCCGGGGACCAGGCCCTGCTGTCCAAAAGTCTCCCCAAACCCTGGCCTGCAGGGGGTCCCCTTGCTGGGCAGGCGGGGCCACACGGAGGCTTGGCGGGGCTCTGAGGTCTCCCGGGCCAGGCAGGGGTGGTGGCTCTTACCCGTAAGGAGCAGGGAGCCTGGGGATGGCCACATCAGGCAGCAACCGGCCCAGAGCTGAGCTTGCTGGTGAGGCTGGGGCAATGGGGGCGTGGGGGCGTGGGGGCGTGGGGGCCATGGATGGAGGCCCCTCCTGTGCCGGAGCCCCTGCCTCCCTGCTAGAAGTGGGCGGCCAGACTGGATGTCTCAGGGGTGCAGGAGGCGGGCGCAGGGGAAGCAGCCGACTGGCCCCGGCACGCGGAGCACACAGCCTCCCTCACCCAGGACAGCGGGGCCATGCGGGGCCATGCGGCGCCTGCGTGCTGGGCGGCCCACTACGGCCGGGCCCAGATCTTTCCTGTCACGGGGCGGCCGCAGGGAGGGAGCGGCGAGCACGGCAGGCAGTCCCGGAATCACCAGCCCCAGCCGGCCACAGGGCACCAGGGAGACAGGACGCCTGGGCTCCCACCAGCTCTGCCCTGCCTCGCTCGCTTGACCCGAGCGAGGGACTCACCCCCTCACGGCCTACTTCTCTCAACCAGCACGTGGGGCCCAGGTCAGTGGGACCAGCCCCACTACTATCATCGTGCCCGGCTCACAGAGGAGCAAACTGAGGCCCCGTCGGGTCACGTGTCGCCTGAGGTCAGCAGCTGGTGGACTGCAAAACCGGACAGACCCTTCAAACTCTCCCGAACGCTGGTGTCGCAGGCAGGGGCCGCTCTGACCCGTGTCCCCGGGGCCCACAAGTCCCGGCACAAAGGAGGAAGGTTTGCTTCGACCAGCGTGAGTGCACAACCCGACTACGGCTCCCCCAGGTAGGCGTGGGACCGTGGCTGTACCCCCCGCCCGCCCACCGCCGCCCCACCGCTCTGCCCGGCAGCTCCCCGCGAGGGCCAGCAGAGCCCACGAAGGCCCTGCCGCTGCCCCGGCTCTCTCCTGGTGACTCCCCGCGCCCCGCCCGCCCCGCCCGGACTCCAGAGCCTGGACATCGTGCTCCTGCCCAGGCCTGGGGTCCAGCCCGCTCACCGTCCGCGCCAGCACGGCCACCTCACCCACCGCCGCCCCGCGCGGCCTCACCATGTTCATGATGGTCAGCACGTAGCTCTCGACCTGCGGCTGCCCGTGGTACTCCACCATTTTGGCGTCGGCGACCACCAGGGTCTCCACCCACTTCTCTCTGCTGACCGAGCGCTGCTGGAGTCGCCGCGGGCGCGGCCGCCGCCGCCGGTGCCGTTGCTCCCAGCGCTCCCGCCACACCTCCAGCTCCGCGGACGCTGTGGGCCCCGGGGGGGGGGGGTCAGCGGCCGGCGGGGCGCGGCTCCAGGGCTCTGGGGCCGCGGGGACAGCGCCGGGACCAGAGCAGGCGGCCTGGACTCCCACCGTGGCTCTGCCCCAGGCCTGTGCCGTGCGACCCTGCCCCAGCCACGTCCCCCCTCTGACCCTGAGCATCCCCGGCTGTAAATAGGAATCAGCCAGAGAGCTCAGAAGGTGCCCTCGGGCCGCAACGGAAGGGTAGATGCGAACACAGCAAGGAGCTGCGGGCCCCCACCTCCCCGTGTTGCTCCCTGCCCGCGGGGGTTGGTGGGTGCCAGCACAGGGGGACCCCAGGGCCCAACCCCCCCTCCTGGGAGGCCGTCCCCACTGGAGACCTGCTCCCCTGCCCCAGGCATCTAGGAAGCCGGGAAGACTGAGGCCCCAAGTGTGAGTCTGGATGCCTGTTCCGCTGAATGGAGGCTCTGAGCTGTGGCAGCCGCCGAGGCTGGCATGCTGGCCGAGCCGTCCCCAGAGCCGGGCAGCCCGTGCTGGGCTGCTCCTTACCTGGACTGGCCAGCGATGTGGCCGCCGGGCGAGGAGGTGCCGGCTCCCCAGTAACAGAGGTCAGCTATTGTGGGCTAGGCCCAGAGTGGGGAAGGGAGGGGGGCTCCCGGCTGGCTGCCCTGACGGGCCTGGCCACTCGGGGAAGAATGGCTGACAGGTGCAGCAGGCAGTGAGCGGGGAGGGGAGGCAGGTGAGGTGGGCGTGAGAGGGTCAGCCCAGGGCCTCGGCTGGGGCAGGCCCGGCAGGCAGAGGCCTCAGGCCCGTGGCCCATTTGGAAGGTAGCGGCAGGCTATGGTGATGGGTCTGTCCGTCTGTCTGCATCCCTTTGGTTCGAGGGGAGCTGAGCATGGGGGTGTGGACAGGAGAGGCTTCTGGAAAGGAGCTCGATGCCTCCGGCCCGGCCCCTCCCCCAGAGCTGGCTGCAGAGGCGCATACCTTGTACCCCACAGGTGCCTGGAGCCCCGGAGTCACCCAGCGCTGCTTCCCTCTCAGGCGCTTGGCGCTTGTAGACCACGTGGGGCTGGGCGTGGCCGGGCCGGGCCGGGACACCGTCTAGGGGCTCGATGAAGTAGTCCTCGTTGGAGAGCTGGAACACACCTTTCTGAGAAAGAGCCAGGGTCACAGGAGAGAGCCAGCACTGGGCGCCCTGCCCACCCGTCCCCGAGGCCCATCCTGCCCAGCTGAGCCCACACTGCTCCCAGCACCCGACTGACCCCGAATGCACGCGCTTTCCTCCCTCCGGGCCTCTGACTCTGTACCCTCTGCCTGCCTTCCCTGCCATTTCACACAGCCCAAGGCTGAGCTCAGAGGCCACCCGTCTCAGGAGGACGCTGCCCCCCCACCCCGTCAGGAGCAGGAAACGGGGCCACGCTAAATCTAAGACGGCATCTTCCGCGCAGTCCCGGATGGCCGTCTTGAGTCAGGCAGCCGGCATCCAGACCCCTCTCCCTCTTCTTGGCATCCCAGCCGTTATGTCCTCTCGCAACTGGCCTGCATCCCAATCTCGCCGAGGTGATGAATCACTCCCAGGGCCGCTCTGCCCACACCCAAGCCACAGGGATGCCCACTGTCACCAGGACATCCTATGCCCCGGTCCCAGGGCCTGCCAGAGCAGGGAGGCAGGCAGGGGTGTCTCAGGCACACCCACCAGCATTCAGAGAGGCCGGGGGCGGGGGGCTTGGGAAGCGTCTTTGGGCAGCCCAGCACCTCCAGAGGAAGCCCAGGCCTCCAACAGGAAGACGGGTTTCATCTCCCCTGCAGCTCCGTCCTTGGCCCCACGTCTGCCCTTGGGCTGTGCAGGGCCGAGAACCCCGAACACCAGAAAGTGCACCACCGGAGACTGGGTTCGAGTGCGGAACTGGGTGGCCCCAGGCAAAGTGCCCCTCCGAGCCTGTCTCATCATCTGTAAATGGGATTGGCACCCACAGGCTCAGCTGCCGCAGAGAATCAACAAGATGAACGGGATGGAGGAGGACAGGCCCAGGCTCTCCGAGGTCTAGATGACCTGCAGCTGTGATGCGGGCCGTCTGTCATTAGGCCCTGTCCTGCTACAGCCCATGGACTTCCTGAGCACTGAGCTGAGGGCCCTGCTAGGAACGGTGGGCGGCTGAAAATGCACACACATCCCCCCACTCTTCCCACACCCCACCCGCACCTCCCAGAGTGGGGAGGGCAGAGCCGGTCACCCAGCCGGGAGCAGAAGGGGTCCCTGTGCCGCCGGAGTGGGAGCCGCTCCAACCCAGCACCCAAACGGAGGGAGGCACCTGGCGCTGCGAGCCCCAGCCAGCATCACCTCCACCGGGAGCAGGGCGGTGGGGCCTCATCTCCCGGGAGGAGAGGTAACGGGGGGCTGCCTGACCCCGAGAAGAACAGCCTACAGGGATCCGTGGGGCGACACAGAACCGAGGCTCCCAGGGAAGGCCTGCACTGTTAGGAGTTACCCGGTCTACACAGTGATTCCCAGAGTCGGCTCTCTGCACCCGCAGCTTCCACACTGGGAAAGGGTCAGAAACGCGGGCTTGAGACCCACCCCGGCCCACCCAGCACACTGTTGTTCACAAGGCCTGCGGGTGCTTCCGGCTCGAGTTCAAGCCTGAGGGCCGCCATCCTGGGGGACAGCACCCCCACCATACAGGCGCGAACAGCGCCCCGGCGAGCCCGACGCGGGGGCAGGGGCGCACTCACCAGCCCGTCGCAGGCGCTGATGGCCGCCAGGCCGCCCTCCAGCTCGGGGTCCTGCACCTCGCCGAGCAGGTGGCAGGCGGGCGCGCGGGCGCGGATGTGCGTGCGCCCCAGGCCGCCGCGCCGCCGGGTCTCGCTCACGAAGCCGGGCGCCAGCAGGTGCGCGTTGGCCGTCAGGTTGAAGCGCAGCTCGCGCCCGCGGTACTGCAGCTCGTAGAAGGCGGGCGCGGCGCGGCGTGCGGACACGTCCCGCTTGTGCAGCGCGCGCGGCCACAGCTCGTAGGACAGGAAGGAGCCCCCCGCGTCCACGCGCACCGGGTGCACGATGTCCAGCGCCGCGCTGCCGTCCACGCCGCGCCCTGCGGGGAGAAAGCCGGCGGCGACCGGCGCGTGAAGGGGCCGCGGAGGAGTCCGAGGCCCAGGTGCCCCCCCAGCCCGCTCCTCTGCGCGGGTCACCCCGATAACCTCCAACCGCCCCCACCCCGCGCCCGCCCCTAGGCTGCTCGCAGCACAGCGGCCTGAGGGAGTCATCCCAAACTGACCGACCGAGCCCCCCCAGGCCCCCAACCCTGCCGTGGCAGAGCTCTGGCAATGGCCAAGGAGGCCCCGGGGAGAGTGACTTCTTATCTCATCTCTGCTACACCTGCTCGAGTTCCTGCCACTCGGCCCTCTGGCCTCACACCTGCTCCCGCCTCGCGAAGCTGCGTGGCTCTCCCCTCCAGGTGGAACCCACTTCGCTTCCCCGGGCTGCGCAGCCGCGGGACGAAACCGTCACCTCCTTCCCGTCCTGCTCAGAGGGCTCGCTGAAGCCTCCCCCGACCACTTTATTTTCAAACGGCAGCTCCCTGTCCCTCTTCCCTGCTTTATTTGCAGTTGGCAGAATCCCTGTCGCCGTCCTCATGGAGTTCCCAGTAACACCAGACTCTTAACCTTTTTTGCCATGGACCCCTTCTCAGAATAACGTTTTTGGATGCATACGATAAAATGCAAGCGAGTGCCAAGGAAACGGATTATATTGAAATACAGTCATCCAAATAATTTTGGAAGTGCGATATGGACTCAAGCGCTCCTTTATGAATGCATGAAGCAAGATCGAAGGGCAAATCTAACAACTACAGTAATTTTGCAGTAGTGATGAGCATCAATCTTATCTGAGACAGAAAAATATGTTGGTTTTCTGGCTCGGTAACCAAGTCAGGTGCTGCGAATGCTACTGTAGTTTGGTACTAATATGCATAATTAAAGGAAATGCTAACTTAGAGGTAAAAAACTTAAAGATGTGGTATCTTCCCATCGGAGTTCGTGGATCCTCTAAATTTTGCCCATGTCCCTGGGGCTGGGGATTCCGGACGATGACACCTGCAGTGAAGTCTGCAGGCAGCTTCTGAAGAAAGCAAAGGGAGGTTCAGAGACGTGCACAACTGGCCCAGAGCCACACAGCGAGAGGAACAGAGCTGAGACTGGGCTCCAAGTCTCCCACATGGCTTCAGTCTCTTTAGGAACATTGTTCTGCGTCCTCAGCAGTCCGTCCCTTGCTGGGCCTGTTTCCCCATCGCAGCCATAAAGGACTTGCCCTACATCAAGTTTTTCAAACTTCTGTAGCTACCAGACCTGGTCTTCAAAAGAAATCTTGTGTGGACACATAGACACATCAGAGCAGCGCCGCTGAGGGGGGCAGGGATCCTGGGGCTGATGCTCGCGTCCTGTTCCCTCTCTGCCGTCCCCAGGCTCTGAGGAGCAGTTAGGAAACTGGCCTGTCTGATGTTTCTCTCAGCCTGAGGTCCTGCCCTGACCAACTGGGTGTATGCCCAGCTCTCCGGAATCCCGGCTGCCCAGGACAATGACCCCTCGGGCCATAGGAATGCCTGGACGCCCTGCAAGTATCCCGCCAGGGTCCTATCTGTGGCTGCCTGCTGGGGCCGAGAGGGCAGCCAAGACCAGCCCGAAGCTCCATCCTGGCCAGGCTGCAGAAACCAACTCGCCCGTCTCCTGCCAAACCACATGCAGAGAGCCCTGTACACACCAGTGGTGTGCACCCCCCACCCCCGAGGACATGCCCCAGTGTCCACAGCTGCCCAGTGGGCAGCCCGCAGGGTGCTGTCCAAGAGCACGGTCAATTGAGAGGCAGACGGGCAGGGTCACTCCGTGAGGTTCCAGGCAAAGCTTCCCTCTCCGAGTCTCCAGAGGACATGAGTGCAAGGACTTTCCAGACTTCTCGGGTAAGAATTTGTTAAAACCAAATTAAACCAAATTCCCAGGCCCCATCCCAGACCCGCTGAATCAACGTCTCCAGGAAATGGGACTGGGAAGCTGCGTTTTTTACCAAGATCCCCAGGGGACTGTGGTCATCAGGGAAGTCCGGAAATCCTCCATGGGGAGTGAACTTGGTCGGAGGTCAGCGGTACCTGGAGAGCTCTGAAAGGCTGCAGGGGCTCAGGACCCCGGCCACAGATGGATTCCATAGCCCCGGGGCTCTGGGGCCCCAGAATCTGTATGTTCCTAAGCCTCGCAGGGACTCTGACGTGACCGTTTCCGAGGCTGACCTTTGGAAGCCAGCGGGCTGGCTGGTTTGAGGAGACTCCTCGCTCTGACGTCCTCGTGAGGGCATTCGGGGTTATGGCACTGCGTGCAGACTTGGTTTTGTCAGTTCATTGATCTTGTTTGTTCATTTTGGCTCGCACAAATATTGAAAAAAATATTTAATCGGTTGCCTATGTTTAAAAATGACATGATCTTGTCCAAAAATGTCAATTTCCAACTTTCCTTGAAAAGTCTTATCATCCATCCATGTCAGGCCTCAATTCCCACCTCGCAGAAGTACCTGGCATGGAGCAGGGAGCCCCCTTGGAGAGGGTCCGTACCCCCCGCCCGTCCCCACTGCCCCCTATTGTGTTCCCAACTGTCCTTAAATGCAGGCTGCCCTTTGGCCTCTTGTTACGCTGTCTTTCAATGACTAAAGCACCGAACTTCTGGGCGCCTGGGTGGCTCAGTTGGTTAAGCAACTGCCTTCGGCTCAGGTCATGATCCTGGAGTCCCAGGATCGAGTCCCACGTCGGGCTCCCTGCTCGGCGGGGAGTCTGCTTCTCCCTCTGACCCTCTCCCCTCTCATGCTCTCTCTCACTCTCTCTCTCTCCAATAAATAAAATCTTAAAAAAAAAAAAAAATAAAGCACCGAACTTCTAACAGAAATGGGGGAACAAGAGATGGGCCACCCACCAGGTTTGTTCACACGCAACACTTTCCTGGTGCATGGCATTTGCTGGGTCACCCCTGGCTACTAATTGTGAGGGAGCGTTAGGTGCGTCAAAGTCCGGGAAAATGTATGAGACACCGTCCTTCCCCTCAACATCGAGAAAGGGGTGTAGGGCCCTCCTGACGCTCACGCCTGGCCCAGTGCTGAGCGGCCCTGGAGAGGGGAGGGGACACCGCCTGGATGGTCAGAGGTGAAGAAAAGCCTCATCAGACAGGGTGGCGTGAGGTCCTCTGACCCTGGAATGTCCCGGAGCGGACGCCGCATGATGGGCCCGGGAGATAATGCACGTGCCGGCAACAGAAGGCGGTGAGCTTGCCCACGCACGCGTCTTGTAAAATGAGACCGTGGACTGACAAAATAAGGCCCTGTCAGGAACACGGGCTTAGAACACAGAAGGGTTCGGGTCCCAGCTCGGCCACTCCATAGCTGTGCGGCCCGGGCAGTCCCTTCATCATGGTGCTGAGCCTCGGTCTCCCCGCCCGCACGGAGAACCCAGGGCCGTGATCGGAAGGAGCAGCACGGGACAAAGAGGCGGGAACGAGACTGCAGCTGCATCCCAAGGCTCCGTTTTTAGGCATTATTCCCAGCGGTGCCCCGGGCACGGGCAATCCCCCCAAGGCTGCTAGAGCCAGTTGAGGGTAAGGGTGTGCGGGTGCCGACCGGCCCGAAGCACCCGGGGTCCTGAGGAACCGGAGCTGTGCGGCCCGCTCCTGGGCAAGAGCAGTGTGCTCAGTGCATCGGGCGGAGGCGGGGTACAAACGTGATGGGGGAATCTGAATCACGGGGGAGAAGTGGCCCCAAGAACTCCAAACAAGTGTCCCTGGGGAGGGATCCACGTCCCTCGGGATGTGCGGTCCTGCTGAGCATCCCTGCTGTAGACCTTGGGCAAACATCACAAGACAGAAATTCAAAGTGGGTTATAAAGAAGCAGCCTATTCGGTTCAGAAATGTGACCGAAAGGCAGATAAAAGGCACGAGGATGCGTGTACTCTCGACAGCCCGGTGTGAATCTGAGCTCTGCCACCCGCAGCTGTTAGCCCATGGGTAAGTTACTGAACCACTCAGAATCTGTTTCTCCACCTGTAAAATGGGTACGATCGTCACCACACCTGCTCCCTTCGGCTGTGTGAGTTGAATGAGCTCCCATGTAGGGGCTGACAACAGGAGACAGCACTGAGCAATTGGGAGCTAAGTTAAAAGAGAAAATTAGCAAGAGAGGTTCTAAAGTATACTCCACGATTTCTTAAAAGCCTGTTTTATCTCTTTGCCTAATGGCTTAAAAAAGCGCTTTTTAATAAAAAAAAAAAAAAAAGAAAAATAAAGACTTATAGGAAGTTATCACTCTGCAATAACTTTTATGTTCTTGTTTTGCTCTGCACTAATCTTTTTTGTAACTTATATTGTTTTGCCATTAAAATATTTTATAAAGGGAATCGGGGCGCCTGAGTGGCTCAGTCAGTTAAGCGTCTCCCTTGGGTTCAGGTCATGATCTCGGGGTCCTGGGATCAAGCCCTGTGTCGGGCTCCCTGCTCAGCGGGGAGTCGGCTTCTCCCTCTCCCTCTGCCTCTGCCCCTCTCCCCTGCTCGTGCTCTCTCTCACGCGCACTCTCTCTCAAATAAATAAATAAGATCTTTTAAAAGATAAATAAAATATCTCATAAAGGGGGCCGAGTGAGTTACGAGGCAGGCGCCCCTCCACTGTCTCCTAGAGCTGACCCCTGGCAGACTCTCACCCCCGGAACTGTGGGCTCCAGGCTCTGTGGGTGCCGCAGGGCAGAACGAGAGTGCGGCTTCGAGTGCCAGGCAGCAAGACTCCCAGGTCAGGAGCTCTGTTCCAACGGACTGAGCCCGGCCACACCGGGTGTTAAATACTTGGAATTTCATCCCTACGTGACAGAACTGTCACTTAGCCGCTTCTACCAGAGAAATGCCAACGTGTTTACGCTCCCCTCCCTATCAGAAACCAGAGTTACAGTCCAGCCCTTCAAACGACCTGACCCCACGCTCATGCCAAAGAGGAAAAAATAACCAGAGTGTGCGAGTGTGCGAGAGACAGGTGCCGCCCTCCTCTGGTCAGCCTGTGTGTGCCCGGCATGCACACAGGGCTCACACATGCCATTCAGCAATTAGGGTGGGGCATTACTGGGCCCCAGTCCCATCAACCCCAACAAGTCCCTTGATTAGTCACAGGAGAAAAACTCATAATACACTTTCCTAAAAGTGAGTCCAAGATATGCCCTTTTGGTCTCAAAGAAGGTAGTGTTGAGTGGGTAGAGCCCCTGGTCGAGGACTCCCGGGGCAGCCCCACAGAAAATGACAGACAGCTCAGCAGCTGGGGCTCAGGCATCCTGAGTGGGGTCAGGTGGGGGTCCCACACTGTGTACCTGTGGGGATACCAGAACAGACATTCCCCCCGGGCGTGCGGGCAGATTAGATGGGAGAGGGTACCTGCCCTGTTTCCACTGCCAAATGGCAGGTCCGAGCCACAGGACTCCCCAAGGTCTCCCTAGTCTCACTGGGTCTCTGTGGGTCACTCTACCCTGTGCTAAGCAACTGACATTCAGCATCTGGATCCTCACAAGCACCCTGCGGGGGAAAATACCATTCTCCCCACTTAACTACAGCCCTGGAGGGGCAGGGGGTTGGCCAAGCTCCTACACGGGTCTGGCCTGCAGTGGAAGTGGAGAGGGTCCTGACCCCCCATTCCTCCCACCACTGCCAGGGGGCCTGGACCCAAGTCCGGGCTCAGGGACAGTTCCCTGGAGCAACCACTTCCTGCTGCCTCATCTCCACCACCTGGTCAGTCCTCATAGACCCTGCTCTGGGCAGTGGGAAAACAGGATTCACGCCGTAACTAAGGGGCCCAACCTGGCAGGGTACGCTGTCCGAGCCTGTCCCCTGGATCCTGAAAGAACTTTCTATCACCTGCCTTGCAAGGCTGTTGCAGAGATGATGAGAAATAAGAACGCATTAAATATTTGCTCCTCTCCATCCTGTCCACACTGCTGCTAGAGGGAACCTCCCTAAAACCCCGCATCCATGAGCTACTCCCCTCAATGGCTCCCCCAAACCTCTGAGATCTGGTTTAAATGCCTCCTACGCTACGGCCTCGGATGCTTTTCTAATCAGTCCCCGCACTGGGGAGGCAGGAGTCCCCCTCCCCAGCACGCAGGCCTAATGCGGCCCACGCCCTGCCACAGGGACGCCCCCACCCCCTCCAGCCCACCCGGAGCTCATCCATCCCCCGTCCCTCCTGGCTCTGGCCTCTCCTCCCCGACAAAGCCTTCCTGACCGCTTCGCCCGCATGGCTCTCCCGGCTATCCGACCGCCCCCCATCAGATCAGGGGATCCTGGCCGCGGGGCCTGGGGTCTCCTAGACCCTCAGCTCCTAAACTCCCAGACCGCCTACCTCGGACGCGCCTGGAGCTCCGCGGCCAAGGAAGGAGCTGGCCGCCGGCCAGAGGCTCGTCGGAGGCCGGCCGGGCGGGGCAGGGAGAGCCGAGCCCAGGATCGGGAGAGAAGCTGCCCTCCGCTGCGCTCGGGCTTCTGCACACTCGGGGGAAGGGAGGCAGGAAGTGCTAGGGGCGCGCGAGTCGCGCCCCCGCGCCGCCGACCGCCCGCCGCAGCCCGGAGCTGTGACCCCGCGCCCCCGCCCGCTGCTCCGCGGACCAGGCGCCGACGAGGCTCGACACCGAGCCCTGGGCGCGCGGACCAGAACCGGAGGGGCCCCGCGCCGTACGCCCGAGGGCCGAGGGGCTGCCTCCAGGCACAGGCAGGGGGCCGCCGGGTGCGCGGCTTCGCCCCCGGCCCTACCCGGTCCCAAGCCCGCGGGGGACGCGGGGGGCGCGCGGGGCCGGCCGGCGGGGAGGGGCGGCCACCCACCTGGTGCGGGTCCGGGGTCGCCGGGCGCCAGGGCGCAGAGCAGCAGGATCAGGGGGCGCAGCCGCGGCGCGGGGCTGCGGGGGCTGCGGGCGCTGCGGGCGCTGCGGGCGCTCGGGCGGCCGGGCATGGCCAGGGCGGGCGGCGCCGGGGTCGGGGGGAGAACCCCGCGCGCGGGCTCTCGTCCGTCCCGTCCGCTCGCTGTCCGGTCCGGGTCCGGCTCAGGACATGCCCGGCCTGCGCGCAGCTCCGGCGTCGGGACCCGGCCCGCGGCAACAAAGGCTGCAGGGCCCGCCCCCTCGGCGGCGCAGGAGGCTCCAGGGACCGAGAGCCCGACGGCGAGGAAGAAAGAAAGAAAGAAAGAAAGAGCGAGG
>NW_022589768.1:589964-675026 GCF_004348235.1 Phoca vitulina
CTGGCGGCGGAGCCGAGCCGGGCCTCGGGCCGCGACCCTCCAAGCCCCCCTAGAAGCCGGAATTTCCGGAATGTCGGCCTTCCCCGAACAGGCCGGGCCCCCTAGGAAAAGGGGTCCGGAGGCCTCCCGGGGACCCCCAGGTGGACTCTGCTCCAAAGCCGGCTCAGGAGAGAGGCCTGGCCGGGGGGCGGCGGCTCCCACGCGAGGCGGGTCCCGCAGCCCTAGTGTCCAGTCTCCGTCCTGCGGGGCCGTTGGGTTAGCGCCGGCCGAAGCGGGGTCCCGCGGGCGCGGGCCGGCCATCTGTCCTCGGTGGCCGCCGCGCTTCCTCCTGTGCTCGCAGGAGCCCGCTCCCAGGACACTCCTGCCTTCGCTCACCCTGGCCCTGCGCAGCGACCTCCTCGAGTTCCCGGGCTCGGCAGTGGTCAGCTTCCCGCCGCTGCCCTCTGAGGCCCACACACCTCCTCGCTGAGACCTCCCCGGCACTGTCCCTCATTCCTGGAAGCTCGCTCCCGGCTCCTGCTGTCCTCCTGGGACTCAGGGAGCCCTGGCCACTGAGTTCCTTGACGTCCTCATTTCCAGAGACCTTTCATCCCACCTCTGCCACCAGCCCCCGTGGCCACAGCCTAGGCTGTGTCACCCCCAACTGCCCCACGTCTGAAACCTGGGGACCAGGTGCCCTTCAGACCTGACCCGGCGACTTTCCCACCCTCCCCCGACCACCCTCCTCATCCTGTTGTGTGTGTTCTTCCTCTGGTCCCGAGTCACCTTCTTCCTCTGCCCACCTACCAGCCCCTCCTAGCTACATTCACTGCTCGACCCCTAGCTCCCACCCAGCCACCTTCCATCCCCCCCTCACCCCCAATGCAGGGACAATGCACGCACATCCAGCCACACACCCCTCACCCGGTGCACCAAGCATCTGTGACGGGCACCCAGCGGTTTGAGACAAAGGCTTCCACCCTGCCCCTCTGCTCCCCTTCTCAGTCCCCCTTCTCCAGGGCGTGTCTGGACCTCTCCCCTCCTGTTGGTTCCCCAGGCTCACCCCTCCTCCAGCCTCCGTTTTGGTGCCTGAGCCCCTGGACCCTGCTCAGTCCTCATCTTGACCTGCCCTAAGCATTCTAGAGATGCCCCCCACCCCATTCCAGCACTCCACCCTCCTTGGCCTGCCCCATCGCCTCCTCACCCTGCAGATGTAGCGAACGACATGGACACAGTGTCCGTTGTCAGGGGCCCTCACTCCGGAAGAGGACCCCAGACCACAGGCACAGTGACAGACATTGAAACAAGACCCCCGGCTGAGAGGGGCTGCAGGGGAATAAAGCTGAGAGACTGGAGGGGTGGTCAGGGAAGGCACCTGAAGACGGGCCCTTTGAGTGGAGCCACCGGAGTGATGAGGGCCAGCCATGTGCTGTGAAGGCAAAAGTGGGCGTAGACCTGGTACACCCGAGATTTGTCCTTGCAGACGCTGAACGTGTCAGCGCTCACGGGCAGCCTCCCTTCCCCTTCTCAGGGCTCCCAGAGCACCCGTTGCCCCGCCAGGCATGGCACCCATCCCATGGAGGGCCTGTGGTCTGCTCGTGGGTCTGCGAGGCCCACCCACCGTGAGATGCAGCGTCGGGTCTTACTTGCCTTCGTGATCCAGCCCCCAGCACAGTACACCCAAGAGACGAAGAGGATTGGGCACGGGGACACACAGCCCTCCCCGGCCAACTCCACGACCTGCGAGCCTCGCGCCTGTGGCCAGACACCAAGGCTCACACCAATTCGAGGCCTCTCGGAGAGAGTGTGTGTTTTCAGGCCCACCTGCTTCTGCTGCAGTCCCGGGTCCTGACCTTTATCCTGTGTGCACCTCCTCACAAACCAGGCTGGACAGCTCGGGGTACAAAGGCACGATGAGCTCCGTCCTGCCCTCGGGACGTGCATAATCACCCAACCAGAAAAACAAGGCCAACTCCAAATTTGGGGAGCAAAGAGTACATTTTGAACAAAGCAAGAGAGATGATACTTCAGCATGTTTGATGTAATTGTTCAGAACGTCCAATTAGAGTCCCCCTCCCAAACCTTGACAGATTATTTTGTGTTTTAAATGATCACTGTGCCACGTAGCCCAACACCCCCAGTGAGATTTAACTTAGCTAAAACGTGATCAGAAACTCACCAAACTAAATCAGAAACTAGAAGTATTCTGCTTCTATACATCCATGCGTATGTTGATAGGTTGCTTAAAAGGTAGCGAGCAGAACAGAGCGTTGTCTATTTAAGATTACAAACGAATAGGTAACAGTGACAAAACGAGGCACACAATTTTTAAAAATTTAATAAAAACTCTGGGCCTCAACCGTCGTATCCGACTAACAGAGACGCTGATCCCCACTCCCCACTTCACGGGTTTTCTTGGGCAGTCGTTCTCAGCCAGGGGTGATTTCACCTCCGTGGAATTTTGCAATGTCTGGAGACATTTTTGGTTGTCACAGCCAAGGGGGAGGTGCCACGGGCATCCGGTGGGTAGAGGCCAGGGATGTCGCCAAACCTCCCACAGTGCACGGGCAGCCCCACCGCAAGGGATTGCCCAGGGCAAACATCTCTAGTGCCCGGGTTGAAAATCTCTGGTTAGTGGAATAAATCGTTTGAAGACATGTGTGGCAAACCAAAAGCCTTATGTTCTAGTGTTTGGTTTTACTTTGCGTTTTTTGGGTCAGGCAAGCACAGGGTAAACATACTTTACACGCAGTGAAAAGTAACTCTTCCTCCCAAAGCGGGTCGTCCCCGGCCCCTCGGTGCTCCTCCCCAGGGGCCGTTTCTGCCTCAGGCTCTCACGAATCCTCCCAGGACAGCACACATCCGCTCTATCTGAACCTGGCTTTTTTCACTTAACAGCGTAGCTTGGACATGGCTCTACATCCTTGCTTGTGGATCCGTCACAGCATTTAATGGCTTCTTAGCATGGGGTGCACACAGCGGATCGTGAACTGCAAGAGGGGAGGAAAGCTTTGTTTTACCCACTGATGTATTCTAAGCAGCAGGCTCTCGCTGTGACCATCCTCCATGCACGAGGGTGAGTACATCGGTGGGATCAGGTCCAGCACCGGGCTTGCTGTCCTGGGCATGTGTGTTTGTAACTTGGACAGAGAGATAGGTATTTGCCAAATCAAAGGCACTTTTTTGGTGGGTCTCTCCCACCCCAGTACATTGCAAGAGTTGCAGAAGTAATTCTAAATGCCGGTGTAGGGGGCAGATTGCTAAACAAGGATGCCCTAAAAGCCCCCTCCGTGGGACAGGCACTGGGTGTTCTCAATTTATCACCATCTCTGAAGCACAGCACCTTCCCTGCCAACTACCCGGGCCTTGGGAGGGTGGCCTGCCCCATGCCGAGAGGGACAACAGCACGGGAGTCCCGGCGGCTATCCACCTGCAGAGTTCTGAGCCATCGGCCGGCCGCTGCCTGGCCAGCAGCCCCCTGGGCAGTGAGAACGGTAATTAGACAGAGGTCAAATGTGACATCGAATATGCACCGAGTCCCATGTGCTGGCCCAACGCCCCACCTGCAACGTCTCAAGTGTCCTGCTCCCAAGGTGAAGTAGAGGTCATCACTATCCTCTGTGTACCGGTGGAGAACTGCAGTGCCCACAGGCCATGTCATCTGCCAAAGGCCCCAGATGTGGGGGTGTCAGGGCCCGGCCGGGCCTGCCTGCGGCACCTGGGTCCCTGGCCGCTGCGCGCCCTGTCCCCCCAGATGGACAGTTTGGACTGCTGTCATCAAAGGGGCCATTGTGTTGCATCTCCTCCTTCTGGAGCTGTTTCCTCGGGCAGCTAGATGCCTGGGAAATAGGCCCCTTCCCCTTCACCAGGGATTCGCAGAGGCTTCCGTTCACGAGCGTCTGGCAAGTGCCAGGGGCCAGGGGCCAGGCTGAGTCCAGAGGGACCCTGGTGATGGCGCCACTGTTCCCTGCAGTCCCTCTGGCCTCCACCCAAGCCCAGCAGCCCCCAGAGGACCGGGCCTGGTCTCACGGGCCGGCACCCACCAGGACTGTGGGAGGAGACTGTTGCCTGCAATTCCAAGCAGCTCTGCATGTGAGCCACACACCCAGCCTGAGCCTGGCACGAACCTGGCCCCACTGGGCCCGCTCCCGCCTCTCGCGGCCTGTGCACTCCAGCCGCTCATCACCTCCGCTGCTTTCCTTCTCTGTCCTGCCATCCCTTCAGCAATGGGTGTCCCATATCCCTGTGTCTGGAAATAATTTGAAAACTTCTTAGGCTTTTCTGTTGCATTTACTGAGAGCCTGGGACTCTTTCTGCTCATCTATCCTTCAACATTTTTTCCCATGAATTTTATTAACTTTTGTAAAGAAAATACTTGTTTCAACATTTAAAAACCAGAATCTCAGAGCTCCTGGCTGGCTCAGTCGGGGGAGCATGTGACTGGATCTCGGGGTCATGAGTTCGAGCCCCACGCTGCGTGTAAAGATTACTTAACAATAAAATCTTTAAAAGAAGAAAAAAAGGAAAACAGAATCTTTGCTGGTAATAAAATCCTGGATAAAATAGATTACATGGGCTGTTTTTCTTTTTCTTTTTTTAATCAATAGATTGTTTCTCGCCTTGATTCACCCGACGAAAACTCACATGTGTTGCCTGCAGTGGAGCTGAGTTGAATGAAAACAGCACGAGCCTTATTATGAAATTACTCTCACCAACATTAAAAATGGACCTGGTTATATAATTTGGGGGTTGGGAAGAATACTTTAAAGATGAAATCAACAGCAAAATCTGTAGGGGAAAAAAAGTTAATAGATGTGCCTACATCAAAAGCAAAACTTCTTCCTATTACAATGCTCCATAAATCCAACATCCGAAAACCAGGAGACCTGGAAAGATCAGAGGGAACAGAGAAGACCATCAAGCAAAGAGGATGCATCTCAGACGGAAGCACCGAAATTTCCAGATTGGAAGAGTTTACTGGCATCCAGCACAATGGAGAAAAAGCAAACAGATCCACACAGGAACACAGCCTCCCTGCATCTTTACAGGCCAACACTCAGGTACTCGGGCACTTGAGAAAAGTCACGCCGGGAGTTTCCAGAGCAGGGGTAATGGTCACAAAGACCGTGGTCGGAAATGCACAGGATTCTCTCCAGTAACTCCATGAGCAAGAGGCCAGCAGAGCCCTGCCTTCAAAGTTCCCAGGAAAATGGTTTCTGACGTGGAGTTCAGATCTTGGACTCTCGATCCTGTTGCTAGGATATGAAACATAATGAAAGAGATAACCCCAAATCTGAGTGCAAGGGAGTGGGGGCGTTGCTCCTCTGAAAAGTGGGCAAATGTTCTGGGAAGCCCCTGGAGAACTGTCTGTAACCGTAGTGGATCACACAGGAGGCTTGGGGAAGGCCAACACCTGGAGATCCGGCCGCCAGGTGCCCTGGCCACCGGGCCTGTGGACAGCAGGTCCCCTGTGTACCCTGCATGGGCCCTGCACCCCCCCAGTCCCACCACCCCGTTTACAGCTGCTCGCTCCTGGTAGAATCCGAGTCCTTTTATTCCTGAGCTAACATTGGCTCCTGTACATGGCAGATGCTTTACCGTAATTTTCTAGTTAACCCTCGAGCAGCCTGCGAGGTGAGAGTTAATATCCAGTTCGCAGGCGAGAGAAATAGACTTATGTCACTGGCATGAGGTCACACAGTAACTGACAGAGCAGGACCCAAATCGGATCTGCGTGCACCCCAGTGCCAGGCTCCAACCGTCTCACCTCCCTGGCCGCACACGCCGAGTTCCGAGAACACACACCGGGTGAGGCTCATCCTCACGGGGGAGGAAGGGAGTGCCGGTCCACGCACACATGAAGCACTTGGCCCCTGTCAAATTTGCAAAAGTGTTTGTCTTTTGGTGTTTAATTTGCATACATATCCAAGTAATACTTAAAGAGTCAAATGGTGCTCCACGGAAGCTGGAAAGCCTCCGAACCCGCCCCGACCTCCCCACCACACATGCCCATGGCAGGTTCCCTGGGGGGAGGGGATGCAGCTCCAAGGGGGCTCCTGAGCCAGGCCTGTCCCCGCCGTGGCCCCACTGTCCCCTGTCTGCTTCCCGGACCCTGCGAATCCTGGGGGCTGTCCAGGACCGCTGGGCACATCCTCTCTGCGATCTTCCCAGCACCACAGAGCATGGCGCTCCGGGAGGGCCCGGGCGGCCTTGGCAGGGACTGTGAGGCAGGAGCCCAGAACAGCGCAGCCTGGTGACTCAGCCACCTGTGATCTCTCTGTGGGGGAATTATCCCACCGGGGAAAACACTGGCCACATCACTGGTGAAAAATGATCTATGGAAGTGTTATTTTTCCACTGTCCTAACAATAGCCAAGAGATTGTTTTTAGAAAAGAAAACTAAATGTCTCCAACCTGCAACCCTATCCCAGCCATGACTGCTTCCTCTTGGGTGGGTCCCGAGTGCAGGTCCTTGGAGATGCCATCAGACAGAGCCACATGGGGTAGACGGGAGGCACCTCAGTTCCCTCCGGTGTCAATGGGGCCCTGCCCCCCACCTCACAGGGGGCCATAGGGGTTGGAGGAGCCGATTCTTGTGACAGTCCTGGCCCTGGGCCTAGACACAGGGGGTGCTCAGCCAAGGAGAGGGACAGCGTCCCCTCCCCCCGCCTCAGCACTGCCCCCTCCCCTGGCTCCATGTGCCCTCCCGCCTTCTCTAGGCCATCCCCCCCATCCTAGTGAATGCACTTTCCAGCCCATGTCCCCCACTGCCCCTCCAGCTCTGCCTGCCTGGGGCCCACAGGGGGTCTCCTCACAACCAGGGCCCACCCCACAAGGTGTGCTCACAAGTGCTGAGTCCTGCAGGCCCAGCTCATAGCTCGGCCCTCCCGCTCTGCCCCACGACCTCTGCCCCCAGCACTGTGTGTCCCCCACTCATTTCCTCCTTCTCTGTGCTCCCCTATGCCCCTTGAGCTCCTGGGGTAGGACTGATGCTGGTCCAGCTCTGTCTCCATCACAACGGTCCCCAAATGCTGGGCCTAGAATAGAATGGGCAATGTCCTGCAGGCTTTCACGCCACGGTCCTTCACCAACCCCCTCCAGGTGTCATGCTTTGCTTCTTGATGTGGGTGCTGGTTTCATGGGTGTGTTTGGTCTGTGAAAATCCATCATCTATACACTTATGACACATGGGCATGTGTGTGGATATTACATTTTACTTAAAAGGTTTTTTTAAATCCTAGGGTGATGAGAGGGACACTTGAGGTGGGGTGGAGTTGGGGATATAGGTAGAGTGGTCAGGGAGGACTTCTTGGAGGAGGCAACATTTGATCTGAGACCTGTGGGGTAAGAAGGAGCCAGTCTTGGAGCAAACTGGGGAAAGCATTCCAAGCAGAGGGTCTGGCAAGTGCAAAGACCCCCGAGGCAAACAAAGGTTTGGTGCTCTGGAGGGAGGCCCAGGCCCCGTAGGTGGATCCCAGTGCTGAGTGGGTGGGGTTAGAGGACTGACTGGTCAGAGAGCAGGCACCAATCAGGCAGGGCCTGTGGCCAGGTGAGGAGTGAGGATCTTACTCTAAATGGGACAGGAGGTCATGGAGGGTTTTGGTCAGGGGCGTGCTGTGATCTGACTCTCCTTCTGAACGTGGAGGACCTGGGCTGAAACACCCAACAAGTCATACATGAATGAACGAAGACAGCGGGTGCACAGAGAGCTCTTAGAGTATGAGAACTTAGAGACCATTTTACGGAGAAGGAAGCAGGGACTAGAGAGGACTTGCCCCAAGTCACACAGCACGTTAGTGGCCAGAGCACAGAGACTAAAACACAGGCCACCTGATACACAGTGACACCTGCCACCAGAGGAAGACATCCCTAGGCCCCAGGGTTGAAAGTATGCTCTAATTTTGTAAACTTGCTGTCAGATTACTAGTTCATCCAGGGTCCGGCCCAGACTAGAGCTGAGTAATTGAGTTAATTTCCCCCTTTCTGATCACTGGGCAGAGAATCCCACGTGTTGCTGATTCTCCTTCTCCTGGGCAAGGGAGGCAGAGGCCTGGGAGCAGGCCTGGCTGTGGGGACTGATGGCGGGCAGGAGACGTGGGGAAGGCCTGGCCTCTGGGGACCACGGCCCAGCACCTGGGGGCATGCCCTGCCATTGTTCCTGATGAAGGCAGGAAAGAAGGAAAGAGCTAGGGCCAGTGGGGGACTGTCCACCACAGAGAGGAACCTGGGAACAATGGGAAGAAGGAGGAGGGAGGAGGAGGAGGGGCAGGAGGAGGAGGGGGAGGAGGAGGAGGGGGAAGGGGAGGGGGCGGACGAGGGGGGAGGGGAGGGGAGGAAGGGAAGAAGGAGCAAGCCTCCACAGCAGCCAGAGCCAAGGCCTTTCCCCCATTTGCCGGGCTAACTCTCCCATGACCCCGGCAAGGGGTTATCATCATCTTCCTTTACAGATAGGCGAGGTTAATGGGTCAGCCCCAGCACACATGGCTGGTAAGTGACATAAAGGGGACTATGGTCTCCTCCTCCCCTGGGGGCCCTCCTGTCCTTCAGCCATCCCACGTTCCTGGAGATTCACCGTCTGTCGTATTTCCCTGTTGTTTTATCTGCCGCCCGTGCCCTCGCACGAGCTCGTCTACCGTCTTACCCCCAGCAGGAGACACGGTGCCCGAGCGCGGCTGCACCCCGGTGCCCAGCAGAGTGCCGGCTGCCCACGAGGTGTGCACCAACTACCCGGGGACCCAAGAAGGGGGCAGTTGAGGGAAGGCTTTTCGGAGGGGTGGCATTCGAGTCGCGGCCCGGGTGCTGAGGAGGAGCCAGGCGCGGGGAGATCCGAGGCAGGTCGGCCCGTGCGCCTGCAGGAAAGCGAGGCAGGTGCACGGAGGTCGGAGGCAAGGTGCAGGCGGTGGGCGGGAAGACGCCGGCGCACGCTGGACTCGCTCGGGGCACCTGCACAGACACCGGGCCTCAGCCTCTACCCCGGACCTCCGGGCTACGGCGCTCGCCTCTGGGTGTTGTTGTAAAGCCCCTGTTGAGGGTCCGTCTCGGTCACGAGGCCTTGTCGGCCACAGCAGGGAAACCAATTTCATTCCAACTGCGCGAGGAAGCCGCTGGAGGGCGTTAGGCCAAGGGAGCACTGCGAGCAGCGCAGAGCCGCCTCCTCTGAGAAGGCTTCCAGGCTTTCCCTGGCTGGGGGGCCCTACTCCGAGTACGCTCAGCAGGGCGCCGCCCGCGGGTCACCCGTCGGCTTCTCCTCCCCGGGCTGCCCCCGGCTTAGTCGCCTCTCAGTGTCCAGCCCAGGTGCGGCAGCCCTGCCGGCCTTGGGAACGAGGTCCCGGACACGTGAGCAGGCCAAAACGGGGTCGGGGACGAGGGGTGCCCACCGCTGCCGCGCGGGGGAAGCACCTTTATCATGAGACGGGGCTTCGAGGGCGCGGGGCTGGAGGCGGAGGGCCCGGCCTCGCGCAGCGGGACGCGGGTACCCGCTTGACTGTTCCCTTGCCCGGAGGCCCCGAGCCCGAGGAATCTCGGAGAGGCGGCCAATAGAAGCACGGCCTGGAGGCGCTGGGGCGGGGCTCGGCTGCGGCCGGCCAATCAACTCTCCGAACGTGCTGCCGCGCGGCGCCGCAGGCCCGCCTCCCCCAGCCCCAGGGCGCGGCGGGCGCAGCGGGCCCTAGAGCGGGAGGAGGGGGCGCGGACCCCAGAGGGGGCGGAGCGGACGGAGGGGGCGGGCAGGGGGGGGGGGGCAGGGGGGGGGGGGGGGGGGAGGGAGGGGGCGGGAAGAGCGGGCGGGGCGAACCCCGGAGCCGGCGGGTGGGGCGCGGACGCGGGAGCGGGCGGAGTGGGCGGAGCGAACCCCGAAGCGGGCGGAGCGGGCCCCGGAGCGGGCGGAGGGGGCGCGGACCCCAGAGTGAGCGTAGCGGACGGAGGGGGCGGGCAGAGGGGGTGGAGTGGGCGGAGCGGACCCTGGAGTGGGCGGACGGAGCGGACGGAGGGAGCGGGCAGAGGGGGCGGAGCGGGGCGGATCCCGGAGTGGGTGCGGCGGGCGCAGCTGGCCCTGGAGGGGGCGCGGACCCCAGAGGGGGCGGGGCGGGTGCAGTGGGAGGGGTCCCCGCCGTCTAGGCAGCTCAGGGCGGCGGACCGAGAGTGCCCAGCCCGGCCCCGCAACCGCGACGGCCCGCAGGTGGCGGGGCGGGCGCGGCGCTGGCTCTGCGCGCTCTCGGCGGGCGCCCCCTCCACCGTCCCGGCCGTGCGTACCGCGGGGCGGGCCCTGGCGCCGCTCCAGCCGCGTGCTGCCCGACCGCATGCCCCTCGGCCTCGTGGCCACCGCCTGCAGGAGGTGCGGACGCTGCCCGTCTACACCGTGAGCCGCTGCTGGAGTGGGCAGGGCAGACGGAGCTGGCTCCGCCGCCAGCTTGGTCAGCACCTCCATAACGTGGGGGCTCCGCCGGGCCGCCAGCAGTCCGAGCGCCGGTAGCACGCAGGCTGGGGCAGGGGCAACAGCAGCAGGTGCCCAGCGTGGCCCGCGGCAGCTCGAAGGCGGCGGCGAACACCTGCGGACGGCGGAGGGCCGGCCAGCGGGCCCGGGGCGGGGAGGGGGCGGGGAAGCGCGGCGGGCACAGGCGTCCGCCCCCCACGCTGGCCCGGCGGGCGGAAGCAGGCGGCAGCCCCGGGAAGACGTCGCTGGCGCGGGTGGAGGGCGTGTGAGCGTCCGCGCCCCCACAGTGCCGTGCGCGAGAGGCGTGAGGACACCGTCAGACTCCAGACGTCCCCCCAGATGGACGACGGTGTGAAGCGGTCAACCGGCGCTGGGAGTAGGGAGAGTGGGTGGCCGGAAGAGCACCATCAGCGTGCACGGGTGGCCCACTGTCCCGGCGCCGCTGCGAAGTCCCTCCCCGGCCCCCCGCCAAGACGGCAGCTCGCTTCCCTGCACCCGGACCCTGAGCCGCCCGGCCGGTCCCTGGCACTTTGTCTCTGCTCCTCAGGCGCTCTGTCCTTCCCGTCCAGGCGCCCCCTCCCGTTCCCTCCCGGGAGGCCTCCAGGTGCTGGGAGCGCAGCAGAAGGGTTCTAGACCTTGCCTCGATGCCCGCCCGCTCCCTGCGGAAGCTTCTGGGGCCCTCTGCTCGTGTGCCCGAGCCCTTTCTCTGCCTCTGTTTTGGCTCTTGGTCTCTCTGCGCCGCCGGCACCCCTGCAGTGTATCTGAGCGCCACGCGTGGTCTTCCTTCCCCAGGTGCTGGCGGGCAGGAGCGCGCAGAGCAGGAGGGCCGGGCCGGGAGCGGGAGGAGGCCGTCCCTGTGGGCCATGTCTTCAAGCTGACAGCCGTACTTGAAAGCACGTGCTTTGAGGACCGAGCCCCCAACCAGGCCAGCTAAGTGGGCCCCCAGGCCCTGGGGGCGCAGCCTTATTTGGAAACAGGGTCCCTGCAGGTTGATGGGGTTAAGGTTGGGCTTGGTCCTAAATCCCACGGCCGGTGTCCTCATAAGAAGGCCCCATGAAGACAGAGATGCACAGGGCCGAGAGGAGCAATGAAGATGGAAGCAGAGCTGGGACATCACCCAAGCACTGCGGGCATCGTCAGGAGCTGGAGGTGGTGGGAGGGCTCTTCCCCAGGGAGCGTGCCCTGCCCGCACCCCTGTCTCAGACCTGTGGCCTCCAGACCTGAGAGAAGAGAGCACTGTTGTCCTGAGCCGCCCACTTGTGCTGGTTTGTGTGGCCGGCAGCGCTGGGGGGCTAACCCAGATGTCCTGTGGGCCGGCCTCCTGGCTGACGTCCGCAGCCCCCACGCCTTCCTGCCAGCAACCTGCGGCCCAGCGGCTGGGCAGGTAGGACGTGTGGGACTGAGCCACAGGATCGAACCAGGAACCACACTGGAGGTTCGGGCTCAGGGAAACACCGGTACAGTGGTGGCCGCGGGCCACGGAGGCTCTGAGCCTAGGGCAGGTCATGTGACCTCCAGGGGCCTCCACCTCCCTCACCTGGAAGCGAGTCCTAGCGGTCCACTTACTAGTGTTTTCATTCTCCTCGTGGGGATCAACTAACATCCAGCAGACGTTTCCTGCAGGCTGGCTGTGTGTCAGGCCCTGCGCCAGCCGGGGGGACAAGGACGCGCATACGCATGCACACACACACACACACACACACACACACGCTATTTATGCCCAGAGGTTGTCAGATGGGATTTGAAAAACAACCCCACAGTCTAGCTCTATTCTGTTTGCACGGACTCACCTAATCACAAGGGCACAAACAGGCCGCAAGCTAAAAGGATGGGGACTGGGAAACCTGAGCCTGAGCAAACAGGGATGGTGGGGCTTTGCTAACGTCAGAGGAAGGCGTCCACGGGCGTGAAGGCATCGTGACGGGGAGAGCCGCTCAGGGTAGGACAATACGAAGTAACAGTTCTCCAGCAAGATGCTTGGAAACGTTCAGCTTATATTCACAAAATGGAAGAGCCTCAAATTATGTAATGCAAAAAAGACCAATACAATTATCTGAGCAAAGGACAAATCCTTGATTGTGGTGGCAGGTTTTTAACACACCTCTCAGTAACCGAGAGCTCAGCAGATTAAAAATCAGGGTACAGAAAATCTCAACGACGCCATTAACAAGCTCTATCAAAGGGTAAGTGTAAAACCCTGCAGCCGACAGAGAATACACATTCCTTCAAGTGTTCAGGGAATTAACTGTGTAAAGATTGACCATGAACAGCCACAGAAGAACTTAAACAGAACTAATGAACTCCCGTTATGCAGATCTCCAGCCTCTGATCACAATCCAATAACAATAATGAAACAAAATCCCACATGTTGGAGAAAAACCTTATAAATGATGCAAAAAATAAACCACAATGGAAATTAGGACACATTCAAAACTGAATAATGGAAATGCTGCCAGCTAACATGTCCTGAGTGTCTGCTGTGAGTCAGGCCTGTTCTAGATGCTTCTTACCTCCGCATCCCCATTTCCCAGGTGAGAGAAACGAGGTAAGGCCTGGCTGAGAAAATCGTGCGGGGTTCCCGGGAGGCTAAGTGGCAGAGCCAGAAGCCAGAGCTGGCCTGGATGGAGGTCAAGTTCAGAACTCCATGTCAAAACCCACCGGAGAGGAAGTGGCTGCTAGACCAGTCCTACCCGCCGGAGAGGCAACCAGGTGGCAGGTGCCCCGTCAGGTGCTGTCATTCCGCCTTGGGGGCCTCACCCACCACCCCCTGCAGCTCCTTAGTAGGAGCTCCATCCCCCACGTTATTCCACCCGCACTAGGCCCTGCCTGGCCTTTCCCACCTCTCCTCCCGGCTCACTCAGTGCCTCCTGACCCCCCTCCCAGCCCCATCCTTCCCCGACATCAAGGCCCAACTCAAAGGAGCCGTTCTGGAGCCCTCCCACCGTGTGGGGTTCCCTGGGGCCATAAACTGCAAAGCTGATGTTGCCACCCCTCTGGGTCCCTGCTGCCTGGCGGTGCTCCCGCAAACTTCTCCAAGGACATACTCTGAAGGGCTCTGCATTCACTTGGGAGGGAAGCGTTCCTAAAGCCTTGAGTTTTATCTTCAAAATTCATCCAGTTTGCAGTCTGTTCCGTGTTTATTTTATAATAAAAGCATCTTCATCCTCAAGTGACAGACTTAGAAAATGCTCCAAATATCCACTGTGTAGCACTGTAGAGAACCCCGTGTGAGAAGCAGGCCCAAATCCCCTGCCTCCACATGGGCTCCCTGTCCAGCCTTCTCTGGACCCAGACCCTGCCCAGACCCGCTCCTGCCGTTCCCTCTGCCTGGGGGGCCGGCCCTGCAACATGGGGGGAGCCAGACCCTGCACAGACCCGCTCCTGCCGTTCCCTCTGCCTGGGGGGCCGGCCCTGCAACATGGGGGGACCCAGACCCTGCACAGACCCGCTCCTGCCGTTCCCTCTGCCTGGGGGGGCCAGCCCCACGACATGGGGGGACCCAGACCCTGCACAGACCCGCTCCTGCTGTTGCCTCTGCCTGGGGGGCAGGCCCTGCGACATGGGGGGTCTGCCTGTGCTCCCACCACCCTCACTCATTCTGTGCCGTGATGCTCCGTTGTCCTGGCTGCCAGGTCCCTGGACTCTCAGCTTCCTGGTCTGAACCCCCTTTCCCTTCCCTGCCCGCCCTCTGTCAACGCGTCTTCAGCTACCTCTTCTAAAGCGCTCAGGGACCACAGACAGTGGGTTGGGCCTGACAAATGTCATGCACGTCCCCGGTTTATGCACTGATAAGTCACACCGTCCAGCCGCCCAATGTTTCGGCTTCCCCCACGTCCTGGGGACCTGGAGGGCACCTGCCACAGGGTGTCCGTGGTTTGCTCCCTTGTGGCCTGACACCCCCCCTGGGCTGAGCAGGAGCCTCCTGAAGCCAGGGACCCACCTCCCTGCTCTGGGTGTCGGGCCAGGAGGGCGTTGAAGACTCCGGCTGAACAGCAAATGAGCACGGCCCCACCCTGACCATTCCACCTAAGTTTCTCAGCTCTTAAGTCGCTGGTTAAAGTGCCAAGTAAACAGGGATCCCACTTTCAACTCCCTGGGGGTGGATGGGATCCATTTCAAATGCGGCTGTTGTGCTGAGCTTGCATAATCACCTCCTAGCTCACACACTAGATGAATGTGGGGGGGCGCTCCTGCAGGGGGTCCAACTGACTCCATGGGTTATCACAGCTGATGCTCCGCACAGTTGATGAACCGCGGAGGTTCGAGCCAAGCCCCTGCTTTAGAGATGGGGAGACTGAGGCCCGGGGAGGGGAACCCCACCACAGCCTCTCTCCCTCGGTCTGACGAGGTCCCAGGAGGAAGGCAGGCCAGCCCTGAGGGGTGAGCAACCACGCTGTTGGCCTGAGGCTGGTTTTCTGGCACCTGGGACCTGTTGTGCGGCATGTGGGCAAACCCAGGTGGGGGTCCCCCTGCCCCCCCCGGGTCACGGTTTCTCTCTCCTCCCCATCTATAAGGTCTCCCAGACAAGTTCTAGGGGGGGAATGAAACAGGCAGACCTAGCTGAGGCCCAGCCTGTCACCTGGACCCTCCAGGCCCCACCGGGCAGTGGGCGGGCTGGTGGCCGGAGCTGCCCCGAGGCTCTGATGCTGCCCAGGCCCTGCCTTGCTGGGCGCACGTCCCCCAGATCTCTAGCGCGGCCAGTCTCCGACTGACTCGCTCTCTTGTACAAAAGAGTTTAAAAGCTCTCTTGGAGCTGCTGAACTTCAATCTCCATAAACATTTCTTTTGATAAATGCCAGGATCCACGTGGTGGGTGTTTTGAGAGACTGTTTAGCCACGTGCTGGCACGTTAGGGAGACCCAGACAGTTCTGTCCCTGATTCTCTGTGTAACCTTGAGCAAATCCCCACACCTTTTTTTTTTTTTAAGATTTTATTTATTTATTTGACAGAGAGAGACACAGCGAGAGAGGCAACACAGGCAGGGGGAGTGGGAGAGGGAGAAGCAGGCTTCCCGTGGAGCAGGGAGCCCGATGCGGGGCTCGATCCCAGGACCCTGGGATCATGACCTGAGCCGAAGGCAGACGCTTAACGACTGAGCCACCCAGGCGCCCCTCCCCACACCTTTTTAAAAAAGTTTTTATTTTAAAAATTTTAATTCCAGTGTAGTTACTATACAGTGTCATATTCATTTCACGTGTACAATATAGTGATTCAACACGTCCACGTATTACTCAGCGCTCATCAAGCCCACGCCTCTCTGAGCCTTGATTTCCCCGAGTGTGACGTGGAAGACGTACACCTCTACTTTGTTGAGCTGCTCTGTGAAGTAAGGGAGAAACACCGGCCTGGCACACAGTAAGCCCTCAGCTAAAGGTCGCTGTTCTTATCTCTGACCCCTGATGGCTCTGAGGCCAGGCTGGTTTGGGGAAGGTTTGAGGATGTCAGCCAGGGTTCAGTGAAGACCCCGGGACTCCCTAGGGAAGGAAATTTAAGATTTCTGCCTCCTGGCCCCTGCCGTTGCAAAACAGCTCTGCTGTTAAATATTCGTCAGGTTCTTTTTCAAGCTTGCTTTAGCTATTCGGGGCGAAAGGGGAACCTTGTGCACTGTTGGTGGGAATGCAAGGTGGTGCAGCCACTGGGGAAAACAGTATGGAGGTGCCTCGGAAAGTAAAAAATAGAGCTACCCTACGACCCAGCAATTGCACTACTACCAAAGGATGCGAAAATACAGATTCGAAGGGGCACCTGCACCCCGATGTTTATAGCAGCATTATCAACAATAGCCAAATTATGAAGCAGCCCAGATGTCCATGGACTGATGAATGGATGAAGAAGATGTGGTGTATATATATAATCAATACAATTACTTAGCTATCAAAAAGAATGAAATCCTGCCATTTGCAGTGACATGGATGGAACTAGAGGGTATTATGCTAAGTGAAATAAATCAGTCAGAGAAAGACAAATATGATTTCCCTCATATGTGGAGTTTAAGAAACAAAACAAAGGAGCAAAGAGATAAAAAAAAAAAGAGAGAGAAAGATGCATACCAAGAATCAGATTTTTTAATTTATTTTATTTTCTAATTTTTATTTTTATTTTTTTTTTAAGATTTTATTTATTTATTTGACAGAGAGAGACAGCGAGAGAGGGAACACAAGCAGGGGGAGTGGGAGAGGGAGAAGCAGGCTTCCCACTGAGCAGGGAGCCTGATGCCGGGCTCGATTCCAGGACCCTGGGATCATGACCTGAGCCGAAGGCAGACGCTTAACTGACTGAGCCACCCAGGTGCCCCTCAGATTTTTTTTAAAGATTTTATTTATTTATTTGAGAGAGACAGAGAGTGCATGAGCCGGGGCAGAGGGAGAAGCAGACTCCCCACTGAGCAGGGAGCCCGACATGGGGCTCGATCCCAGGATCCTGAGATCATGACCTGAGCCGAAGGCAGATGCTCAACGGACTGAGCCGCCCAGGCGCCCCAAGAATCCTTTCTATGACTGAAGAATATCCCACTGTGTGTGTATATTGTGTTTCGTGTATCTACGGACCTGTTGGGAGACAACTGATGTGGCTGTTGTGAATAATGTCGTGGAACATTGGTGAACCGGCATCTGTTCACGTCTCAGAGATTGTAAAATGGCCCGGTGGGGACCTGTTTCCTCCTTTGTAAAATGAGCAACTGGGTGACTTCCTGCTCTAAGAGTCTGTGAAATGTATGGGCTTCCAAAAAAACTAAGGGGGAGGTGAGGGTGAGGTCAAAGGTCATCCGACCCTCCGGAAGGACAGGGCTTGTCAGGGGCCCAGGGCGCTGTGCGCGCAGTCCTCCCGGAGGACACACGGTGGACACGGCTGCAGCCCTGGGGACAGGGGCTGGACCTGGAGGGGATGTCTTGGGTGGAGCAGTGCGGGGCATCTGCTCTCAGCCTTGGCAGGACCCCCAGCCCTCAGCTGACCCCCACCGCGCCTGGGATGGCAGGGGGGCAGGGAGGCCTGGCCCCACCACCCAACCCGTCCTGGGGGGTCCAGGGACTGAATGAGCCCAGGGCAGAGGGTGGAGACCGGCAGCCTGCGGGTTGGACGTCGCCCACGGGCGGGTTTTGTTCGGGGGCTTGGTGCTGGCCGCCCGGGAGCCTGGGTGGCTCAGTGGGTTGAGCGCTGGGCTGTTGACTTTGGCTCAGGTCCTGGTCCCGGGGTCCCGGGGTCCCACTCGGGGCTCAGCGGGGAGCCAGCCAGAGGCCAGCGCCCGCTGCCCCTCCCCCGCCGCCCCTCCCCCGCGCATGCGCACAGGCGCTCCTCGCTAAAATTAAAAAAAAAAACCCTTAGTTGCCAACATTTAAAAAATCAGGAGTTTTTAGTTAAAATCCAGATTTGTGATCCCTTTTTAACTACAGTCAGAAGAGCTGGTGGGCTGGCCCGCGGGCCCTTCGGATCCAGCCTCACAAGCGTCCATCCCCGGCCCCTCGTCTGCCTGCCCCGCGGTGCCCCTTCAGCTCTCCTTAAATCCCTTGTCAGCCCGCCTTCCTGAGCTCCAGAAAGTGAACGGTCAGAAGTGGGGTGCTGGGGCGGGCTGCCTCATCCCTGTTCCAGCTCTATTATTCATTAGCTGTGTGCCCTTGGGCAAGTGACTCAACCACTCTGTGCCCCAGTGCCCTTATCCCTAGGATGGTAACACAACACTTTCCTCCCAGGGCGGTTGTGCGGCTTCAGTGGGTACACACACACACACACACACACACACACACACACACAGCGCTTAGGCAAGTGGCCGGGTCGTGGGCAATGAGAAGGGGCACGAGAGCAAGTGGCCGCGAGGGTGCTGAGCCCCCGCCCGCAGCACAGACGAGCGGGAGGCCCAGCCCTGCTCTTGTTAGCTGTGTGGTCTCCCACAGGCCACGCATCCAGCCAGGCTGACGGTGCTTCTGGTCCTCGGAGACCCCACGAACCCCACAGTCATTACCGTGAAGTGCCGCTGAACGCTCTTGGCGCTGGTCCTCAGCACTCCCCAGCCCCGCGGCCCACCCCTTGCAGAGCTGGCCAGTGGACACTGATCCCACAGGCTGGGAGATTGAGCTGAAAAGAACAAAGAGGCTCTGCTGGGCTCACAATGGCACCATTGTGAGCACACGGGGCTCACAGTTTCCTTTCTGTCCTCAACCTGCACAGATGCCCTGGAGGGCCCGGGTGGGAAGGCGTGGGAGCCCTCCCAGAGTTCTGCCTGCTGTCCCGGAGGCCAGAGAGGAGGCACAGCCCGCAGGACCCTGGTGTGTGGGGGGGTCTCCTTGTTATGCAGATGAAAAATCTGGGGCCCAGGGGGGGGGGGGATACTTGCCTGGTGTCACGGGGCAAATGGGGGGGGGGGGTTGCAGAAGCAGGAGGCCCCTCTGCTCCAGGCCTTACCTCCCCCGGGGCTGTTAGAGACTTAGACTTTAGCCATTTGACCTTTTATCCAAATGAAGTTGTATATTCTGTCACTAAACACACTGACAAGATGTAAAAAAGTAAACATTTATCTTGCAACTTAAATATTTAGAATATACCTAAACTCGTATCCTGTTTTGGCATTTTTCCGCTTCTTTTTAAAATAATAGCTTATTGAGATATAATTTACATACTATAAAATTCATTTTTTTGTTCCTTAGAGGGAAGGGGCTGAGGGAGAGGGAGAGAAAGAACCCCAAGCAGGCCCCAGACCTGAACACTGGGTACAGGTTTTGTGGGGACATGTTTTCGTTTCCCTTGGGTCCATGCTAGGGGTGGCCCTGCCGGGCTAGAGGGTAACTCTGGGCGTGACCTTCTGGGGACCTGCCTGCCGTTCTCCAGCTCCGCGGCCGGGTTCCATTCCCGCCAAGCATGTAGGAAGGTCCCTGTTCCTGTCCTTCCTCACCAATGCTCTTGGCATCTATCGGCTTCCCGACAGCCTTCAGGGAGTTTGGCAGCAGCGTGGCCCTGCCTGACCGCCAGGCCACCCCGCCCCACCCCCACGATGCCCAGGGGTGGCCTTGGGCTGCTCCTTCCCTACGGCAAGCCTGTCTCCTTGATATGAATGAGATCATTGGTGGAAAGCACCTGGCAGGTGGGGGGCACCAGGGGCGGGAAACCAGGTCCTCGTCCTGCCAGACCCACAGCCCAGTGAGGCAGTCAAGTGCCCTGCGGCACACATATCCGTTCGTGCAGGCTTCTCTGAAGTCCAGCGGGCAGTTTGCAAACCGCAGGCTGTAAGGGTGCCCAGTGGGCATTTGAACCCAGCTGGTCTCAGGCCAATGCCCATGGGCTTACTCTCTGCACACTGGACCGAGGGACAGCGTTGAGTCAGAAGGGAGTGTGGTCGACCGTGGGTGTGCAAAGAAGAGTGTGTTTGCCATCTGGGAAGCAGTAACGCCTTCCTGGGGAAGGGCCTCCTGACCGCGGTCTTCTAGGATGGAGCTGGGAAGGGAGACTGGGAAGTGAAACACCAGGCCCAGGAGAAGGGCACTTAGCCTCCTGGAGGCCTGCAGACGCATGGCTCTGCTCTTCCAAGGTCAGTGTGGCTGCAGCCTCAGGCAGGGGGGGGGGGCGGGCGGGGGCGGGGTGGGCGTCGAGGCCGAGAGGCGAAGCAAGACCCATCAAGACCAGGCAGGTCTGATTACGGGGTTCAGACTTCGGACTTCATCCCGGGGCAGTGGACAGCCCTGGAGAGTTTTAGGGGAAAGATCCGAAAGATGGTACTGGCTTCAGAGGTCTCCCCCAGATCACCGAGGAGTCTGGTTTAGCTGCGGCTGGTACCCAGAGGGGAGAGGGGAGGAGGCCAGACTGGTTCTCATCTCAGCCGTTTCCATGGTGACACTAGAAGATGGTAGGGTTCCTTTGAATGAAATATCCCTACTGAGATTTCAAGTGTGTTTGTGTTTCAGGCTGGCCTGGATCCTGTCTTGGAACAGAGAAGGTGAACGGAGAGGGGGAGGGGCAGGAGATGCTGGGGTCAGGTGGTGTGGGGCAGAGGGGCCCCGTCGTGCTGCCGGCCTGTGCAACCTTAGCCCCCCATCCTCCATCCCTCCATCCTCGCCCCCAGGCCTCCCAGGACCAGCACCTAATGGTAGTCAGGTCATGCCTCTTGGGAAGAAGAGCTTTTCTCCTTGTACTCAGGGAGCTTCTATGGAGACCAGCACTTTCATTCTGGGGCCTGGGCGGTCACTAGTTCATGAGCTCCTTAGGGACCTCCTGAAGCCCTTTCTCACTCCCCCTACCCTCATATTTTGCAGCTGAAAAATAGAAGTCCGCATTTGGGAAATGGTTTGCACGAAGGCTAAACATTGCAGAAGACCTGCCTCAAAAAACTAAACTTAGAATTACCCTAGGACCCAGCAATTCCATTTTGGGATGTATGCCCAAAGGAGTTGAAAGCAGGGATTCCAACAGGTATTTGTACACCAACATTCAGAGAGAAGGTGAAGTAACGCAGATGTCCATTGACAGACGAAGAGATAAACACAAGGGGGCACATGCACACGCTGGACTATCACTGAGCCTTAAACAGGAAGGACATTCTCACACCTGCTACAACATGGATGAACCTTGAAGACAATATGCTTGGTGAAATAGGCCATCACAAAAGGACAAGTACCGTGTAATTCCACTTGTATGAGGTACCTAGAGGGGTCGAATGGCAGGTCCCAGGGGCTGGGGGAGGCAGAGGGGGACCTAGTGTCTAATGGGCACAGAGCGTCAGTTTGGGACAATGAAAGAGTTCTGGGGACAGATGATGGTGATGGTTACCCGACTACATGAATGCACTTAATGCCCCTGAGCTGTACGCTTCAAAATGGTTAAAACAGGGAATTTTATGTATTGTGTTATTTCATCACAATTTTGAAAACAAGAAACACGCATACACAACTTCCAAAGGAACAAAGATCCAGGTATCTTTGGTCCCAGAATAGTTCTTTCTGAATAACAGGCTCTATTGAGCTGTATCATTTTGGTCCTGGTACCCCAGGAATTAGTTTGGTTTAAACAGCTTAATATCGAGGGTACTATGAGCTCCACAACAATCAGCTTTCCTCCTTTGCCGGGACTGCTAGGAAGGTGTGGACCAGATTTGCAGTCCTCTTATACTTGAGAAGAACCCAGCACTTCTGGGTTCTCATTTCCGTCAGCCTAATTGTAGAGTAACGTAATGTTCATTCTCCAGTCATACCTTTGTTTTACTTTCTTTTTTCTTTCTCATCTATTTTTTTTAAATAACCTTTTTTATGATTATACAAGTATATATATGCATTTTAGGGAGCTAGAGAATAAAGACAAACAAAAATTCAAAAAGTAAAACTTGGGATTCCTATTACCCAAGTGTCACCATTAATATCTTACTACGTGGCCTTCTTTTCCTAAGAGGAGAGATTACATTTTGCCTGCAATCTCCTTCTTTCAATCAGCCACCTCCATTTTTCTCCTATAGTGAATTTTCAGCTCATCTGATATTCAAAATATACTCACTTCTCCCCATGGATCCCCAAATCTGATTGATAGCTGGTTTATCCAGAACAGTGTCCGATCCAGGATCACCTATCTCATCTGCCTGGTATGGCCCTTGGGCCCCTTCATCTAGCAGAAGTCATTTCTAGGAATACAATACTCAATGAAGACCCTGGGCCAGTTGTCCTGCAGGTTTCCCATCTTCTGATTTTGTGTTACTGCTTCCGAGTGGTGTCATTTGTCTGGTTCATCATGCCTCTTCACTTCCTGTGAACTGGAATTAATAGCTAATGGCTGGCAAATACACACAAAACATTTTTGGATAGAATAAATAATTACCCCTGATCCTGTGTACTTCAAATTGCATTCCTACCAGAGACACATGCTCTTGTTGAGGATTTAGTAAAGCCACTAGCAAAACTCAGATGAATTTCTCAGGATGGTGACAGCCAATCTGTCCATTCTTCCATTCAACTGCCCCTCCTGCATCTAGGGAGTAACATGGGTCCTGTTACTTTGATCGTTGTGTATATCCAGTTCCCACCAACTATTAATGTAATGGTTTAACTACAATTTGATCATCCTTGTTTCTAAAGGTTTGTGAAATTATGCTTTTACTCATCCTACATGTGTGTTTTTTGGTTTTTTGTTTTTCCTATGAAGTAGAGCGCTCCCTCATCAATGGGAACTAGGTGGTGATGAGAACTACAGTTCCTACTAGAAAAGCAAAATAAGTCTTTGATTTTTCAGTTTTAGTGGGGAGAGGCTTGAAATAGTGTCCCTTCCCACACTGAGGTGTTATCAGTCTATAGGATAAAGGTCTTCTTCACCTTTTAAATCTGTAGGAAAAAAACACCATATGGCATTTTCAATTAATTTCTGAGACTGCTTAGTTTTTCCATAACCGTCTACTGTGTGAACAATATGGCATGGCTTAGTTGCAAAATCCCATACAACCTCAGAAAAATTCCAGAAACCTCAAGCGCACACGGGCCCCCAGAGGCCAACTAGCTCTACTATTGTGCCTTGGGCTCTGAGCTTTTCTGCAGGATATGCGTCCACGCAGGTGTCCAGCACCTCCCCTGCCCCCCGCATCGGGGGCGAACACCTGCCCCGGGGGTCTCTGGGAGGGCCTGGAGCAGGTGTCCGGCGCTTCCTAGGTCCCCCTGCATGGCGGGCGAGAGTCTCGCCCCGGGGCCTCCAGGATGGACGCGAGCAGGTGTCCCGCACCTCTTAGGCCCCCCTGCATGGGGCGGGCGAGCACCTGCCCCGGGGTCTCCGGGATGGACGCGAGCAGGTGTCCCGCACCTCCGCGGCCCCCGCCCCACGCCCACTCCCGTCTCCAGGCCGCAGTGGGGGTCGCCTGTGTGGCCGGCCTTCCCTCTGACCACTAGAGGGCCGTCTGCACATTTTATCAGACAATGAAAGTTTGTGTGCGCAGAATCAGGAATGAACCGCAATGTTGAGAGTAGTGAAAAACTGTACCCCCAAAATATGAAAAATAAAACTAATGAGAAACATAAATCTCGAGCAGGTTAAAATAATCTTACGCCTTTGAAAGGCTCCAGAAAAGAGGCGGCTTCCGCCTGCCCGGCTAGCTCAGTCGGTAGAGCATGGGACTCTTAATCCCAGGGTCGTGGGTTCGAGCCCCACGTTGGGCGGCTGCGGTTTTGCTTTTCTAAAGAGCCCTCGGTCTCACCAGTGTGTTTTCATCCACGGTGCTCACTGCCACCTGCAGCTTCTCGTTTTCAAACAATGCAACACGTGAAAAACTGCCAAGACTTAACCGGTTTAAAGGGGGACAATCAGGCTGGGGAACAATTTCATCCTCTGAGCACACAGCTCACGGTTACGTGGGGCAGAGAAACCCTTGTCGCAGCGCGCTCTGTGTGAGGGCCAGTGACTCGGATGTCAGGGATAAGAGGACTGAACATTAATGAGGCTGTGGGGTCCTGCCAAAACGTCAGAAATGTGTATTTTTAATTAATATTTAATTTATAATTACTTAATATTTAATTGAATGCTGTGCAGTATTGATTAGTTTGGAGCTCAGCAGTGACTCGAGGGGTTTATTATGCATATTGATTTCCTGTCCTTAGATTCACTTGCTTTCTGCCCTTGGGAAGGGCCCTGGTTATCGGGGGCTGTTTAAAGCCCCCCACCCCCCAAGGACGGTTTCAGTGATCAGCTAATGGGGTAGCTGTTGTGAACAGACCGTTAGGACTATTTTAACGTTTTTTCCCCCTAAGTTAGTGATTCAAACTGAACATTTTTCCATCTGCCATTTGGGAGTCTCAAAAGACCTTTTCCTGCATAGGTTTTCCTAAAAGAACCCAATTTCTTAGGGGCAAAACGTGGCTTTTATGTTGACAACTGCAAATGTTTTCCTTATCTTAGATACTTTCCATCCTTCCTAGCAACCCCCAAACATTCTCCACAGCCACCAGATGCTGTTATCATCAATTCAAGATACAATGTCAGACTCTGGAAGAAACACATGGAAAATTTCAGCATCAGAAATGAAGCTCGCTGAATACCTCTATTATTACAGTAGTTAAAAAATCTTTAGGTGATGCGGGTGATGTAGAATTTTTCAAAAGGCAAAAATCCCATCCGTCAGAGAAGAGGTAAACTGGTAAATTGACAAGAAGTCAATGAAGATATCACCCAGCTATTGATTTATTGATTTTTCATTCCAGTATAGTTAACATACAGTGTTATATTAATTTCAGGTGTACTGCACAGTGATTCAGTAATTCTGGACATTACCCAGTGCTCATCACCGTAAGTACACTCTTTTCCCCAGAAGTATTCATCATGCATCCATTTTATTTATTTATTTATTTATTTATTTATTTATTTATTTATTAAAGATTTTATTTATTTATTTGACAGAGAGAGAGAAAGAGTGAGCACAAGCGGGGAGAGCGGCAGGCAGAGGGAGAGGGAGAAGCAGACTCCCCACTGAGCAGGGAGTCCGATGCGATGCGGGGCTCAATCCCAGGACCCTGGGACCATGACCTGAGCCGAAGGCAGACGCTTAACCGACTGAGCCACCCAGGCACCCCCATGCATCCATTTTAAATTGAACACTGTGTTAGTTGAATTGCACTCCCATAAGATGCATGTGTTGAAGCCCTAATCCCCGGGACCCCAGAAGGCAGCTTTATTTGGAAATAGGGGTTTTGTAAATGTAATTAATCAAAATGAGTTCATACTGGAGTAGAAAGGGCTCTCAACCCAGTACGACTGGTGTCTTTATAAAAAGAGGGAATCTGGACACAGATACACACCCAGAAATGCACATTTTGGACACAAGAGAGAAGGCCATGTGAGGATGTAGGCAGAGGGTGGAGTGTTTCCACAAGGCAGGGATGCCAAGCATTACCAGTAGAGCTAGAAGGAGAGTCCCAGAGCAGGTTCTCCCTCCCGGGCTCAGGAGGAAGCAGCCCTGCCCACACCCTGATCTCAGACTTCTGGCTTCCAGAACTGTGAGACAGTAAATTCCTGTTGTTAAGCCACCCACTCGTGGCACCTTGTGATGGTAGCCCCAGGACACTAATTTAATCAGCATTCTATTAGGAGGTGATTTTGATTTAAAATTTATTTTTTAATGCTCTGTATTAAGTAATTACCATTCATCTCATTTCATTTCATTTTAAAAACGTTAGGAAAAGCGATGGTTTGATTGGATGCAAACGTTCAGCTCCAGGGAGGGAGTTAGGGTCACAGTTCCATCAGAAGTAACATTTAAAAATGAGCTTGATCTCAAAGGATGTTTTTTTCTTGTTGCTGGCTGGTGATTTATTATGTTGACTGATGATTGATTACTATTTTTGCTAAAAGAATATATTCAAAGATATGCCAAATCAAACACACTTTACTCTCCCATGGAACTCGTATTGCAAGACTTGGCATTCAATTATTCTATTAATGATTCATTTTAAGAAAATACGCTAATTCTCTGTGGTTCAGTTTCTTTGACAAGCAAAGGGCAAGAAAAAGAGATAACTTACAAATGAAATGCAAAGAAATGAGTGAACTGTGTTTGGATCCTGATTTGAACCACCCACTTGTAAAAACACATGTATGACCACAATCTGGAGAATCTATTTGCTGACTGGATATTTGAAGATACTAAGAAGTTATTTATTTTTAAATGTAATAACAGCATTGTATTTTAAAAAAGAGCACTGTGTGTTATAAATAAGTGATGAATCACTTGTGGTGAGCACTGGGTGTTGTAAATAAGTGATGAATCACTGAATTCTATTCCTGAAACTAATATTACACTGTATGTTAACTAACTGGGATTTAAATAAAAATTTGGAGAAAGAAAAAAATAAAAAAGAGATGTGTACTCACTTGTTTATGATGGAAATAGATCCCATATCTGGGATTTGTGTTACGGATTTTGGTGGAGAGAGGAATGGTTGGTAGCAACGAAACAAGATTAATAACTGTAGAGGCTGAGTGATGCATACATCATCGTAGTACCCCCTCCACTTTTGTATGTATGTTTAAATCTCCATAAATTTAAATACTATTTGATTATGCAAAAACAAAATTGTCTAACCTCCTTAGCCCAGTGATCAGATTTAGCATCACTGATGAGATGCACAGACATCCTGAGTCTCCTGATGTGACCCAGATGAGAAGTACATAGCATCACCTATAAGATATTCTTGTCAAAAACACACTCAACTTAGATCTAATCAAGGCTTTAGACCTAACTTTAAGCTTATGGAAAGTATAAGGAGAAGAGACGTGAATTAAGTAAGGCCGTGAGTAAACAATCAGACAAATCCAGAACGTCAGACATTCAAAAAGGCTCAGGTTCTTC
Organism: Phoca vitulina; assembly: GCF_004348235.1. Lineage (NCBI taxonomy): Eukaryota > Metazoa > Chordata > Mammalia > Carnivora > Phocidae > Phoca > Phoca vitulina. The sequence continues at coordinate 616,668 of NW_022589768.1, forward strand.
AGAAAGCAAATGTCATGAACACACACTAATACCTTTAAAAATAAAGTGTGTATGTGGGTGGACTGTTTTGTGCAGGGGGCCCCCTCCCATCCTGCAGCAGTCTGGTGAGGTCATCGAGCTCTTTTCAGAATGATTTCAAATGTACAAAACAAAAACACATAGGATGATAAAGGAAAACAATTCTACTGAAATAAAGTTATCAAAATATCTTAAAATATGGTAATGTGCAGGCTCCATTTCTAATGCATTAAATAACAAGATCTAGCAGCAGGTCTAATAAGTACAGTAATTTCAAAATCATGATGAATGTAAATGGTAGCTTGGAGATATATACAAGAACGGTCGTGTGACATGAAAACATCTGGTTTATATTGTGGCAAAGCCACAGGTGTTGCTGATATTGTAGTTTGTTTCTTTCATTTATAATGTAAGGACAGGCTAAATTTCACTTTGAGTGTGGTGAAAATAAAGACATAATTTTTTACCTTTGAATTGTATCCATGGATTCCTACCGCAAGAACTTCTGGCCTAGATTTAAAAAAGATTTAAGAGATTTAACAACCAAATGCAAAATGTCATTTAATGGATTCAGTTTTGAAAAAAAAAAAAAAAAAAGCAACAAATATACAAATATTTTAGGAGCCGGTGAGGAAATATGGAATGGGAATTAAATGATTTTAGGGAATCACAGTTAATTGTGTTGTGTGTGATAATGGTATTGTTTTATTTAAGAGAACACCTTTCTGTGTTGGAAGTACATACTAAGGAAAGCAGGCATGTGTTATTCTTTCTAGTTGTCTGTATTTTTTTTTTTTTAAGATTTTATTTATTTGACAGAGAGACACAGTGAGAGAGGGAACACAAGCAGGCTTCCCGCCAGAGAGCCTGGTGCGGGGCTGGGGGCTCGATCCCAGGACTCTGGATCAACGACCTGAGCCGAAGGCAGACGCCTAATGACTGAGCCACCGAGGCGCCCCGTAAGTTTTGTTTTGTTTTGCTTTGTTTTTGAGAGAGAGAGCAAGCGCCCGGGGGCGGGAGGCGGCACAGAGGGCCGCCTGAAGGGACAATCTTGGGCAGGCTCCACACCAGCGCCCGGAGCGGGATTGGGGAATCCATCCCAGGACCCTGAAATTAGATTATGACTTGAGCCAAAATCAAGAGTTAGACGCTTAACCGACTGCCCCACCCAGGCGCCCCCAAATAAAGTGACTTTTAAAGATATTTTTACTGAAGTGCATTACTTGTAACTGTACAATGTGATGAATTTTTACAAGTGCCTTACTCGTAAAGTGCATTACTCATAACCATACAACCTGATGACCCTTTACACACGTGAACCCCGCGTAACCACACCGGAGCAGGACGGAGCGCACCGCGGCACCCCTCCAGGCAGCGCCCTCCCACCCCGGGTAAGCACCACCCCGAGTTCTGGGGGAGAGTGTGCCCGCGGTCTGGGTTCCCGTCCACAGGCCACCAGGCTGTGGGGACCGATGAGAGCGGGGTCGGCAAGGCTGTGGGAACACAGGCTCTCTTAAGCTGCTGGTTGCAGGGTAAACTGATGAAGCCTTTCCCAAGGCTGTTGAACACGCCCCAGCCTCTGACTCAGTAATTCCACATCTGGGGCCCCAAATAATAAAAACAACGTGTAACGGTTTAGGTCGAAGGGCGTGGGTTTCTGACGGCGCAGCCCTGAAGAGAACTGAGACCCCATCGGTTAAGGTCTGTGTCCCGGGGGACGTGGTGAGCCCTTGAGCATGGGAGGTGGACGCAGACGTGATCGCAGGGCTGTGTCCCGGCGGGGACGTGTCCGCGCGGAGGCCGGCGAGGCACAGGAGGGAGATGACGGGGTCCCCGCACCTGTGCCCCGTGTTTTACGCTGCTGAGTGGCGGCCTCAGGAACGAGCAGGGGGGTGGCAGAATCACAACACAGAAGGCAGGGTGGGTGCCGGGGGCGGGCAGCGGACACGGGTGGGTCCGCGGCCACCGCCGTCGGGGGGGGGGCGGGCGAGGGGCTGCGGCGGGAGCGGGGCGCCCATAGCCGCCACCCCCACACCCCACCCCCGGTCACTAGGACGCGGGCGGCACGGAGGAGCGCCGCGCGGGCTCGCAGGGACCCTCGCCCCCGCGTGTGCTCCAGGGGTGCGGACCGCCGGGCGGGGCCCGGCCCCCCCGCGCTCTCGGGCCGGCCGCCCCTCCCCCGCCCCGCGGAACTACCGGTCCCGGCGTGCCCCGGGGCGGCGCGGGCGCAGCGGCGCGTGCGCGGCGGGCGGCCGTTGGCTGGGGCGGCGGCTGCGCGGTCGCGGCGCGGTGAGGTCTGCGGGCGCTGACAAATCGGGCCCAGGATGTAGAGCTGGCGGTGCCTGACGGCGCGTCTGACGCGAAGCTGGGTGGGGTAGAGAGTAGGGGGCGGTAGTCGGGGGTGGTGGGAGAAGGAGGAGGCGGCGGCGAATCACTTATAAATGGCGCCGAAGCAGGACCCGAAGCCCAAATTCCAGGAGGGTGAGTCCGGGCCGTCAGGGAGAGGCGGCGGACGGCGCGGGGGCGGGCGGGCAGCGGCCGGGGGCGGCGGGGGCCGGGGGGCGCCGCAGGCCGCGCCCGGGGGCGGCGGGCAGGGGCTTTGTGAGGAAGGCGCATTGCGGCGGCGGCGGGCGGCGGCGGGTTTGGCCGCGGGCGAGGGTGCGGCGCGGGCGGGGAGCTCGGGGAGCGCCGGGCGCCCCGGGGAAGGCGGGCGCGGGGGGCCGCCCATTGTGGGGAGGTGGCGGGCGCGCCATGGCGGCGGCGGGGAGCTGATGTGGCGTGGGGGAGGGGCGGCCGCGCGGTGGGGGGGGGGCGGCCGCCAGGCCCGGGACAGCCCCACGGCCGGCCCCCGCCCTTCTCGGCTCGAGGGGAGGGGGGCGCCCGGCGGCGTGCGGCCTGGCGGGGGGCGGCGTGGCGGGGCCCCCGCGCGGGAGGAGCGCGCTGCTGCGAAATGGCCGCTGTGCGGCGGCCGCGCCATCATGGCCGCCGGCGCCCGGCTCGGGTCGCGCGCGCAGCGCCCCCTCCTGGCGGCCGCGCAGGGGCTTTGTGCGGCCGGCGTCCGCGGGCGTCCTGGGGGCGGGCGGGCGCGTTCTGGCGGCGCGGCCTCGGTGTGCTCCGTGCGCCCGCCCGCCCCGAGCCCGCCGGCGGCGCTGCTGGCCGGGCGGGCGCTCGAGGCCCGGCGGACGGCGGGAGCCGGCCCCTCGCGGTGAGCGCGTCTGTCGTCGGGTGGAGGCCGCACGTGGGCTGGGAGGGGCGGAGAGTGTTGGAGCGGAGCGGGGACGCGTCCGCACCTCGCTGTGTGCCGGGGTCACTGGGGAGTCGCGGACCCCGACCCCCCGCGGAGGTGGCGGCGGGCTCGGCCCCGCTCTCCGCCGCGCGGACGGCTCAGGGCCGCCGCGCGTGGGTTCGCCTGTTGTGTCGCCCGGTGGTTCAGGTCAGTGCGTGCGGTTCGGATCTGTGAACTTGGAAAAGGGCTGCTGTTGGAACAGGTGAAATCAAGCGTTCCGGTTATGAGTCCCCGCGCGGTCCTAGCCGTGCGCTGCGGGAGGCGCGCTCACATGCTCACGCGCCCTGTTGCTTGAGAGGCCTGGCGGGGCTGGATCCGCGCCGTGTGGGCTGGGCGGGCCCGGAGCGGGTCCCCGGGACGGGACGTCATGGCGCTGGCACGCGGGCTCGGTGGGGCTTCCTCCGGTGCCGCGCGCTGCCGGTCTGTGTGAGAGCGTCCTGAGCCAGCGGGGGGGGCGCGAGGGGGGAACCGCCGAGGGGCCCGTGTGCCGCCGGCGCGGTCAGTCCGCGGGAGGAGGAACCGCGTTCCCGGAAGCGAGGTTGGCGCTGCTCGCGGGGCGCCCTGCCGTCACTTCGCAGCTGGGCGTCCACTGTGGGCGCCGGAGCGCGCGGCCGCGGTCAGAGCAGAGGAGGCCTTGGAGGGAAACAGTGGCGCCAGAACACTGCAGAAGTGGCCTTACGTCATCGGGGAAGTGCGACCGAAACCGTTTTGTTCAGGGTTCCATTGAACGTGGACGTTTTCTCATTTAATAATGGCCCAGCGTGTGTTAGGTCAGCACTTCCTAAGCGCTGGGGCTGTTTTGTACTGGACTTGATCCTCCCTTTGAAATGCTGTTCGAGCAGAGAGGAGGGAAAACCGTTGAACTGTTGGGCAGTGAGCCCGTTGTCGGAGGGAATGCCTTTCTGCCTCGTCAGGAATGGACCAGCCGGTAGCTTTTGAGTGCCCCCACTGAGTACGGGCCGGTGGGGGGGCTGGAATCTCATCGGCCGTGAGTACGAGAGCACTGGACAGAACTACCTTGGTCATGACACTGGGAGGATCAGGAGCGGAGCAGGGCGTTACAGGCCGCATCTGAGAACCATGCTTTGCTCTTTTCCCCCGTTACAGGTCCTTCTCTCCACTTTTATGACAAGTAGGCTGCAGGCATTTGTTGTTCTGGCTCATGTGCCTCCAGCTCTGTGTGTATTCGTCAGGAGAGTAAGGGTCAGGTAGCTAGGATGGAGGTCACGAGGGCCTTAGTCTCCGTATAGTTGTTTTTGGCAGCAGCCAGGAGAGGGAGGAATGAGGCCATTTTCAGGGTGTCTTTATTATTTATTTTTAAGCAGGCTCCATGGCCAGCATGGAGCCCACAGTGGGGCTCGGTCTCATGACGCTGACATCATGACCTGAGCTGAGGTCAAGAGTTGGACGCTTAACCAGCTGAGCCACCCCGGCGCCCTTCAGGGTGTCTCTGAACTGTACCTGGGGAGTGAAGTTAGGAGACACAGGGGTGATCTTTGGTGCTGCTGGTAAGCCCTGTGCCTTACTTACATCCCCATGTTCTCAGCCATGGTGTTCAGTGATGGTTCCAGCCTAGCGCTCTCCTGAGCTCTAGACGTGGTACCCAACTGCTTACTAGATGATTCCATTTTGGATGTGCTGTAGCCGCTGCTGTAACATAGTCCACAACTGGTTGAAGCCCCCTCCCTCCATTTCCTGTTCTGGTTAATGCTCCCTCCAGCCTGGTCAGTTTAAAACTTACTGCTTTTGCTCAGTCGTCCTTTACTTCTCACTGCTTTTGGTTCAGACCTGTTTCTCTTACCATGGACTGCTGGGAGAAGTCCTTGACTGGTCTCCCTATTTGCAGTCTCCACTTGAAGTTCTGCATAGGCCCAACAACCTCTGGCAGGTTCTTCAGAGGGGACCACTGCACAAGAATTACATAGAGAACTTTGATCAAAGTAAAATTCCTGGGGCTGCTCGGGGAGGGTCTAATATGTCTCTGGTGAAGCTTGAAAATCTGCAGTTTTAAAAACTGCAAGAGACTCTTGGTCAGATTTGGGAATCCTTCTTACAGGATAAAGTCCAGACTTCGTAACATGACACGTAAGGCACTCTATGATCTGTGTAACTTTGATTTCTACTTTTATATGTTTATCCTGTGCTCCAGTGATGGCGAATTATTTATGTTTAAATGGTAGGTAGTCTGATAGTGTCACCTTGTCATGTTTCTATGCTTTTGTACCAGTTGTTTCCCTAGTAGCTCATCATTCACTCCTATTGCATATGAAGATAACATAGGAAATCCAGTAGATTGTGCGAAACTACTTGCTTACATATCAGTGTCCCTTTTTCTAATGGTGCACAAGTAGGTATGTGAAAGACTGGGTATAAATATGTTGAAAGTGAATATATAGATTTGGTTTAGATAACTTAATGTTGAAGGTTTGTAAGTTGTCAGTTTTTTTAAAAGTAGCAGTAATTTTTTAAAATGGTGAAAACCTTTATTGCCCTATAATTTTTGAAGAGTTGAGCTGGGGTGCCTGGGTGACTCAGTGGGTTAAGCATCTGACTTTGGCTCAGGTCAAGATTTCAGGTTTCTGGGATCAGCCCCCTTCAGGCTCCTCGCTCATTGCTCAGCTCTCCGCTCAGGGGGGATTCTGCCTCTCCCTCTCCCTCTGCCCCTACTGTTTGTGTCTGCGCGCGGCTCTCAGTAAAAAATGTTGAGCTAGGGGCGCGTGGGTGGCTCATTCGTTAAGCGTCTGCCTTCAGCTCTGGTCATGATCTCAGGGTCCTGGGGTCGAGCCCTGCGTTGGGTTCCCTGCTCGGTGGGGAAGCCTGCTTCTCCCTCTCCCACTCCCCCTGCTTGTGTTTCCTCTCTTGCTGTGTCTCTCTCTGTCAAAAAAATAAAATCTTAAAAAATGTTGAGCTAGTAGGTCACTTTAATAATTTTAGAGCTGAAAGAGCGATCTGTGGTGGAGTACTTTTGTTAACCTTTGGGTCTGAAGAAATCCAAGGGGACTGAAAATAAGTGCAAGAAATTCATTTCTACGATAATCAAATGTAGTCTTCAGGTACTGCCAGGAATTAACAGCCTGTTTTGTCTGAGGAGCTGAGTTGGCTTCCAGGTCTTAATCCCTTATATTTAGTTATTCGTGCAAGTCTTAATTTTAAGTTCGACATAGAGTGTGATTTCCAAAAGTTGGAATTCTTACTTTACTTGACCAGTAAAAGGTTTGGAAGCAGAAATAATAGGGAGAGCATAAGGTCCTAAATATGGAAATATTTTAGGGGCACCTGGGTGACTCAGTTGGTTAAGTGTCCGACTCTTTTTTTTTTTTTGTAAAGGATTTATTTATTTATTTGACAGAGAGACAGACAGCTAGAGAGAGGGAACACAAGCCAGGAGAATGGGAGAGGGAGAAGCAGGCTCCCCGCTGTACAGGGAGCCTGATGCGGGGCTCGATCCCAGGACCCTGGGACCATGAAGTGTCCGACTCTTGATTGCAGGTCAGGTCCTGATCTCAGGCTCCTGGTATGGAGCCTGGCATTAGGCTCTGCACTTAGTGGGGAGTCTGCTTGAAGATTCTCTCTTTGCCCCCCCACCCCCCGGTGGCGCATGTGCGCGCGTTCTCTCTCAAATAAATTTTAAAAAAAGGAAATATTTTAAAAATTGTCTTCTGAGATACACATTGAAAAACCCAAATCCTTCCAGAAGGTAGATATTGTAGAATTTTATTGGCTTAACAGGTGATAGATGATTTGATGGTCTAAATGGATTGACATTCTAATCAATTGTTTTTTTGCTGTTTACATTGCATACTGAGCTGCTTTTGTTGCAGGGTACTATTGAGGTTTGATCCGAGGTATTAATCTGGTTTTGCGAGGAATACATGCGAGTACAGATGTGATGGCTCTTACATGTGACCCTTAGATATGAAGAGAAATTACAATTAACTTGATATTTTTTTTTACTTTTACAGGTGAACGAGTGCTGTGCTTTCATGGGCCTCTTCTTTATGAAGCAAAGGTATGAAACCTGTTTTCTTTTGAGAAGTTAGCTGAAATGACTGATTAGATGATTCTTGAGCATCAGATTTCAGTGGTTGGTAGGAAGAGAGTTAGTTGCCTTTTTCACAGATTGGTAGTCCGTAGCGTCCGTCATCTTCTCTTACTTGCCGAGTGGGTCACATACAGCATTGCCACCTTGCCATTCACCTTACGACCTGCTGAAGGCCCAGCAGCTGGAAGGAGCATTTGAGGGGAAAGGTAAAAGACTGGTTGGTTGTGGGAGCAAGTTGTATGTGTAGTTAGTGACTTGTGAGAAAATACTGCCAAAGTCAGTTTTGGGTGTGAATATAGTATGCTGAGTAAGCGCTGAGCTAACTTGACTGCATTAAAGATCAAAGTGAACGTTAAAAATGTGAGGACATTTAACTTTATCTGTTGGTTTGTCTGTCAGAGTTTGAATGCTAGGGGCTTCCTTTCCCCTGTATGGGGTGTGCTCCTGTTGTCAGAACTGATTGTACATTTAGCCAGAGGTAAATGAGATGATAAATTCCCCAGTAAAAAGTGTTTTTAGTATTTCTGGCAACTTTTAGCGCAAATATGTAAGGTGTAACTTTTTAACGCTTGTAATTTTTAAAAACGGTACACAAAACAATACAGCATTTGGTTAAATACAATTCCTACAGCATTCTTGGTGAGTATATGCGTGAAAATGGTCTTAACAGTCTTGAAGTGCCCGTGTGACCAAATAATAACCATTTTCACTATTTTTCAGTTGTTTTGAATACATAGATTAGATACGTGTTTTTCAAGTTCTAAAATGACTGAATTTGGATTTATGGAGAATCTGTTAACCTTATGTGTATGTACATCTCTCAATGATGTCATACTAACACAGCTTGTAAGTAAGTTGTGAGTTCTGTTGATCATTTATATTCCTGAAAATTATTTTTGTTGTGTCAACTCCGCTAACCTGACAGGTTTTTTTTTTTTCCTGTGGCAGCAGAAACTCCAGTGAACAATTTTTAAATGGCTGTTGGAATAGCTTAAACTATCCTGGTTCTCTTGGTTTGCCCAAGATAAAGACTTTGGATAGTGATCACTTGTCATAGTTGATGACTTCCTCTAATCATGCATTCTAATTGTTAGGCCACTTTTAAGAAGAACATAAAATGTTTTTCATGTATAACTTGGCTAGTTGCTAATACTCTGCAGCAAAACAGTTTATTGCCTTCCATAAGTTAATGACACTTTTTAATGGTACGGTATAAATAATTTTCTTTAGCTGAATTTGTTTTTGAAATATGTAATGGCTTCTGACTGGTAGAAAGTGCAAACATGGCTTCCATTAGCTGTTCTTGGAGAGCTAATAATCGCGCCCACTGATTTAAGGCTCAGGGTGACCTCTTATGATGGGTTTTCTGCTTTGCTGGACTAGCTCCAGCAGATGGTGACTTTGAGGCAGTTTTATGACTGTTGATGTATGTGAATGAGAAGCTTGAACACTCTTCTTTGTGACCGTCACATTGTGTCATGCTCGTTTTGGCCACCGGAGTTTGAGTGGAGTGTCTTAAATTAAGATTGTATACCTGAAAAGCATACAGGTGGTCATCTTTTTCAAAACCTATTTCTGAGTGAATTTTTTCTTTTTTATTTCAGTGTGTAAAGGTTGCCATAAAGGACAAGCAAGTGAAATACTTTATACATTACAGTGGTTGGAATAAAAAGTGAGTATTAGTATTAGATCTTTAAAAACAATGTTTTATTTCTAACAAGGTAGCTTGTGTCACGTGTGTCACAAACCCATGCCTCTTAATTCTTGTACGGTTTTAACGTATTCTGTGTATCAAAGCAAGGGTGAAACATTTGTAGTACGGAGAAAGTAGTAGAAACTAGGGTACATAGCCATTATATTTTAAATTATTTGGATTATTTCTCGTGCTCTAGTATAATGTCTAATAATTGTTAGTCAACCAACTACTTTTTTTCTTGGTTTAGTACATTTTAGGACAGCTTTAGTTTTTTGCCTTAGCACAAACTCAGCTACTATATATGTTATTGCAAACAGTTACACTCAGAGCTAGTTGGATTTTTCTGCCTAAAAAAGGAGAAAGGATGAGCGTGTTTGATTAGGAAGTAATGACCAACTTATGTTCTGAACTTTGGTAACATAAATGTTGGCAGAGAGTGATTTCATGTGTTCACTTTTTAGAATATGGTTTAATACGGATAGAAGAATTTAATTACAGAACCTAATTTTTCACCTGGAAGAGTTAAACTTTTTTTTTTTTTTTAAAGGAGTGGTGTATTGATCCATTGCCAGGAGTGGACAGTGGTCATAGATTGAACATATTCTAGAATATCTAGCCAGTGGAGTTCTCTTTTTCAGTGATGACTCTTTCTCCTTGGGACCCACAAATATCATGTCTAATAATTTATTCATTTTTGGTGCTTGAAATAGAAGCGCCTATAATTTTTACTGTGAGAGGTTTTAAATTACTTTCATTAGTGGTGTTTTGTCGTTCAAAGATTGCCAGAAAGTAGTTCTTCCGGGGTTGTTTGCTAGCAACTTTTAAGGCTTTGTGTCTCCTGAGCTGTGCTCTGGTGTCTGGTTCCCCACGTGAGCAAGCCATCTGATTGGATGAGCACTCTAGTGTTAATGGAAGAAGGTATTCTCTGACTCTCACTGGCCCTGTGATTTTGGTCTTGTTTAGGTGACCCAGTTTTATTTTTTAGAAAAATTTTTCACAAAGTGCTTTTAGCTAAGAAATATCAGACCCTGGGGCGCCTGGATGGCTTAGTCATTAAGCATCTGCCTTCGGATCAGGTCATGAACCCAGGGTCCTGGGATAAAGCCCCACATCGGGCTCCATCCTCCGCGGGAAGCCTGCTTCTCCCTCTCCCACTCCGCCGCTGTGTTTCCTCTCTCGCTGTGTTTCTCTCAAATAAATGAATAAAATCTTAAAAAAAAAAAAGAAATACCAGACCCTTCACTTTTCTTCCATTAGTATACTTGTAGAAAGGTGGACATCTAAAATGTGTAAAAGCACATTCCTTGTGATTTTTGTCCCCCACTTAAACTATTTCTCATAATGACAGATAGGATTTTAAATATTGAGAAATTGGGAAAATCATAGGGAAAACTATCCTTTTGTCTTTTACAAATAAACTATGATGTTAAATGTGATTTCTAGTATCTAAATTATTTCTAATATCCAGGAAAGTTCATCGTATGGCTCCTGGTGTGTATTGTAGATTTCCCTATTTAAACTGTATTTCAGTCTTGTATTAGATTTATTGTACATGCGGATACTCTGTCAGTATTGGGTAAAGTTGAGAGCATTACGATACAATAAGAATCTCCATTCTCTACAGGTAATAAAATATCTCATTTGTGCATATCATGTGTGGGAAAATTAACGTCCATCCAGGAAATCAAAAAAAAAAGAGCAAATTCATGATATAGGATTGCTTCCCTCCCCATTTACTCTTGTAAATAAGTGTTTTACGATTTCATCTTAATAGCTGTGAACACACAGGTTTTGTGCTTAACTCTTTTATGTGCAATATTTTGTTTAAAATTACAGGTAGATGTGTACAGCTTAAAGACTTGGGTTTTGAGTGGCATTTGTAGCTTATAAGAAGTTATGAAAGTGTCAAATGCTTGTATTTCCTGATTTTACGACTTCAAAATAACGTTTTTTCCTTTGTTAGAATTCAGTAACACAAGTAAAATGATAGGCTGCATAGATTTGTTTTCAGCTACTTTTATATACTGATTCCTTGGAAAAAATTTAAAAATGGCACTAAACATTGGAGATCTTTAATATCTTTTAGATGTATTGAGGATATTAATGAACAAAGATGTATTTTTTGTAGGTGATTTGGGATGTAGATCAATATACGTAATTTTGAAAAATTTGATCTTAGTATTTAGAGAAGGCTTTAAATAAACCCCATTTTGAAATGGGGAAGAGTTACTCAGATGCCCAGCAGGTGTGTTATGTTTATATTTAGTACTGTGTAAGTAATGCCACAGATCACTGTGATGTTGCAATTTATTGACAAGCTACCTTTACAAAATTCTGAACTTATGCTTGTGACCTGTGAAAATTTCTGAACGTCTGGCCTTCAGTTACTACCCTAGTAGTGATGTTCCTCAGAGCAAAAGATATTTCATCTTCCTGTGGTTCAGCAAGGGTTTTCAGCTTCTGACACATAAAGGAAACTCTGGAATTGATTTGGTTTTTGTTATTTTTTAATTAAAAAAATTTTTTTTAAGTAAATACTATGCCCAGTGTGGGGCTTGAACTCACGACCCGGAGATCACGAGTCACATGCCCTACTGACTGAGCCATCTGGGCACCCCTTGATTTGGTTTTTAGATCAAAGTGCTTATGTAGATGTATTTTATATCAGAGTGGGAAGGGATTTGCAGGGATCTAAAATGGAGCTTTGTGGTAAATAAAAATTGGACAGCTCCCCTTAATTTAGAGAGAATGGGAATAGGTACCAGTAGATGTATAAATAAAAATAAGATTCTCATTTTGAAAATGGTTTGTAAGGTATCTTACTTATAGAAAGTCATACAACAAAAGCCCAATCTCGAAATTGGAGTTTTTTAAACTTTAGTAAATATATAAATATTTTCAAAAGCACAATAGATAATATATTTCTAAATTTTCAAAATCCTTATTGGAACTTGTTGACACAGACATTCAAATATTCCATTTGTAAATAAATCTTAATAAAGCTTAAGCTAAATTCTGCACCTAGTTACTGAGATTACTTTGTACTATGCTGTCTGTATCAGAAGTGCTGTGAGGCCCAGGCGCTCTGAAAAAACTTTGAAGACACGTGAGGATATTGTAGCCCTTTTTCCTGTTCCTGAAGGAGCTCCCTCAGTACACCACCCCCTCCTGACCTCTAGGTAAATGCATGTTTTAAAGTTTTCTCTAGGAAATCATGTTGAGGATTGCTTTTTAATTATTTATTCTCCTTTTGGCTATCTTATGTAAGAGGTCAGAGGTGGGAAATCATTAAATGAAAGATTTTGCTTTGAGGATACATCTAATTGTGTCACTAAAGGAGCTCCCTCAGCAGGAGAAAAGAATCACTTTGCATGAATAGTTCAGCATTCCCTAAGAAATGTCTTGTTTTTGTTTTCCCCTCTGGAGAAAAACCACATCAGAAATCTTGAAGGAGCTTTTCTAAGGGCCAGAATGCTTAAGCAACTAGATATTTTTAGAGTGCTTGGTTCTACCTTTTGATGTTTAAAAAGCCATCTCTCTGGTTACGTCTTGGAAGTGCATTCATGAGTGAGTGAGTGAAGGTTGAGGATGATGTAGTCTGATAAACCATCTGATAATGGTTTGATCTACAGTCTTAGCTGAGTTGGTCTGGATGTTGTTTGTTTGAGTGTGGTAGACCTAATCATGTTCCTGACCTACCTTGAGTGTATTTTATGTCAGACTCCTGACTATTTTACATGTCTTATTTAATTTTTGTAACAATTCTGTAAAGGTAGGTATAGTTAACACTCATTTTACAGGTGATGAAAATCATGCACAGCTAGTTCTGTAACTTTGCTGTTAATTTACACAGTATTAGCTTTTGATGGACTCTTTCATTTTTTTTGGAAATTAAAATTCTTTAAGATCTCTTTATTCTGTAAGGGTAGTTGCTTAGGGACTCTCTAAGTGCCATGCTCTTAAGTCATTTGAAGAAAGGATTTGAATAATCTGTTTTTATAATCTGGCAGTTAAGATTTGGAATGCTGCTTTTGAGGATATGAAATGTTTACTTCCTTTATAGAACAGATTTTCGTTTTAGTTGAGAATGGATTTGTAGTCCTACTAAATTTTTGTCAGAGAAATCCGAAGTCTTGCCTCTTAGATCTCTAAAAAGTAATTGGTGGACAAAGTCTGAATAGTGGTAAAAATAATTTTGAATGATAATTTAACTTTTGTCTTTTTCAGTTGGGATGAATGGGTTCCAGAAAGCAGAGTACTCAAATACGTGGATACCAATCTGCAGAAACAGCGAGAACTCCAAAAAGCCAATCAGTAAGTTTGTTTTGCAGCGTGAATAGGAGGAGAAATGTCTATAAATTAATTTTGGGAAATGGAATGAATACTAGAATCATATTGGCTCCCCACCTACAAAGTGATTCTTGGTACCTGTTAGCTGCTGTGTTGGGGCTTTAAACTTCAATCAGAGAAGCCTTTCCTAGAAAAAGGAAGTAGATACTGGTCATTTCTTGAGTCTGTCCATAGAGTCAGACAGAAGACAGCAGGCTGTTGTTGGAAAGTCCTGTAGTTGCAAACTCACTGTGATCCCCTTACCTCCTAGGCTCTGTGGGAGTTAGACTTGGGAAGGGGGTGTGGGACCTCAGTTTGAATATAAATTTCAAATGGAATCAAGCTGGCACAATTTATTTTTCCACATAAGTACTCATTTAATGACAACCATTGAAATTATTTTTGAAGGGAGCAGTATGCAGAGGGGAAGATGAGAGGGGCTGCCCCAGGAAAGAAGACATCTGGTCTGCAACAGAAAAATGTTGAAGTGTAAGAAGCTCTATCTTTGTTTTAATTTTGTATATTGTTTTATAAGTGAAATTCAAACTCAGTACTCATTATGTATTAGGATTTATTGAAAATGGAAACTGGAACATTTTAACTTGAAAAATGCCAATGAGAATCCCGTTCTCAAGTGTTGGGTTGTTGAAAATACGTAATAATTACATATTAATTCCTTAATTTCCCTTAGCAGGTTTTCTGTACCACCTCGCCCCCTTTTTTATTATGGTGAAAAATACGTAACATAAAATTCACCATTGAGCTCATTTTTAAGTGTGTAATTCAGTGGTATTGAGTACATCCAGAACCCTTTTTAAGGTATGTTTGTGTATGTATTTTCTTTTACAAATAGAGTATTATCAGTAGAACACAAGTCTTAAGATATTTTTTGGGCAGATTTGCTCTTTTGTTTAACTCTTCCTTTGAAACCCGTGGTAAGAATGTGTGAGATGTTAAAGTTTCAAATTACCCACCACCCCGGTGCGGGGTGGGGGGCATTTCTTGTCGTTAACTCTTAAGATTTAGAACATCTTGGTAATAAAACCTATGTGTGGAAGTCATGCACACATGACAGATCAAAAACTTTTATTAGAAGATCATTTTATTTTTTGTGACTTGATTATTTTCATTTAAAAACAGGTAGTTTAGGGGTGCCTGGGTGGCTCGGTTGGTTGGGCAGCTGCCTTCGGCTCGGGTCGTGAATCCTGGAGTCCCAGGATTGAGTCCTGCGTCGGGCTCCCTGCTCAGTGGGGAGTCTGCTTCTCCCTCTGACCCTCCCCCACCTCCTGCTCTCTCATTCTCTCTCGCACTCTCTCGTGAATAAATAAAATCTTAAAAAACAAACAAACAAAAAAGGTAGGTTAGGGGGCGCCTGGGTGGCTTAGGTACAGTCTACCTTTGGCTCAGGTCATGATCCCAGGGTCCTGGGATTGAGTCCTGCGTCGGGCTCCCTGCTCAGGGGCAGTCTGCTTCTCCCTCTCTCTCTGCCTTTCCCCTTGCCTTTGCTCTCTCACTCTCAAATAAAATCTTTAAAATAAAAAAAGATCTAAAAACAGGTAGTTTAATAAGTGGTCATGTTCTTGTCAAAGGATCAAAAGTAACAGTGTTCTAAAATAGGATTTATTGAGGAGAAGTTTGTATGTTTTTCCTCAGAATTACATCGTATTGCTTTAGAGTTGGTGGTCTGCCTTTACTACCTAAACATGAGATGTTAGTCATGAAGGGAACTAGGCAGTGGAAGGTTGACCTTTGTCGAGCTGATATTTGATAGCCAAGGGGTGGGTGTGCCACTGAGGGCGGCCCGTAGCTTTCATTAAAAAGCAGTAACAAATTATGCCGTTCTTTGGAAAACTGCCATGTAGTAGTAGTCATTAGGATTTTAATAGCAAGTGAGTCTTAAAAGTCAGCAACTTTCTCATATGGGAGAATATGATGGATTTTTATCGATAAAATATTTTTGATTTAATGTTAATCCTTTCTCGTGTTAAAAGTTGGTGTAGAAAATTAGTCTAGTAGTAGGCTTAAAAATTAGTTGTATTTGAATATAAAGTGTTGTACGATTTGAACTACAAAAATAATGGCTCAGTAAGTATGAAGTAAAACTTTAAAACTCAATTTTCCTTTCCTGGAGAGTGGGGTCCTCTTCAAATTTATTGGCTCCTTGGTCTTTTGATGAGGGATCTTGGGTCTTTTGGGTCTTCTTGTCATTAGGTAGGATAAGATATGTTCTAGGCTCACCTGGTACATTTTCTGCCCTAAGACATGGAACTTCCTTTTTTCTCCAAGAGCCTTTATTAATGGGATAGATGACATTTTGTGGAGATCATAATCTGAGTGGTTAGAGAAAACATCAAGTAATTTTTTTTTAAATATATTTTATTTATTTATTTGACAGAGACACAGCGAGAGAGGGAACACAAGCAGGGGGAGTGGGAGAGGGAGAGAGAAGCAGGCTTCCCGCCGAGCAGGGAGCCCGATGCGGGGCTCGATCCCAGGACCCTGGGATCATGACCTGAGCCGAAGGCAGACGCTTAACCCACTGAGCCACCCAGGCATCCCACATCAAGTAATTTTAAATACTGCTTTTTCCTGGTAGAATAGTATGGATATTTTAAAGTAAAAATAGTAATTAAACGAAGCAGTATTTTTTTCCCCATTTCTTTCATTTTGAATCGAGGTTTGGATGTAATTTTTAATGTTTAGTTTTATCCTACTCGATCTTTAGGGTTTAGTAAGTGTTCTTTCTCTGAATATGCATAAACACAAATGCATTTGGTTAGAAAATAGAACCAGGTTTACCTTGGCTTTGTTGACATTTTGGTCCTTAAGTTTGGGTGCTCATCTTTCTAAACTGATAGTGAATACATGTGATGTTAGCACTTCGGCTTCAAAAGGCTGTGCTTCGTTCATTATTTAGTGGAGTGGCTTTTTTTTTTTTTTTTTTTAACATTTTATTTACTTAGCACAAGCAGGGGGAGCAGCAGAGGGAGAGGGAAAAGCAGGCTCCCTGCTGAGCGAGGATCCAATGCAGGACTCCATCCCAGGACCCTGGGATCATGACCTGAGCCAAAGGCAGACACTTAACCGACAGAGCCATCCAGGTGTCCCTGGAATGGCTTTTCTTAAGAATGACTTAGGATTTCAGTTATTCTTTAAATTGAATCTAACAGCTGATGTTTTGACTATATAATACTTAGTCATAGGGCTTAGAGAAAGGAACACAGACAACACCAGGCAATTTATTGTAGGAAATCTGTTGCCTAGTTTGAGAAACTAGCTTGCTTGTTTAATTAATATAAGTAAGAAGGTTGAAGCAAGAAGTCTGTGAGTCTTTACTGCTGTGATTCATTGAAGTATAGTTTATAGATTTCAGAGTTAGGGTCAGCTGTCAGTGTTTTTTCTTTAATTTTGTGGTATAGAATGAGTGGGTAAGGAATACGTGTCAGGGCTCTAGGTTTCTCTTGGTCCCCACCTGTTTTTAACACGTATAAGTAAAAGTTCATGGTTTAATCTGACCCAGAAATACTGTCCAACAAGTACTTGTGTTCCAGAAGTTAAACTTGGAGAAACAGGAAAAATCTTGTACATTCAGATGGCCAGATTTTTGTACTCATCCCTAAACATAAGTTAATTTGAGTTGTAAAATGAATCTCATGCTCTAAATTAGATCAGTACAATTAATAAGATTTATAAATGTTTTTTTTAAAGCAGTAGAAGAGTCAGCCTACTCTGGTGTTCTGGTTTGGTCCCACCAGATGTAGCCCATAGTCGTGGGCTTTGCACATGATTTTCTTGTATTCTCTAAATATTTGTGTATGAAATTAAAATGAATAATTTACTGTTTGCTAGTTTGTAAATATACATGAGTTAAGTTGCAGTTAGAGATGATGACCAAGAGGAAGGAGACATTAGCTTTGTTCTGTGTAGGGGAAGAAAAGAGTATTAGGTGTAGAAAAGGATGGAATATCCAGTTGAGAGAAGTACAGGGAGACAGACAGTGGCCCCTGAGGGTGGAGCACACACGTGTCCCATCAGGTTCTCGGACTGAGCTGATGGGGTTGCTTGAACCTTGGAAGTTTGTTTGGGTAGAACTAATAATGTAAGATTCTTATAAACTGTATAACATATGCTGTAAACTTGTAAATCAATAATATCATGGAAGTCTCCCAGCGTGGTTTTGGTTTAGTTTTGTGTTATATGGAGGGAGGTGTGAATTTAGCCAACTATCAGTGAAAATTCTTGTCTGAGCAGGAAACTAATTCACAGCCTGGTCTTATCATCCAAGGCAGTATTTCTTTATGAACTTAACTCTGGTAAAAGGGAACTTTTATTAGCAGTAATCACTTATTATTCTTTCCCTTTTCTTCCCTTCTCCTTTTAGGAAAACCAAAAAGAACAAACAGAAAAGTAAGAATATTAAATTTGTTTTAAAAGTATTTTATCTTTATAGCATTTACATTTTGAAATTAGTATTAAGTGTTAACATTTACAGAGTTTTTAGAGTAAGCATATGTTTGTTGGTCATGTCAAAGATGAATCACAGCAACATTCTACAGAATCCAGTGTATAGCAGTATAGTACTTGGGTAGTAGAGGCCCAGCTCGGATACTGTTTTTACCATGGGGAAACCTGTGTCATGTTTAGTCTTAATGATTGAGAAGATAATATTTTTTAATAAATGTAAGATCTTGTAAATGTTGCCTTATGCTAAGTGTTTGGTAGAACTTTATATTTTTGGTAGGACTATGATTCTTTACGGTAGATTTGAGTAACTCCTGTGTAATGGGAGAATGAAAACAGTGGGGGTGTCATGAGACTGTTTTCCTTACGAGTTTCTCCTATGTGAAGCTGAAAATCTCCCTTCTTCTCCTGAATCTGTGCAGCACCTGGAAATGGGGACGGTGGCAGCACCAGCGAGACCCCTCCGCCTCCTCGCAAGAAAAGGGCCCGCGTGGATCCCACTGTGGAGAATGTGAGTATCTCCTCAACTTTATGAATCGCATTTTAGTATTTGTAGTTTGTGCAATAAAACAGAACTTGAGTCTCGAAAACATTGTTAATTTGGTTAACTGCTGAAATGAAAATACTCCTCTTCTTGGATAAAGGGTTTTTTTTAATACATCTTTATTTATTTCACTTGTAGCTCTGAGTATGTCCCTGCTATGTATGTCCTCCCCAGCTCCTCATCAGATGCTTGTTTCCAAGCTCTGTTGATGCACAGAACTTACTGTCTCAGTGGTGTCCCACTGTGCAGACTGCCAGGTCCCGTTACCTGGTTTAGTGTGTCCCACGATGACTGAACAGACCCATAAAAAACCACAAAAGCTTTATCCGTTCCACATATATGTGTGTGTGTATGAGTTTAGAATTTCTCTAAGTGATAAAATGTCTTATTTCTAATTTCCAAAGTTAATGAATTTGGAAGTGGGTTTTCTTTTTTTTAATATCTTACTTATTTGAGAGAGAATGAGAGAGAGAGCACAAGATGGAGGAGGGTCAGAGGGAGAAGCAGACTCCCTGCTGAGCAGGGAGCCCTATGCACGGGAATCGATCCTGGCTCTCCAGGATCATGACCTGAGCCGAAGGCAGTCACTTAACCAGCTGAGCCACCCAGGCGCCCTGGAAGTAGGGTTTTAATTTAATTTTAATGTACTGACAGTTTATATTTTTGAAGCTGAGATTAGAAAACTTAGAGTGCTGTGTTCTGAGAATTGGCAACTTTGGGCAGTGATTAAAGACTTCGTTAGGAGTCAGTACATTTAATTTTATGTATTAAAGAAGTAATTTCAAGGTAGTCATACTTGGAACAGTCCTTGGATATCAAAAATAAATATGAAAATACCGTTAGAGTGCACCAAGTCTGAGTGCTCATTTGCAGAAGAAAAGAAAATGTGCTGAAGAATTTGTGCCTTCACACGAAAAGGCACTGAATAGACCAATTATCTATGAAGACCAGATTCTTTTCTCCCATAGCTTAGCTGTAGGGGTTTTTCGTGTGCGAATTTTTGAATGTCAACTCTGGCAGTCCATTTGAGTACTTAAAGAATTAATTTATGTCTTTAGTGCCTCTAAAGATTGAGTAAAGCCCTGAATTTTAGTTGTTGTTTAGTGAGAAAAGGTGGGTTTTTAATGCCATTCCCTTTTCTGTCCAGGAGGAAACATTCATGAACAGAGTTGAAGTGAAAGTGAAGATTCCTGAAGAGCTAAAACCATGGCTTGTCGATGATTGGGACTTAATTACCCGACAAAAACAGGTACCTTGAAAGCGACACAATCATCTATAGATGTTCTAGGTAGTGTGAAACAAAGTTTTAAGGAAAAAATTGTATAGACTTGACTATTGAAGGGGTGTGACTGATGAGTGTTATTTAATTTTTTTAAGATTTTATTTATTTTTTGACAGAGAGAGACACAGCGAGAGAGGGAACACAGGCAGGGGGAGTGGGAGAGGGAGAAGCAGGCTTCCCTCCGAGCAGGGAGCCTGATGCAGGGGCTCGATCCCAGGACACTGGGATCAGGACCTGAGCCAAAGGCAGACGCTTAACGACTGAGCCACCCAGGCGCCCCTGATGAGTATTATTTTAATTCAGAGACTGAACACTGTGATCATCAGAAGGCCTCACTTGTAGAGGACTAAAACAAAGTACATATATAAAAGTCCCATGAGTTTATAGTGAGAAAAGGTGGAGAGAACTCCATTTTGGAGGTTGCTAGGATAGGAAATCATTCTGAAAGTTGATAAGGACAAAGAAGCATGTGTTTCCTGTTCTACTGTCATTGAAAATGGGACATCCTCACATAACGTTGCTACTAGTGGTCTGTAACAGGAAGCGCACAATAGTTCCTGCAAGGTATTCGTGGCCTCCAAAAGAACCTGAATCTCGTCCAGCTCCAAGTCTGATGACTAGTGTAAAGGAAATAGGGCATGATGAGGTACATGTGTGACATCACAGGGTGCAGCCATCAAAACCAGAATGAGGACCTTATCAGACGATGAACCAAGTTCTTAGAACAGATGGCATGGGCAGGAATGGGGGCGTATAGACTACGTGGGGGTCAGGAGACTTCAGAGACCTCAGTCCTAGACGCTGTGTGGAACTCATTTGGTTCTTGATTTGGTTCTGGTGCTGAACTGCTGGATTCAAACCTTGACCTTACCAGTTACTGAGGACTCAGCCTTTCTGTGTTTTGGTAGGTTCCTACCTCCCACTACTGATGTGAGGATGAAAAGAGATTTCATGTATGCTTCCAACAGGGTCTGGCACATGATCCACATGCAGTAAATAATGTCAGTGTCAGGGAGGTACATTTCTACATTTCTGTGTGGTGCATTCCATAGATGGTGAGTAGAAGGAACGTGTGTCCAGCAGATGACTGGTCTTTAGAGCTGTGCTGTCCAATATGGCAGCCTCTAGTCAACATTTGGCTATGTACTGAGATTACTAAACTAAAATTTTTATTAGTTCCTCAGCCACATTAGCCATGTTGTAAGTGCTGAACAGCGCCATTTCCTATTTCGTAACTGTTAGGTGGTCTTTTATTGCATTAAAGGTTTTCCAGTGTAATTTTTCTTTAAAAAAAAAAAAAAATACTGTGGTATTCGTTTGTTTTTTGTTTTCATAGCTCTTTTATCTTCCTGCCAAGAAGAATGTGGATTCCATTCTAGAGGATTATGCAAATTACAAGAAATCTCGAGGAAACACAGATAATAAGTAAGAACATATAAATCTTTTAAGTATACACAAAGATATTTTTCTTTTAAGTATTCTTATTTTCAAGTAAATCCTCTGAAACGTCCACTTACTCTTAGTGCCATCAGAAACCAGCAAAATAGAATTTCATTGGTTTGACATGGAGTTTGGCTGGCAAACTTTTTTTTTAAAGGGCCGCCAGACAGTAAATATTTTAGGTAAAATTGAAGCTATTATGTGTAAGTGCATATATAACCATTTAAAATACAGTTGTTTGAGAATTTTTCTAAAAAAACCATTCTTAGCCTGAGGGCTGTAGTTAGCTTACCACTGGTTTATTTTTGGAATTGATTTTTCTTGTTCTTTTGTTTAAATCCCTTTAAAAAAAAATGTGTTCATTAAAAGTTCATTGCCATTAGTTCAGCCTTCAGTTCAAGTCCCTTGCTCTTAATTGATTGAATTAATCTCCATTTCTCAATTCTTTTCAGTGACTTGCTTTGAAAGTAAATATTTTTGTCTTTGTATCAGGGAGTATGCTGTTAATGAGGTTGTGGCAGGAATAAAGGAATACTTCAATGTGATGTTGGGCACTCAGCTACTCTACAAATTTGAGAGACCACAGTATGCGGAGATTTTAGCGGATCACCCGGATGCACCCATGTCCCAGGTGTATGGAGCACCACATCTACTGAGATTATTTGGTAATGTCCTATTTAGAAAAAAATTATTTTTTATCCTTTGGTTTTTTATTTCTTTATCTTATTTTTTATAAGATTTTATTTGAGAGCGAGAACGAGCGGTAGGGTGGGGGGAGCAGACTCCCCACTGAGCAGGGAGCCCGATGTGGGACTTGATCCAAGGACCCTGGGATCATGACCTGAGCCAGAGGCAGACGCTTAACCAGCTGAGCCCCTCAGGCATCCCTGTCCTTTGGGTTTTTAATATTTTTTGTCTTTACTAATTGACATCAAGGGGTAACAGAAAATAACATTATAGAACATTCCATTTTGAATTTTCTACCTAAAATGTTAAATATCAAGTCTGTTTAAAAGTAGAGTTTCTAAAATCACATATTTTAAAGGAATCAGTGATTGCATTTGCTGCTCACATAACAAAAATAGTGCTTCTAGTGCTATCCCGTACGTAACTTTGACTACATTATTTTGTTTACACAGTACGAATCGGAGCGATGTTGGCCTATACTCCTCTGGATGAGAAAAGCCTTGCATTGTTGCTAAATTATCTTCATGATTTCCTAAAGTAAGTTTAAAGGTGTGCTTGAAATTACAAACATGGATTAACACAGCGTACCGAGAATCACTGATCCATCGGCATTATAGATAGAAGACAGACGAGAACAGAGCAATGTGCGGACGGAGGAGAGACGTCAGTGGAACAGCATGAGTGCAGGTGTTGATTGCCGCAGATGCCGGGGTGGCGCCTGACGGGATCAGCTGGCTAGTCTTTGGAAGGAAACCAAATCTGATCCACACTTACTGTCACAGACCAAGATTCTAGATTAATCCGAAGTATAAATCTAAAATAGAAACTATTAAGATAATGATGGAAAAATGGTAGTATTTTCATTATTTTTAGAGAAAGGTCTTAAATAAATAATAGAGGGAATAATCATCTTGACTGTGTAAAATTAAAATTCTGTGATTAAAAATTAGTAACACAGAAAGAAAGAAATAGTAACAGAAGAGTTGTGATCACGGTGAGCAAAGCAGTGACAATCAGCATGGTGGGTTTGCACAGCGGCGGCAGCTCGGTGGCCTACCGAGATGGTGCAGGGTTCCCACGGTCAGGGGGTCTCTGTCGCGCTGGCCGAGATGAACCGGACTGCAGAATCAGGGGAAAGGGCGGTCTGGTTTCCGCAGCTTTGTGGAGGGCGTTTTGGCAAATGCCTGTTGGAAGTTCAGGTGTGCTTCCCTCGGACCAGACCGTTAACCTCTCTGGGGACTGACCCCGTAGATACGTTGAGGTGCACAAAGATTTCCAAGTGCATGAAGGTGTAAAATACACGTATATAGTAATGAATTCTCAGTAGCCAAGCCGCTGTTAAAGGATGTAGCTGTAAACATCCTGATGAGAAAGCTGTCCATGTTGCGGCAACTGAAAACAGCCAAGTTGCAGGAAAAGTAGGTGCGTGAGTCCCCTCATTTGTGGAGAAACGTTTGTACTCTTTGGAAAAGATCTAGAAAGGTGTGGATCCTACCAAATGGTGGATTAGTTCCTGGGCGCCCTTCTGGGAGGGAAGGTTGAAGTGGTCCGTTTCTACTTTATCTATTTCTGTATTTGAATTTTCTTAGCGTGTTACCATGTGTCTTATAATCTCAAAACTGCAACACATGCCTGGGAATGTGCGGCATTCTAGTCCTTGCTCTCCTGGTGATGAGGAGAGGTCCTCTCTCTGCCTGGATTTTTTTTTTTTTTTAATGAACTCAAAGTGTTGTACCGCTGAACACTTCAGTTCAGGACCCTTTGATTTTTATGGTGTTTGTTAATTTCTGAATCTGTATCTCATACATTGAGTTTCAAAGAGCTAAAGAAAACACTAGATGTTCCTTTAGGATGCAACATCTGTTTCCTAAAAACAGTCCCAGCTCTCAAGTTGGTATTCTGAAGACAGCTATTCTTTACTGTTCGGAAATGAGGGAGTGGCTCTGGACTTCTTCGTTCTTTATGCATCACTGACTGGTGTGTATGGCCCTGTGTATCTGAATTGTAATGACAGGGTTTTACCGTGAAGTTGCCTTTATTTTAGTATGTTTTCAGAGAAACTGTTTTGTGCAGCATCTGTGCCTTGATTTAGATCAAGGTAGGATTCTCCTTCATCTTTATAATGACTGATATTTTGTTTTCAGATACCTGGCAAAGAATTCGGCAACCTTGTTTAGTGCCAGCGATTATGAAGTGGCTCCTCCTGAGTACCATCGGAAGGCCGTGTGAGGCGAGGTGCCGGCCCTCACTTCGTTTGGATCTCTGTAAACACAGTTTTGTTTAGTCCTTCTCTTGTACAAATGATGTACTTTGAAAATGTTAGTGTATAACAGAGTTGATGTTTGTTTTCTGTTTGATCTTAAACAGAGAAAATAAAAGGGGTTACCGCTCCTTTTTTCTTTTCTTTTTTTTTTTCATTTCAAAGTTGCTACCAGTGTATTCAGTGACGGACAACGGAGAGACATACTGTAGACTGTTCTATTGCCTAGTCGACAAAGCTGCTTTGAATGCTGGTGGTTCTATTCCTTTGACACTACGCACTTTTATAATATGTGTTAATGCTCTATGACAAATGCTCTGATTCCTAGTGCCAAAGGTTCAATTCAGTGTATATAACTGAACACGCTCATCCGTTTGTGCTTTTTTTTTTTTTTTTTTAATGGTGCTTAAAGTAAAGAGCCCATCCTTTGCAGGCCATTCATGTTGTTCCTTAGGCATTTTATCTATGCTCAGATTGTTGAAGAATGGTGGCTTGTTTCATGGTTTTTGTATTTGTGTCTAATGCACGTTTTAACATAATAGACGCAATGCATTGTGTAGCTACAGTTTTCTGGAGAAGTCAATCTTTTAGGAATTGTTTTTCAGATCTTCAATAAATTTTTTCTTTAAATTTCAAAGAGCAATGTGCTTGTGTGGATGCATTATAAAACCTTTTCGTATCTAGACAGTGATTTTTCAGGTAGGTGTTTAATTTTCTGCTTGGCCTTTATGGAAGGAGGTGGGTGGCTTTAGCATCAGCCTCTAATCCACGAAGCTTTGGCAGTTTGTTCTTGAGTCGTGGCTAAGCAGTTGGA
Source organism: Phoca vitulina (assembly GCF_004348235.1). Lineage (NCBI taxonomy): Eukaryota > Metazoa > Chordata > Mammalia > Carnivora > Phocidae > Phoca > Phoca vitulina. The sequence continues at coordinate 641,527 of NW_022589768.1, forward strand.
GATCCACAGGACTATTTCTCTGCTTTTCCTAGATGACTTCTCTACCTGCGTGACATCTCGTTGTCTAATTACTTGAAAGTGTTTACACCAACATGGTCACAATGCGTGATACCGGGTTTTCTTAAGTATTCATTAACCTCTCCCCCCCCATTACGAATAGGGTGTTGACAGGTTTGCTTGATGATACTAAAGGCAGTAATCGTCTCTGGGCAGTAAATGTACTAAGTAGTGGTGAATATGTTCATTCAGTAGTGATCTTGGTGTGGCTCCAGAATGGGATGCGCAGTAATGAGAGTAGCTGGAGTAAGACATAGGATGGTCCTGAATGGACGGTTCTAGTTCATCGTAAACATCAATGCTAAAATCTTTAATCAAGGTACAATTGATATAAAACATTAGTTTTATATGTAAAACGTAATGATTTTGTATTTATATTTATTGTGAAATGATGACCACAGTAAGTCTAGTTAACGTCCATCATGATAGGTGGTTATATCAAGTTTTTAAAAACATTGTGTTCTAGTACATTTTTTAATTTTTTTTTAAAGATTTTATTTATTTATTTGACAGAGTGAGAGAGGGAACACAAGCAGGGTGAGTGAGAGAGGGAGAAGCAGGCTTCCCGCAGAGCAGGGAGCCCGATGAAGGGCTCGATCCCAGGATCCTGGGATCATGACCTGAGCCGAAGGCAGACGCTTAACGACTGAGCCCCCCAGGTGCCCCTCTGATATATTTTTTTTAAAGATTTATTTATTTCAGAGAGAGTGTGTGCGAGCTGGTACGAGGAGCAGAGAGGGAAGCAGAGGGAGAGAGAATCCCAAGCAAACTCCCCACTGAGCGTGGAGCCCGACACAGGGCTCAATCTCAAGGCCCTGAGATCAGGACTTGAGCCAAAACCAAGAGTCGGACGCTTAACCAACTGAGCCCCCCAGGCGCCCCAGTAATACATCTTTTTAAACCTAGGTCTTTGTTGGGGCACCTGGGTGGCTCAGTCGTTAAGCGTCTGCCTTCGGCTCAGGTCATGGTCCCAGGGTCCTGGGATCGAGCCCCGCATCGGGCTCCCTGCTCGGCGGGAAGCCTGCTTCTCCCTCCCCCACTCCCCCTGCTTGTGTTCCCTCTCTCGCTGTGTCTCTCTCTGTCAAATAAATAAAATCTTTAAAAACAAAACAAAAAGACCCCAATAACCTAGGTCTTTGTTCCCGATACCCGCCCTTCGCAGTGTTTGTTGCAGGAAGCAGTTTGGGTGGGGGTCCCAGCCGTGTCCGACACTCGGGGGTCGGCATACAGATGTGCTGCAGTCTAGGGTTTTTGGTCTTAAATTGATTCCTTGAGCTAGTGATCGAACCACCTGAAAGGCAAGGGCTGGAAGGGCAGGAGGCAGCCTTGTTCCTGACGAGGGTGCCGTGAGACTAGCAGTCCTGGCGCTCCGCTGCCCATGTCCCGCCCTCGTACCTGCTGCAGTTCAGCTAGGGCAGGACTGTTGAAAGGTGGGGCGTCACTTCCTGCAGCTATTTTCAGACCGCTGGTAAGTGGCAGATTTTACATCCTGCTTGAGCGCGGTCCTGGAACGTGATGGCCATGTCTCTGGAGACCTCGCTTGGTGGGGTGATGGGCTCGGGTCAGGGCGGTGTGACCGCATCCCCAGCACCCAGTGCACCAGTGTGCTGGCACCTCGTTCACATGGTGGTCCTCTTTAATTAGTTGTGCTATTGCTCAGGTTTTGAGATTGCTTGCTCAAAATCGAGATACTTTGCTCATCCTTAGGCTCCCTGCCCTGCCATTTTTTGCCGTTCCTGAGCATGCCTCTTGGGCGGCTCTGTCGCTGCCCTCTGTCCGTGGACTTCTGTTCACGGTAGCGGCTGGTGTCTGCAGTGTCTGTCGCCGGGTGTGTGGTTCAGCTCCACGTAGCACAGCCCCGGCCACGGGCCAGCCTCTGGCCACACAGACCCTGTTCTGTGACTGTTGGCGTTTACCGGCCTCGTGGTGTCCGCCGTGGGGCGTCCCTGCCCCCTCACACTGGTCCACGGTCCCACTGTTGCCAGTATTTAAGACAGTCCTGCTGCTTCCCTCCTAAAAGTGAATGCTTTCCTGTCTGAGAGTTTGTTACCCAACCTGACTGCACTTCGTAACCCAGACCCAGCTCTGGAAGGGACACCACCTCACTCACCGTTCTGTGCTTGAGTGTGTCTACCCTAAATCTAGTTGACACACAGATACTACGTATAAAACACGCTCAATAATAGCTAAGGAGAAGAAGAATTGTACAGAAGAGAAAAGGAACGTGGTGATTCAGACAGCCTCCCACTGGGGGTTCTTAGAGCCTGAGCGGGACTATGAAGCTCTGCTTGAAGGCACCGGGGGCCGGGGTCCGCAGGAGGATGGGCCTAGGGCTTGTGAGCCCGTGTGCAGTGCTGCTGGTGCCCTGCCCGGTGTTTGCCCAGGTCAGGGCGCTGGGGCCTGATTGGCTGACCTGTGTTTTGACAGTCTCCACTTGGGCGGAGGATGTGAATTCAAGTCGGGGGCTGCCGAGAACTTAGGACCCCACCTTCACTTAAGGTTACGAGTGAGGGAGACCTAATTGTTTATACAATAAATGTGAATAAAATGTTTAGCACCTCATTATGTGAGACAATGAAGAACAAAACATCAAGAGAAGATTTGAGAAACAGACTCGGGGTAGAGGCTGTTAGATTCAGCGCACTTCTCCCACAGAACCAGCACCCTGAGCCCGCCCCTGAGAAGGGTCGTTGAGACGTGGGAGGGACTAAGGCACTTTAACTCTACTTAGCATATCCAGAGAGAGAAGAGCTGAGATGGAGAATTCCAGCAGAGAACTGAAGAGAACCAGGTCCAGAGCCAGGACCTCCAGTAGCTGCAGTGGGAACTCTGTGAGTGTGATGAGAAGCAGATCGAGAGACCCGGGGGGCAGGAGGGGGATGGCTGCCGTTGGAGTACACCACGTGATGATTCGCATGGTGGCGTGGGGCTGTGGTGGGGCGGCACCTTCACGGACCTGCTGAAGGAATAGCGTCCGAAGATTGAAGAGCCTCAAGCATGACCAAAACCCATTTGAACCTCTGTCCTTAAAACTCGTAGACGACTTAGCCTCCCAATGAAAGCTGATCTGTGCAGACGATGGCAGCCAGGAGACTGGGGTGTTCACAGTGATGGCAGAAAACCTCAACCAGCAACATCCTTGAAGAAACAAAAACTTTCTGACAAAGCCAGAAGAATATGTCGGAAAACTTACCAGCAACCCAAACAGGAGAGAATCCCAGCGTATTCAGTGAAGGAAGTTGGGCTTGGGTGAAGCAGCGAAGGCCAGGCAAGGTGATGAAGACAGGTGAGGTCAGGGTGAGGTCGTACTGAGCAAAGCTGCACAACCACTGTCTTGTCCAGTCGCTAGGTAAACTCCAGCCCCATGATGACCGCAACCTGGAGGTTCTCACATCGTTGAGGGAGAAGGCGAGGGTCAGGAAGGCATGTCGTGGAATCTAGAGTGCCCAGGAGAATGGATTGATTCAAAAAATGAAAATCAGAATAAGGAGTAAGGTGGTCTGTCCGGACCCAAATGTACTAATAATTCTAAGTGGCTAAATGCTTCTTAAAAGGTTGTCATGCTGGTGAAAGGAGCAAAAGCCGACGATAGGCTGTTACGAGGGACACAGCTAACATCCAGGGTGATGAAGGAAGAGGGGTAGGTGTTGGCCTGAGATAAGGCCGTTACTGCTTACGACAGAAGCCATGTTTTCTAAGGCTTGGAGGGCTTGTGGGGCTCAGCTGGGCAGTTCTGATGGTCCTGCCTGGGGTCGCGAGCCAGATGGGAGGTGCCGCCTCGGTGGGGTGTCCTGACCTTGCCGTCCAGATGAAGGCCCACTTGGAGCAGTCTGGAGCAGGAGGCCTGGCACACAGGGGCTCTCTCTATCGAGTGAGGCCCAGACCTGCTCCGACGCGTTTACTCACCAACCCAGAAAGTGGTTCTCCTTTGGTTCCCATGGAGGACTCCAAAAAGCTTTTGTTGACATCGATCGTATGTGTTGATATTTACCGACTTAGAAATTAAATGGAGAACTTTAAAAAATAAATATTCATGAAAAAAAATTACCTTCATTAGCATATTTCTAATTAAAAAAATTATTCCCCAAAGGAAATTTAGCAAAAAAAATGGCATTGTTTTTCCGCAATAGCCAAACTGTGGAAAGAGCCGAGACGCCCTTCAACAGATGAATGGATAAAGAAGATGTGGTCCCATGTATACAATGGAATATTACTCAGCCATCAGAAAGGATGAATACCCAACTTTTACATCAACATGGATGGGACTGGAGGAGATTATGCTAAGTGAAATAAGTCAAGCAGAGAAAGTCAATTATATGGTTTCACTTATTTGTGGAACATAAGGAATAACATGGAAGACATTAGGAGAAGGAAGGGGAAAATGTGGGGGGCAATTGGAGGGAGAGATGAACCATGAGAGACTATGGACCTGAGAAACAAACAGGGTTTTAGAGGGGAGTGGGGTGGGGGGATGGGTTAGCCCGGTGATGGGTATTAAGGAGGGCACGTACTGCATGGAGCACTGGGTGTTATACGAAAACAATGGATTGTGGATCACCACATCAAGATCTAATGATGTATGGTGACTAACATAACATAATAAAATTTTTTTAAAAAATGGCATTGTTTTTACACTTGCAAATACTACATGACTCATTCTCAGTTGTCCCGCGTTCAGTCGGTTGTAGTCGTACCTTGTTTTGGCTGAGGCATGTGAGGAAAATCCAGTCTCACGTGGGGAAGGGGGCGTTTTAATAGTTGTCTCAGGTAATTATGGATATTCTTCGAGACTACACCAAAGCTAAACAGCTGGTCGTTTTCTTTTTAATTGGCCATTTGAATTTCTTCTTTAAAAAACTTTATTATTGAAGTATAGTTAACATGTCCTATTTAGTTTTAGGCGTACAGTGTAGTGAACTGACCGCTCTAGACTTGACTCTGTGCTCACCACGGTAAGTCACCACCTGCCACCAGACCACGTCACTACGTCACCACAGTAGGATTGACTGTATTCACTAGGCTGTACTTTTCATCCCCGTGACGCACTTACTTTGTAATGTCTTGGTCCCTTCCCCCTATTAGGTCTGTCTCCCTCCGCCGCACCACCCGCACTCTGCCCCTTCTGGCAACCTCCAGTTCATTCTCTGTAGTTATCTGTGTGCTTATTCGTTTTGTTTTTTAGATTCCACATGTAAGTGAAATTACGTGGTATTTGTCCTTCTCTGCCCTATTTCACCCAGCATAATCCCCTCTAGGTCCATCCATGTCACAAATGACAAGATTTCATTCGTTTTGGTGGCTGAGTAATATTCCATTGTATATATCTCCCACATCTTTATCCATTCATCTGTCAGTGGACATCTGGGCGTTTCCATGATTTGGCTATTGTTGATAATGCTGCTACAAACATTGGGGTGCATGTATCTTTTCTAATTAGTGTTCTCATTTTTGGGAGTAAATACCCAGTACTGCAATGGCTGGGCCATAGGGTAGCTCTATTTTTAACTTTCTGAGGACCCTCCATACTGTTCTCCAGAGCGCCTGCCCCAGTTTGCATTCCCACCAACAGTGCGGGAGGGTTCCCCTTTCTTCGCATCCTCGCCAACACCGATGTTTTCGGTGCTGTTGATTTTAGCCATTCTGACAGGTGTGAGGTGGTATCTCACTGTGGTTTTGATTTGCATTTCCCTGATGATGAGTGATCATCATCAGTGATGGGGGTTGAGCATCTTTTCATGTGTCTGTTCTCCTTTAGAGAAGTGTCTATTCTGGTCCTGTGCCGGTTTTTTAAAACAGATTATCTTTTAGGTGTTGAGTTGTATGCATTCTTGATATATTTTGGATATTAACTCCTGATACATCATTTGTAAATATCTTCTCCTGTTTGTAGGTTGCCTTTTTATTTTGTTAATGGTTCCCTTCACTGTGCAAAAGCTTTTTATTCTGGTGCAGTCCAGTAGTTTATTTTTGCTTTTTTTCTCTTGCCTGAGGAGACCTATTTTTAAATATGTTGCTAAGACTGATGTCCAAGAGGTTACTGCCTATGTTCTCTTCTAGGATTTCTATGATTTCAAGTCTCACATGTAGGTCTTTAATCCATTTTGAATCTATTTTTGTGTAAGAAAGTGGTCCAGTTTCATTGTTCTGCATGTGGCTGTCCAGTTTTCCCAGTACCATGTGTTGAAGAGACGGTCTTTTCCCCACTGCATGTTCTTTCCTGCTTTGTCGAAGATTAATTGACCATAGGATCATGGGTTCATTTCTGGCCTTTCTGTTCTGCTCCGTTGATCGGTGTGTCTACTTTTGTGCCAGTCCCATACTCTTCTGATTTGTAGTAGATCTTGAAATCTGGACTTGTGATATGTCCAGTTTTGTTCTTTCTCAAGATTGCTTTGGCTATTTTGAGGTCTTCAGTGGTTCCATACAAATTTTAGGATTATTGATTCTAGTTCTGTAAAAAAAAAAAAAAAACAACAGGTGCTAATTTTCTGAAGGTTAATTACAAAGTGGAATATGAAACCCTAAGATTTTTTTACTCTTACTCCATTAAAATCCTTTTGTCTCTGAATGGATACCGTGCTCATGCATAGTTTTGTAACAGTGTAATGGTCCTTTGGAAAGTGTTGGTTCCCTGAGTCACGCACATTTTCCAAATGTTAAACAGCTCTTCGTACCACATGGAAGGTTGGTACCAGCGTTTCTGGGGAGAGGGCTGCAGCTGGGCCTCTGTGAATAGCTCCAGAGAGGGGATGTTTGGGCCCATGAGAGTTCACAGGGGGCATCTGTGTGCCCCCCGGCGTCTAGCCACCTTCAGGCCTTCTCAGCTGATGCTGAATGGGACAGAGGTGAGCCGTGCCTTCCACGTCCTGCCCAACCTGCAGATTTGTGAGCAAAGAAAATGTTCCAGATAATTTGGGCGACTAAGTTTTGGTGTGATGTGCCACACAGGGGTAAGTAACTGCCCCTCCTGACCTGCCATCCAGCCGCCCGTGACAGCATGGTCGATTTGGGTCCTTCTGCCATATAGGGGAAACCCGTTTGTCCTCGCTGGATAGACGTACATTGTGGATACCTAGAGATGGATTTGCCTTCCCCGCAATCCTCTGGCCAGCGCGGTCATCTGTGGACTCAGAAATCTTGATTTGCTGTCAAGGCGTTCTGCACCACATTGCTTCCAACACCGCCATCGGCCCGCGGGTGTGGTCGGATGTGCTGGCCGGGACAGGCTCCACATGAAAGGACTGAGCGGTCCCCCCGTGGTGGCGGCCCCCCGAGAATACACACTGGAAACTCTGCAGAAGAGTGGCCTCTCTCACACACCACATGCAGAATGTTCGCTTCCCAGCCCTGCAACTTCAGGCTCTGCTGGTTTGGAGAGCACGTTATGCATGAGAGCCTGGGCTGTGGGAAGCAGAAGCCGGACGCTTGCGTGAGGGACTTGTGCGGAGGCGCCGTCTCTGAGCGAGCGGGGGACTCTCTATGCTTTGAAGCTAATCTGTTGCAGTAACTTTTGTTTTTTTTAGATTTATTTATTTATTTTAGAGAGTGCGAGCAGGAGGGGCAGAGCCAGAGGGAGATAGCATCTCAGGCAGACGCCCTACTGAGCTCAGAGCCTGACGCGAGGCTCCCTCCCACGGCCCTGAGATGATGACCTGAGCTGAAACCGAGAGTCGGACCCTTAACCGACTGAGCCACCCAGGCGCCCCTGCAGTAACCTTTCTCTCTGAATCTGAAACGGAATTCCTCAAAGGGGCGGCCGAGTGATCGCAAAGAAGGCTTGGGGTCTATGGATAGTGAGTCAGTTTATTCCAGGCTCCAGGGCCCAGTCTGAGAAATGAGCTTGCTTATTTGGTTGTTCCTTTATTTCAGAGTATTTGTCACATGCCCGCTTCGTGCCAGGCTGTGGCCCCACCTAACAAAACCAGAGAGGAGAGTGGGAGAGGGACCTTACTGGAAGACACCCCCACCCCAGTCTGCAGTGCAAGGGCGTGAAGTTCTGCAAGAGCCTGAGGAGACTCGTGTTCCTTGGGAGGTCAGGGTGGGCTTCCCTGAGGAGGTGCTGCTGGGGCTGAGATCTGGCGCATTAAGAAGGGCTAGCGTGCAGAGTGAACAGCCTGCGTCCTGGCCCTGGGGCAGGAGGGAGCGGGAACGCCAGAAGGACTGAAATCCAGTGGGCGCAGTGGGGCTGAAGGAGCCGGGCTGGGGGTGCAGGACAGGAGCTGCTGGGGATGACTCGAGGGGTTCAGGTGAGCAGAGGTAGGGAGGGCTCATGATAGGACTTGCATCTTGAGCAGCTGCGCCTCCAGGAGCAGGGGTGGTTGGGGGGCATATGGGGGGGCTGGCGTAGTCACACGTGTGAGTTTAGTGGAGATGGAGGGGTGGGGTGTGGGGGGGCTGGCATCACATGTTTGGTGGAGATGGAGGGGTGGGGTGTGGGGGGCTGACATAGTCACACGTGTCCGTTTGGTGAGGTGGGGGGTGGGGCGGCTACGCGTAGTAGCCGCCTGTGGAGGGAGGGAGTGGGGACGAGGGGAGAGGTGTCGGGGTGAGCAGGTTGGGGCTGGGAGCCCCTCGGCTCCCTCTCCTGGAACGGGTCCGGGCCCCGCCCTGACAAAGGTGCTGTTTGCGGCAGAGTCCGTGAGAGGTAGCAGAACCCCGCGTGGTGCTTCCAGGGACCCCGTGGGTTGCGTTTGGTGCCCCTGGTGCCCTGGCGGTCCGCGTGGCAGGTGGTGCAGTGTGGGGCGTCTCGGGGGGGCTGCAAGTGGAGGGACCTCCTGGTGAACCCTTCCCGGGCACTCGCTCCCCCCACTCTGAACCTCAGTCTCTTCTTCTGGGGAACGGGGGCTGCTGAGTGCCTCCACGTACCCCAGTGCCCGGGTGTGGGCAGATGAGTAATGAACGTTCCACGGTCGGGGAGAGGCCGAGGCAGCTCTGGAAGGTTCTCTGCTGCGGGAGTTAGCTCAGCGGGGGACGGGCTCCCCAGGCGCCCTGCTGGTGCAGCAGGGCCTCACCGTCCCAGGTCACGTGTCCAGCCCCCGCCGTGCCCCCCCCCCCACCACCGGGGGGTCACGAGAGCCGGGGCTTCTCTCGGTCTCCCGAAAGGGCTGGTGACGTGTGTGGGAGGCCAGGGCTGCTTTCCACCTTCGAGACTGGGCTGTCGCGGGCAAGGGGGCGCGCCCAGCCCCGGAGACCGCCACGTGGGGCTCCCGCCACGCTCACTGTCGGGCTGTGAGAATCTTCCTCCACGTTTTATGCCACAGGAAGGTTCCAGAATAGCAGGATGAGCACTGGCTGTCATCGCTGCCCGTGGATACTGCGGCCACGTGTGTGCTGTCCACGCACCACCTTACCACTCCTGCTCTGCATCCCCCGGAAGTCAGTACAAACGTGAGTGCCTCTTCAGCCATGTCCGCGCCAGCGGCTGTCTCAGAAAACCGGCCCGGGGCGGTGGCGGGGCCGCGGGCGGGCGGGCGCCATGAAGAGGAGCTCACAGTCTGGCACGTGGGCCACGGTGGCCTGTGAGACGGGCCAGGGTCACACGTCCAGTGGTCGGCGTCCGGGGCGGAAGGTTTGGGCTGGTGTGGAGCAGGGGTGCTGAGGGCTGCTCCCTCCCTGCCGCCTCCCTCTGCCTTACGGAGGGGGACCCCCCAGGACCCCCCAGGACCCGAATGCCTCCCGTCCCCCAGGAGTGGCCGGGTGCACGCAGATGATCGTGTCGGCGCTGTCTTTAACAAGTCCTTGCCAGGTGTTGGAGGGCGGCCTCCCCCCTTCCTGGTTCCTCCTCCGTGAAGCGGCGAAGCGAGTTGCCCCCTGCCCCACCTGCTCGTGCCCCCCGACTCACTTCCGCGAAACCCAGACCACTTCCTTCTGAGTTGTCTCCTCGCGGAAGCGGCGAGAAGGCCACGGCGTGGAGGCCTGGTGCGGCCAGAGGCTCCTGGGGCCCTCCTGTGCCCGCACACCCGGCCGGGCCACCAGCGATACGGGAGGTGTATCAGTCCCATGACCCAGACGGCCGTGAATGCTTCCCCACACTCACTCACAGTGGGGGTGCAGGTCCTTCCAGAACTTTCCTTGGGGATGCCACTGGGGCCGGGCGGGGAGAGACCTGCACCGGGGGTACAGCCCTCATGTACGTCGCTGAAAGCTGACCGGTGCTGCTGGCGTTGAGAAGCCGCTTGGGGGTCCCAGCGCCCTCGGGGGAGAGTCTGGTGGGGGAATCCTCGAGAGCGAAACCAAAGTCAAACGGTCTTTGTCAGTAATGCCTGTCTCTATCGTGACACTTGAAATGTTGAGAATAATTAGGGGCGCCTGGCTGACGTGGTTGGTGGCACCTGCAACAGTTGGTCTCAGGGCTGTGAGTTTGAGCCCCACGTCGGGCATAGAGATTATGTAAAAAATCTTTAAAAAAAAATAGGAATTGAAAATGGGGAAGGAGAAGCAAGAGACGGGGTGGATGGTTTCAGAAGTAGAGGCGATGAGCTTCACGAGGCAGCTCTGAGCAGGGTGTGCGGGCGGGGCTGCTGGACGAACCTCTGCGGGGCTTGTGGGGAGGGGGAGGGCTGTGCCCATGTGGGGCCGTGGGGCCTGAGTCACCCCCTGGGACCTGCGCTTTCAGTCCCTCCTGCAGATGCTCCTCCAGGTTTCACCTCCACGAGCGAGGAGTGTTGCCCCCTCGTGACCACTCCTGCCCAGCCCTCAGGAACTGTGGAGTTCGGTCCTCAAAGTCAGATGCAACCACGGGTCTCCCCAGAGCCCAGGGCCGGGCCCACTCCGGGGACACCTGCACTGGGTCATGCCGGCACCCCAAAATGCTCTAAAATGACACCACGCCCCCCTCGTTCCCAATTGCTTGGGACTTCGCTCGGCCCTTCCTGGGGTGGGGTCTGCCCCAGGAGCCCTTAGATTCTGAACTGGGGTCAGCCGCCAGGGCCTCTTCCCTTCCTCTCTGGGGGTCCCCTTCTCTCTGCCACGAGCCTGTCCTCTGGCCCCCCGTCACCCGGGAGGGAGGGCACCGTGAGGCAGACTGTGTCCCCCTTCCCAGCACAGCTGCACGACGTAGGGGCGTGGGGGGCCGCGCAGGCGTTTCCAGAATTACATCTTTGCAGCCTAGACGTACCTATTCTCAACGTTAGAGTACTTCCTTGAAAAGAGCTGAAACAGCTACCAAGGGCTGTAAGGAGAAAATAGGAAGAATCCTTCAATATTACCCTCCAGACACGGCCCTGGACCAGCCAGGGTCCCGGCAAGACAAAGGGAGGAGGCCTGGCCGGATGGTGGCAGCTGCTGGCCCGGGGCCTGGCCGGGCACGTTCCGATGACTTGGACGGACTTCGGATGTTTAAGGATTGTAAGGACGGTGAATCCTCCGGAGGAGCAGCGGAGCCGCAGGGCCGGCAACAGCATGGGAGCCTGGCCCTGCCGCCTCCTGGTTTTGCGGTCTGGGGCACGTTGCTTAACCAGTCTGTTCCTCAGTTTCCCCGTTAAAGATGGGGTCACGACAGCATCCCACTCACAGGGTCAGGCCGGGACACCGGCAGCTGAGCGCGTCAGGGCGCTGAGCTGAGGGAAGCTGCCCAGGTCCCGCAAGGGAGGGCCCACCTCCGCCTCGTCACGGGCCACCTGTCAGCTGGTCTGGGGCCCTCAGAGCCCCGCAGGGGCTGCGGGGGAGGGCGTCCTGGGCCTCCCCCGCCTCCCCCGCCACGCCTGGCCCTCGTCCCCCACGGTGGCCATGCCCTGGGGTCCTCTGGCCCCGACCTCCTCCATCAGTCCCTGCGGACGGACGGACGCAGCCTCCAGCCCAGTCTCTCGTGTGTTGACTCGAGCTCTGTTTGCCCGTCTGTGCTGTTGGGAGCTAGGACAATTACTAAATGTTCAAACTCCGTTCGGAGTTGAAAACTGTCACTGGATGAAGTGACTGCTGCAGGGAGTCAGGGAGGCCTTGCGCTCCGCTCGTCGGTGCGGAACCTGAGCGCGGGGTCTCCTGCTGTTGCTAGGAGCACCCTGGGGTTGCTGTCCCCCACACAAGAGTGCGCTGCCTCACTTAAGTCTTAGTTTGTAAGGCGCGAGGAACGTAGTTCCAAGGGATAACCGGGGGATAACGTATTAGTTGGCGCAATCATCGGCATCTGGCCTCTCGGCTCTCGTGGAGTTAACGAAACGTGATCGGGTTTTGGGGCGGTCGGGCTCCTGCCCTGCTGCTCTCGCAGAAGCACAGTGGTCTAGGCTGTGCTCTCAATGGTCGGGACTCCCCCAGCGTCATCTCGAGACCTGATCCCGGATGTGAGGGTGTTAGGGGGCCTGTGCGGTGCTCGGGGGTGCACTGCGGCCCACAGGGCAGCAGGACGTGGGCCCTCGCCCACCGAGCTGCCCCCAGGACGCTGAGCAGTGCACGTCTGTGGTATTTGTAGCAACAGCCCCAGCGGACGAGCAGCCTGTTTATTTGGAAGCTCTTGAGCGATGCTGCACCATCTTTAAGAAGAAAAGTCACCTTGACCTTGAAATTACAGGCCGTATGTCAAAGGGGAGGGGAGAGCGGGCTGTCCCCTCCCCTCTTCCTGCGTTCTGTGCTCGGCGCCAGCAGCTTGCAGAGACTGTCCCAGAGCTGCTGTGACCCCACGGGGAAGGGTGTCGTTCCCACTTCTGGGGTTCAGAGTGGGACCCAGGTCTGAGCCCCTGTGCTGTCATATTGTATTATGTAAGCATTGGGGTCATGCTGTCACCTGCAAAGTGAGGATGACAGTGAACCCCCCGTGGGGTGGTTGTAAGTGTTTGCAGGTCATACGTGTGAAAGAGCGCCGGACGGAAGCCGTGGGTCCGCGTTCGCTTGTCTGCCCGAGGTGATCGAGTACACGGCTGAGCTGGGATTGGAGCCCGGGTAACCCGAGACCCACGCCGCGGCCTGCCGTCCTTGTTGAGTGACGGCCGGAGGGAGCAGGCCCCGCACGCTGTCCTGAATGCCGGCCGTTCCTGGCAGCGGGCGGGGGTGGGAGCTCCGTCTCCAGGCCTTTCCCCTGCACGTTTCCCTGGCCCAGGCCACGCATCCAGGGGCCACCAGGAGCCGGGCTGGTGGCCCCACGGATGCATGAATGTGGTGTGTGTGTCAGGACACTTACAAAGCATGGGGACTCAAACGGTGCCCTTGGCCACCCACCCAGCAAGCCGGACCTGCCTGCCCATTTTCCTGGGAATGTCACCACTTTAAATTCCAAGTCTTGGGAACCTCGTCAGTGCAGGCAAAGTGGGATGGTTGGTCAGCTTACGCCCAAAGCAGGGCAACCTCAACATAGGTCCCCCTCCATGCCCAGAGCGAGACCCTGGGAGCCCAGAAGGAAGCTACTTTGATTTGTGCATGCACGTCCATCCGTCTCTCTCTCTCTGTCACACACACACACGCGCGTGCACACACACACGTACGCACGTCTGAGGAGGGGGAGGGGCTCCACCCTTTCAGGACTGGGGCCACCCAAGGGCTTCATCCCTGCCCCCAGAAGGACGGCTTCTGTGCATGGACACTGCTGTGTGGAGGTGGGGGATTCAGAGGAGGGGATGCCCCCCCATGCCCTCCCCGCAGCCCCCCGGGAGTGGGTGACCTCGCGCTTGAGCTGGAGTCACTTGGCAGGTGGCGCCCACTGTACTGAAGGGGAAGTTCTCTGCTGACGAGTGAAGCCCTTCTCATGGACGCCTGGCGGGCTCGCTCAGGCTGCTTCCTCTCCCGGGACCACAGCTGGGACCACGGGCAGGCCACAGCCTCAGGTTCCCCTCTGCAGACGAGGCCACCTTGCCCACCAGAGGTCAGTGGGAGTCATGTCACGGCAGCCCCAGCCCTGGGCCTTTCCATGTGCTCCTCCCATGGAGCGGAGTGTCCTCTTTGTTCTTCACGGAAGCCCACTCGTCCCTCCTCCCTCAGCTTGAACATGTGCCCGTCCGTGGAGCCCCTGGGTTCTTGGCGGAAGAGCAAACCCTCAAACACTCATCCCTGGACTTTTTTTTTTTAAAGATTTTATTTATTTATTTGACAGAGAGAGACAGCGAGAGAGGGAACACAAGCAGGGGGAGTGGGAGAGGGAGAAGCAGGCTTCCCGCGGAGCAGGCAGCCCGATGCGGGGCTCGATCCCAGGACCCTGGGACCATGACCTGAGCCGAAGGCAGACGCTTAACGACTGAGCCACCCAGGCGCCCCTCTGGACTTTTTTTTTTTAGATACCATTCACATACCATAAAATTCCCCCTTCTCATGTATACAATGCAATGAATTTCAGGAGAGGCACCAAGTTGTGCAAACATCACCACGAATCTAATTCCAGAACATTTTTAAGACCCCAAAAAAGAAAGCCCGGACCTATAAGCACTCACTCCCTCCCACCCCCCAGCTCCTGGCAGCTGCCAGTCTCCTTTCCATTTCCGTGGATTTGCCTGTTTTAGGCATTTCACATGGATGGAATATACAATACGTAGTCTTCTGTGTTTGGCTCACGATGTTTCCAGAATTTACCCTGTTGTAGCAGGTGCTGGTGCTCTTTACTTCCAATAATATTCCGTTGCCCGGACAGACCTCATTTCGTTTATCTGTGTGTTTGAGGAGGTGGACACGTGGCTTGTTTCCACATTTTGGCAGTTACGAACAGTGCTACTCTGTGCGTGTGCACACTTCTGGGTGGACACGTTCTCAGTTGTCGTAGGAGGGGAATTGGGGGGTCACATGGTGAGACGATTTTTACCTTTTTAAGGAACTGCCACGCTGGTTTCAGAGTGACTTCCAGCACCGTTTGGTCACCAGCAGGTGCGTGAGGGTCGCAAGCCCTGCGCACCCTCACCAGCTCTCACCGCTGCCCGTCTCGCTGACCACAGCCCTCCTAGCACCCGTGTGCGTCTCCCAGATGGCGGGTGATGTTGGTCATCCGTCCCGTGTGCTCGTGGGCCACTTGCTTATCTTCTTTGGAGGAATGTCTACTGAAATCTTTTGTCCAGTTTTAAATTGGGTTAGTTGTGTTTTTACTGTTGAAATGCATTTCTCTATCTGTTCCAAATACTAGATCACTATGATCTGCAAATGTTTTCTTTCATTCTGCGGGTTCTCTTTTCACTTTCTTTACAGGATCCTTTGAAGCACAAAAGTTTTTTGTTTTTTTTTTTTAAGATTTTCTTTATTTATTTGAGAGAGAGAGGGATAGCACGAGCTGGGGGAGCGTCAGAGGGAGAAGCAGGCTCCCCACTGAGCAGGGAGCCTATGCGGGACTCCATCCCAGGACCCCGGGATCATGACCTGAGCCGAAGGCAGATGCTTAACCACTGAGCCACCCAGGCGCTCAAAGCACAAAAGTTTTTAATTCTAATGAAGTCCAGTTTATTTTTTTGTGGTTGTTGTCACTGTCACCTGTGTGTTTGGTGTCATATCTAAGAAACTTGCCAAATCCAGCCTCCTGAGGATTTGCCCCTTCTATGAGTTTTATAGTGTTAGCTCCCACATTTAGGTCAGTGATGCATTTTGAGTTAATTCCTGTAAATGGTGTGAGTCAGGGGTCCAACTTCATTCTGCATGTGGACGTCCAGCAAGCAGTCCCAGGACCATTTGCTTAAAAAAAAAAAAAAAAAAAAGGATTCTTTCCCCATTGAATTGTCTTGGTGTCTGTTGAAAATCAACCACAAATGGAGGATTCCTTCTAGACTCTCATTTCCATCCCATTGATCTGTATGTCTGCCCTTATGTCTGTACCACCATCTCTTCACCACCGTAGCTTTGTAGTGAGTTTTGAGGGGGAAGCATGAGTCCTCCAGCTTTGTTCTTCCTTTTCAAGATTGTTTTGGCTGCTCTGGCCCTGATTTCCAAAGGAGTTCTAGGACCAGCTTGTCTACTTCTGCAAACAAGCCAGCTGGGGTTCTAGGAGGGATTGTGTTTGTAGATCAATTTGGGGAGTACTGTCATTTTACAGTATTAATTGTAACCCACAAACATGGGATGATGTTCCACTTATTTAGATCTTAATTTCTTTTGATAACATTTTATAGTTTCCAGCGTATAAGTCCTACACATCTTTTGTTAAATTCTTCCTGTTTTTTATTCTTGCCGATTCTATTGTAACTTGGGTTGTCTGTTGCTGGTGTATAGAAATACAGTTGGTTTTGTATATTTATCTTATATCCTGAAACACTGCCAAAATCACTGACTGACACCAATAGTTTTTTTGGGATGTGTGTGTGTGTTCCTCAGGATTTTCTGCATACAGGATCATGTCATTGCAAATAGAGGTACTTTACCTCCTCCTCTCCAATTTGGTGCTGTGACATCTCTTTCTTGCCTAACTGCTCTGGCTAGAACCTCCCGTATAAGGTAGAAGAGAGGGGTGAGGACAGACATCCTTGTCTTATGTCTGATCTTAGGAGGGCAAGCGTTCATCTTTCATTATGAAGTGTGACGTTAGCTGTGGGTTTTTCCTAGATGCCCCTGTCGGGGTGAGGAAGTTTCCCTTCCATTACGAGTTTGTTGAGTGCCTTTGTCATGAAAGGGTATTGGATTTTTTAAAAATGCTTTTTCTGTCTATAGAGAGGATTATGCAGTTTTTGTCCTTTATTGATATGGTGTATTTTATTGATTTCCAAGTGGTGAGCCAACCATTTATTGCTGGGATAAACCCCACTTGCTCATGATACAGAATCCTTCTCATACGTTGCTGGATTTGGTTTGCATTCAGTATCTTACTGAGAATTTTTGCATCTATAGCGATAAAGACCATTGCTCTGGAGTTTTTTCTTGTAATGTCTTGAACTTTCGGACTTTCACTGGTCTTGTTTGGTTGGTTTTACGTCTTCCTTTGTTGTCTTTCCCTCCAGCGCGGGAGCTCCTTGGGGCCAAAGAGGTGTCCCATGAACTCAGACCTGCAGGGCCTGGCGCCAGGCCTGTTATGGAGGAGTGGGTGATGGTGACCCGAAAAATGACAGGCCCTTCTTCCTGTTTCACAGCACTCATGCCCATGCAGGACGCCGAGAGCATCCTTGTGCCATCGTGCCACCCCTCCCCTCCGTGCCTGGGACAACAGGGGAGCTGCACATGGCTGACCCTGGCAGGTGTTTGGTCACTGAAAGGCTGGGAATTGACCTTGGTGGCCCCTTTTACAGGAGATCCATCATCACCTCTGGGTTCGAGGGCAGCACACAGCCCGTGTTCTTGGGGGGCCGTCTGCCCCAAGACCCAGAGTTCGTGGCCACGCCCAAGCCCACAGTCTGTAATGAATGTGGAAATTTTGAAATGACTATTTGATTTCTTGTGGTAATTTGTATTTCTCTGAAATCTCCTCCAGAATATTTTTCAAAAAAAACGAGTAACTTCATGAGAATAGGATTAATAAGAGTGTTCTATATTGGTTCATTAATTTTGATAAATATACCATACTCCATACCAAGACAGTAACAGAGAGAACTGGGTGTGAGATATATGGAAACTCTCTATACTGTCTTCATAATAATTCTGTAAATCTGAAATGTTTACAAAATTCGAAAGTTTATTTTAAAAAGTGTGGGTGAAGATTTAAGTTAAATTGTTCCAAATAGTTGCCCAATTTCCTAGCACCTTTTATGGAGTAGTAAAGATTAATTTGTTCACCTGCTACTTATGTCCTGAATTCTCATTTTGTGGACTCAGGGTCATTGATCTACATATTCTTAGATGGGGTACACTTTCAAGCGCTCACAGCCATTCCCATCACTTATTTATAAAATCTTCTTAACCATCTTGGCCTTGTTTTCCCTCAAATAGAAAAGTATCAAACAATTTTATTGACATTTTATTTGGAAAAGTACCAAACCCGTGTTTTTGTTTTGGGCAAGAGTCAACTTCTTTGTGTTGATCTTCCCACTCAAGAGTATGGCTTGGTGCTCAATGTAGTCAAGACTTGCTTTCGCTTTTAATAATTGTGTCATTTTCTTAGTGTGTAGACTTCTGTTATTTTTCTGATGGCGACTTCTGGCCACTAGTTTTGTTGCAGTCATGGGACGTGTTTTTCTTCTGGGTTTTGTTGACTTTCTGTGTCTTCCGTGTCTGGTAAGCAGCCACTTTCTGAACTGTTTATTAGTTCTGAGTTTTTACTCAGACTCTCTTGCATGTTTTTAAGCCACATTGTCATACCGTCTGCAGACATTCATTTGGTTTTTTCCGTCATTGCAGCGGCCAGACCTTCCAGATTGATGTTAAGCAACAGTGCTGGAATCGGGCCTATCTGTCACATGTCTGCCTTTAATACCCCTGACCGTAGGTCTAGGACTCTCAAGGAAATATGCTTGTGTTTCACAACTCTTTGTCTTGTTGTTGCAGCATCTCATGTTACTGGAATTCTCTAATAGATGGAAACCATACAGTTATTTTCTAAATGAACCTTATCAAAAACCACATTTTTTTTTTTTCAAATGTTCTCAAGCCTTTAGCTGTCCAGGTGGCCCAAATACGACAGCCTTCACCTTAAGGGAAACCGTGAACTGCAGGACAAAGAGCAGAGCCCCAGCTCAGCCCGTGGACTCTGCTCCCAGAGCCCAGATGCCACAGGACGTGGCAGCCATCCTGCGGCCACCTTCTGAACGGAGACCCGGAGTTCTCAAGAGGGAAGGGATGGTGTGGAGCCGGCAGGAGCATGTTCAGGGGAGGGGTTGGTGAGGATGGGGTGAGCAGTCCTGGCAGGAGGGCCGGCGTGTGGGGATGGAGGCCACATAGGCAAGTCCAGGCTTCCAGGCTGATGCCCGGGTCTGAATCCTGACTCTGCCAAGCCTGGCACGTTTCCTCCTCCCCCACCCCTGGGGCACAACCCGCCAAGGTCTCGACTTCAGCCTGCTCCTCCCCCTGGGCGTCCCGCGGGGTGGACAGTGACCCTGTGCCCACACCATCCTCCCAGCCAGGCAGCCCCTGGATGCCCCCCCTCCCCCCAGGGGACAGGAGCCTGCAGGGTGGACCAGGCCTGTGTCCCGGGAGGGCCCCGCACACACACAGGCCTGGCCCGGGGAGGAGTTCACCACATGTTTATTGGGTAAAGATCACAGAAAAGACAGTCGTGGGTGCTGTCCACACATGGGAAGCAGCCCCTGTGGGAAATAAAGAACATTCTCGAGTCTGGGTTCGAGTCAGTCAAGGCATGTTTAAGGCACGCAGCTGGTGGCCTCCTTCGCCTCGGAAGACACAGGTAGGCCTGTTGCTCGGGGGCGGGCGGGGAGGACTCTTCTTCCTCGTTTTCTCACGG
This sequence comes from Phoca vitulina, assembly GCF_004348235.1. Classification (NCBI taxonomy): domain Eukaryota; kingdom Metazoa; phylum Chordata; class Mammalia; order Carnivora; family Phocidae; genus Phoca; species Phoca vitulina. Next base: position 660,800 of record NW_022589768.1, read on the forward strand.
CCTCCAGGCCCGGCACGGGGGCGAGGGCCCCCCTTCCTGCAGGGCAGGCCTTCCACCACCGGCCCGCTCTGCCCTCGCTCGCCAGCGGGCCGCCGTGGCGCCCCCACTCACACCAGGGGGATGGGGTAGGAGGCGCAGGCTGCCAGGCCGCACATGTTCTTCCCACGCTCGATGAGGAAGTACCTGGGCGGACAGAGCGAGCTAGGCCTGGCTGGGGCTTCCTCACCACTGCCCTTTCTGGAATGTTCTACTGCTCCCCAAGGTCTGACTCCAGGGGTGAGGGCCTGGCTTATCGCCAGGAAACCGCTGACCTGACTCTGGACAACTTTCCCTCCCGTCCCTCTGGCTGCCGTATTGTGTCCACTCCCGCTGTCCCCACAATTTACCGGGGCTCCTTAGCCCCCACGAGGCCCTCGCTCAGTGACGGAATTGTCACGGGCCCCCCGAGGACACGGGGTCTGCCGGCAGACACGACGGAGCCCCTCCGGGGTGTGCACCTGGGGCCCCTGGTTCCAGCCCCTTGCCCCTGGGAGAGGCTGTGAAGGGTCAGCAGTAAGCTTGCGGCCTGGATTTCTCCCGACCCGCCCTCCCGGCCGCCGGCTGGGTCCCGCCCACAGATCCTACTGGGACAACGGTCCCGACACAGAATCGTCGGGATATGGGGCCCAGGACAGGAGAGGGTTGCACGGGGGCATCTCGGGTGTGGGGTTCAGCCTCGGGCTCCTCCCCCGGGCCTGCACCGGGGCCTGGCTGACCAGCCCCGGCTCAGACGCCATGTACCTGACGGGGAGGAGACCCCCTAGGCCCCCAGACCTGAGCAATGACGCCCCTCCCCGCACACGGGACCCAGACGCTGCTTACCCGTTCATCCCCCACTGGGGACCCCAAGAGTTCTTCACGATCCAGTAGGGTATCCCGTTTTGTTCTCCGTACCCAACAGCCAGGACCGCGTGGTTGACTTTATCCGGAGTTTTATGACAGGACGTGCTGGAAACGGAAAATATAAAAGGTTTGAACACGCAGGAAGGAGGAATGCATCGGGACGGCTCAGCCCCGTCCGAGGAGGGTCCTCTGAGGCTCCGAAGCAGCGTTTCCCAGCGCGGGGAATCCGCTCCGCTCCCTCGGTGCCAGACCCTGTCCTCGGGAAGCTGCATCTGGCGGGGAGGCAGCCCGAGGAGGGGGTCAGCCCAGTGGGGATGGGGGTCCCTGGGAAGGCCCCTCAGTGTGGCTGTGGTGGGCAGTGGGCCCAGATCACCAGGGTCCCCCAGCCCAGCTGACCCCGGACCCTGGGGGGTGCGGGCCACTGGCGCGGCTGAGGCTGGTGCACCCAGGGAGCGCTCCCAGGAGGTGGATCCTGGCTCCGCGTGGGGGGCGGACTGGTGGGGGCTGCACAAGGACACACGGGTGAGCGTGCATTTCTGGGCGGCGGGGTCTCGGGCAGCGCGGGGACGGGGAGGACACGTGCTGGATCTGAGATCTCCATGGCCACGGCTCGAGAGGGCAGGACGGCCCTGGGACTCGGGCCTGCTCATGATGCGGGGCAGGCGAGTGGCCGGGGCAAGGGTGAGGTGAGCCCGTCCCAGAACAGCTCGGTGGGGAAGCCCCCAGCCCTGGATCCTGAGAGCAGCTCCTTCATCCTCCCGCTTGGAACGGGGTTTTCGGAACTGGAGGCCGCTGCTGCCCTCGGGCTGGGTCTGCCCTCCCCGACGGCCGCAGGGTCAACGTGGGGTGTATGGAGGGCCAGCCCTGCCCGCCACGGGGACGCCGCCCGGCCCCTGTCCCTGCGGGGACCGCGGCTCACCTGGAGTAGACCCCTTTCCTGTACATCATGAAGTCCCTGGTGACCTCGAAGGCGAAGCTCACGGGGTTGTACAGGGCCACGGCTTCCACCATCGCCTCCTCGTCATTCTGTGGACACACAGCCTGGCACCTCCCTGCCCCCCTTCCCAAATACGGCCCTTTGCCCCGAGGCAGGGATGGGCGCCCGAGGGGGCGCGGGTGTCCGGAAGGAAGGAAGAGAAGGCTGTGTCGGACCAAACAGCCACCGAGGGGCACGCTGCCCCTCCTCGCGGTCCCAGGGACGTGCCACGAGCCGGCCTGCTGCGCCCCCTGCCCGGCCGGCCGTGCTGGACGCTGGCCTCCCCGCGGGAACACCCTGCCCATCGGAGAGGAGGCTCGCCACTCACGATGGTGATGTTGGCCACGTCCTTCACGAAAGCGATGGCCTTGCTGGGCTGGAACTTGCATTCTCCGTCCTGTTCAGGGCAGCAGAGGGCGTGGAGCTCGACTCGGGGGCCCAGCCCCAGGCCGAGACTTCAGGCCTCCCCCGAGCCGCCTGCGGGCGTCTGTGCAGCCGAAGCTCCGAGCGCAGGGGCCGGGCGATGGGGTCACTCGAGAGGGGTCAGAGGCATCCCTGTCCTCAAGGAGCTCACAGGGGCGACCCTCCCGCGGAGGTGGGCTCGCGGAGCCTGGGGGACCCGGCGAGAACCGCAGGTGGGCAGGAGCCTGCCTGGCGGGGGCGGGGAGTGCCAGTCCCGGTGCGCACAGGTTCGCGGACACAAGGCAGGCCCGGCGGCAGGTCACACGGAGGAAGGAGCGCGCACTCCCGAGACAGGACAGAAGGTGGGGACGGCGGGAGGCACGGCGCGGTGTTTGGGAGCGAGCCAGCGGCTGGGCCGGAGCCCGAGGTTTACGAGGGGCCACACAAGGCAGGTGAGTGGTCAGAGCGAGGTCTGGGAGACCACCTGGCGGCCCCGGGAGAGCTGGACGAAGGAGACAGGGTCATGGACGGACCGCAGGAGCGGTGTGGGGTCTCCGATGGCTGGCAGGCGGAACTCAAGTGAGGGTCTGGGGCGGTCAGCCCGCCAGGGGCCAGCAGGTTTTGGGAGGGCTGGTGTTGGTCATCAGTGAGGGGAAATGCTGGTGGAGCCACAGGTTTGGGGGGAAAGACGGCCGTGGACGGGCCGGGGTGAGGCGGCAGCAGGCCCGGGCAGAGCGGGAGCAGGTGCCGGAGAGCGTGGTCAGCGTGAGAGTGACCGCACGGCCGGTGCTGACGGGCGGGAAGGGCGGCGGAGGCCGGCGCCCCGGTGACTCGGCGGGAGGGGACCCGGGAGAACGGGAGCCGCGGGGGGCGGGGGGACAGGGCTGCCAGAGACGGCGGGAGGCCGTGGGTCTGGTGAGGGCGCTGGGCTCGGGCAAGCCGAGGGGGGAAGGAATGAACTTGTGGGATTCTGGTGGGAGGGGCCTTGCTGCAGCTCAAGGGGAAGGCGGTGCTCCCCGAGGCTGAGGCGGACAGCGCTGGGCAGCCCTGCAGGCCGAGACCGATTACCTGGCCCTCGTAGGGGTAGCTGTCTTCACCCATTATGCCCTTGTTGTACCGGATGTACTCGAAGGCCTGGCTGGGGAGGCCCCTGCAAGAAGCACACGCAGAGATGCCCACCTGCACCGGCCCAGGTGGTGCCTGCAGGGCTGGGGGCCTTGACCGGGGCGCGGCCCGGCGGCCCAGAAGCTCTCCGGGGTCCGGGATGGGCTAGCGGAGCCGCCCCACCTGCCTGGCCCCAGGACCGCGCTCGACAGACTCTGGAGAGACGCCTGGAGTCCGCGGACAGCCGCACGTGCCTCAGAGACCCCGGGCCAGGCCCCCGGTCAGGACGCGGAGGGGACCCGCCCAGCGCCGGGGATTGGCTGCCGCTGGGCCCCGACTGGCAGGTGCTCGACAAACGTGACTGCCGACCCCTCACCCACCCCGTGGGGCCGATGCGGTCGTTTCCTGGGGCTCAGAAAGGCTGAACAGCTTGCCCAGGATCCATGCACGGCCGTCCAACCACGGCCCCGGCACCCCCAGCCCGCGCGCCCCCCCTGCCCGGCACCCCCTGACCCACGGCACGCTGTTTCCGGTCTCGCCGGCTAGAACGTCAGCCCCTCGCGCTGCGCTGGCTGCCGTACCCCCAGGGCCCAGCCAGGTGCTCCCGGGGCTAGCGCAGACCCCCTGATGTGCGGGGTCGGCTGCCGCCCGAGCAGGTGCAGGCCGCCTGGGCCACGGGGGAAGGGGGCCGGGCTGGACACACGTCTGTGCCAGGACGGCTGCCATGGACTCGAGGCACACGAGATGACTCCCCGGCGACCGTTCTAGGAAGGGGCCGGGAAAGCAGGTCCAGTAGACACAGCCTTCAGGCTCGAGCACGTCACCTCGTAGAGGGTCCCTCACAGCCGGCCAAGCTGGGCTGCTTGGAGCTCCCTCGGTGCGGGAGGGGCAGCCAGACCCGTGTGGGGACCTGGCCGCTGGCCTCGGGGGCTGACGGGGCCGCGTGCACGGCGGGGAGAGGGCCGGGGGACACCGTGGAGGGCCCCGTTCTGGCCAAGGGACCCCAGGCATGTGAGGTGACCGTCCCCGTCGTGACAGCGCATGGGGCGGGGCTGTGCTGGGCCGGACAGAAGCGATCGTGGGGAGGGAGGGGGGCTCCGGGCCACGCGCGGTCAGGGCCGTACCCTTGGCAGCCGTGATTGTTGAAGTTCTGGGCGCAGTCCACTAGCTGCTGTTCTGCCTGCAGGAAGGCACGGGGCGCAGAGCGGGGGCTGGGCGCAGAGCGGGGGCTGGGCACAGAGTGGGGGCTGGACGCCACCCAGAGCGGGGGCTGGGCGCAGAGCGGGGGCTGGGCGCCACCCAGAAGGGGGGGCAGGACGCCGCCCAGGCCCGCTGCGGACCCTGCTCCACCTCCCCGCGCGGCCCTTGCCCGCCCTCGCCCTTCGCCCTGGGGTCAGCGGCTGGACACACAGGCCCCGGCCCTCTCTCGGGGAGGCCCGGGCAGGGCACAGCTCCTAGAGGCCTGCCCCCCGGCAACGAGCCCTGGGCTGCCTCCTCAACAAGCCGCGTTCCTTTCTAGGAAAACGGGCGTCCGGTTTCGCAGGCTGAATGTCCACGAGGCGGGGGGGCCTGATGTCCAGGGAAACAGCATCCCCACCTGAAGCCCTAAAGGAGCCCGAGGGCCCACCCGGCCCTCCCTGTCAGGCCTTGGGGCGAAGCTGTGACCTCGGGAGGTGACCCCAGTGGCAGACCGCTTACCAAAGACAGCAGCTTCCCACTTTTGATGGCGATGGCGGACTCCAGGGCCCCCGTGGTGGAGAAGGTCCAGCAGCTGCCGCAGCCGCCCTAGAGAGGCCGGGGTCGGGGGTCGGTCACGGGGACCCCAGGATGCAGGCCCGGGGAACCCCAGGCTCCCGTCCACGCTGACCCTCGCGGGCCCTGTGCGGCCAGGGTCCTCCACATCGCCGCTGAGGTGACCAGCCTCACCAGCGCCCACCAGCGCCCACCAGTCCCGGCCCCTCGCGGACCAAGCTCACTGGCCATTCTGCGCGTTGCTGGCTTTCCCTCTGCGTCTGAATCTTACGCCGGCTCCTCTTCTCCCCAGGGTTTCTCAGAAGGACTCACTCAAGTCGTTTCCAGAACCTTCTCTGCCACCGCCCCCCCTCCAACCTCATTCCACCCACAGTCCTTGCAATTAAACTAGCAACTCCTCAAGCCTGGCACCAGCCCTGACCCCCATCCAGGCCCAGACACCTGCCTCTGTGGGCTCGCCCCCCCTCGCCCGCCCACCTCCTGCCAGTCACGGGCCAGGCTCTGGACATGAGGGTCGGGCGCTGGAGCCTGCCTGCCCGGTTCCAGTCCCGGCTCTGCCACGTGCCCGCTGTGCGAGCCAGGGGGTCACTTCCCACCGCTCAACCTCCGCTCCGTCATCTGGAAAATGGGGCCGCGTGCCTGCCTCCCAGGGCCGTCAGAGGCGCAGATGTGGTCCTGCCGGCTCATCTGTCTCTTCCCTGCACGGTTCTGCCTCCCGAATCCCTCTCACCACCCACCCCCTTCCCTGCCCTCAGGAGGTCGGCCCTCTCGGCTTGCTGGCCTCCCTCCTGGTCTCTTTGTCCCACATCCTTCCGTCGGTACGGGGACAACCCTGTGTGAGCGTCTCTGGCCGGTCAAGGCTTGGGCCTGGCCCGGCTGAAAGTGGCAGAGCAGGCCGAGCCACGGGCGCTGGACTGGGAGCGGAGACCTGCTCTGCAGTCGCCTGTGTCCCCTGTCTACCCGGCCGCCGGGCCAGCCCCTCGCCCTTGTTTACTGCTCTGTGAAGTGGGAAGCCCTCGAGGGGCGGCCGAGCTAACGTTAGATCCTGCTGCTGCGTCCACATCGCATGGTGGCCACAGCGAGATGCCACAAGCCTACGGGCGACTGCCTCCGTCCAGCCCCCACACCCAGGTGGCCCAGTCTGCCTGATGGCCCGGGAACATTCCTGACGGACGTCCCTGCCTACTTGCCCAACAGTGAGCACGCTCAGGCTTCCACACTGAAAACCCGCTGCTTTAAACTGTCATGGGATTCTTGGGTCACCTGGCTGGCTCGGTCGACTAGGTGGCCGACTCGTGGTTTCAGCTCAAGTCACGATCTCAGGGTCGTGACATCGAGCCCCACGCTCAGCAGGAGTCTGCTTGGGATTCTCTTTCTGTCTCTCTCTCTCTCTCAAATAAATAAAATCTTTTTTTTTTAAAAGATTTTATTTATTTATTTGACAGAGAGAGACACAGCGAGAGAGGGAACACAAGCAGGGGGAGTGGGGGAGGGAGAAGCAGGCTTCCCACGGAGCAGGGAGCCCGATGCGGGGCTCGATCCCAGGACCCTGGGATCATGACCTGAGCCAAAGGCAGATGCTAACGACTGAGCCACCCAGGCGCCCCAATAAATAAAATCTTGAAAAAAACCCCAACTGTCCTGGGATTCTTAGATGGTCTAAAAACTGCGTCTGGGTGGTGGGGGAGAGCGCGGCTCTGTTCTGCCCCTGGTGCTGGGAGGGAGTCACTCTGGCTCCCGGGTGCTGGGGTAAGTGTCCAGATCTCTCGCAGGCTCCGGGAACCCCGAGCCTGGGAGGATAGGATGCCGTGCCCCCCGGCTTGAAGGACAAGGAGAACATGTTTCTCAGGGAGACTTTCAACGGGAAGGCCAGTGTCTCCAGGAGGGTAACTTTTCCCCATTTTCTGGAGGTAAGAGGATGACGTCCTTCTGGAGGGAGGGACACAGTGGGCAGAGGGGACAGCAGGGGCCGGGCTCAGACTCTCCGGCACAGAGCCAGCCGCCCGGTCCGCAGCTCTGTGGGTGCAGAACGCGGGACACACACTGTTCCCCGTGGCCGGAGTGCGTAGAGAAGGCTGGCGTCACTGCGTGCTGAGGTCCCGCCACCACCCGGAGGGAAAGCGGCTGGGCCGGGCCTTGCAGATCGGGGGCCCCGGTGTCCCTCTCTCAGGGTACAGGGAATATGACGTTTCGGGCGACTCTGAGGCCTGGGCCAGTGGGAACTCTGGGCAGGGGTGCAGGTGAACTGCAGTCCAATAAAGAGGGACCGTTTCTTCCTCCAGAGCAGCCCGCGGACCTCATAACCTCCCAGCCTTTTGGAGGAAGGCAGCTGGAGGGAGGATGAGGAAAAGCAGAGTTGGGGATACGCCTGCCACAGTTCAGGGCTCCTTCTGAATTTCTCTTCCTGGTGTACTGTCTGCGAATGTGGCTATTTTGCGGGCAAAGGATGGGGGTGGCCGCCCATACCTGATTTTTCACCGGTGACACAAACTTCCCTTTTTTCCTCCAGTCCACGAAGGGCGGGTAGGGACCAGTCCCCCGAAGGTAGTTACCTTTGGTAGCTGAGCAATTCTGGAAGGACCAAGTACAATTCTTTCAGGAGAACAAAAAACCTTTTTGATAGAAAAGTGTGCAATTAAAACAGAATCACCAAGAGAGCATGAGAAAGACTATCTCTCTAAGAACCGTCCTGCCCCCACCTGCTGGGTCCAAATGCTAGATGACCTGTCCCTCTGGGAGCACCGGCGGGGGGGGGGGGGCGGCGAGGACCAGGGAGCCAGATTTAACAAATAAAAATACAGCTCACATAGTTCAGTTTTAACTTCATATAAACGAGGAGTAACTATAGCGAGAGTATGTCCTGCCCAGTATTTATGATGGATTTACCCTGGAAGGCTAGGTGTTATTTACCTGAAATTCAGTTTTATTTTCAAAATTGTTTTAACTGTGCGTCTGTGTTTTCTCCGGCAACCCTAAGTTCGGGGCCCACGTGGCTGAGGCCAGGGGCGTGGACTGAGGAACCGCTGGGAGCCGCCTGACTCCCCAGGAACCTGGGGCCCCCTGAAGCTGGGTGGGGCGCAGTCTGGCTGGGAGCTGAGTGGACTCTGAACTTATTCCAAAGGTCCGAGTGGAAAGAGTCAGATTTGGTCACAAGGAACGACACCTACCTGAGGCTCCGACCAAAGATACTTGCGTTTTATTTCAGCAAAGCTCATGTCTGAAAACTGGTTCAGCCCCACTGAAAAAGAAGGAAAAACAAAAAAACCCAAAGAAAAAAGAGGCGCTCAATAAGACAGTCATAAAGAAACAGAAAAAAAACCAAGAAACCCCAAGTTAACCTGGGTCCTATTTCCAGCTGCAGCAACTGGCTTCTTTTTAGGTTTTAAACGGAATTTAACTGAATACACCAGGGTCAACGTTCTCTGGGCTTCAGAGCTACACACATGTGGGCTGCACGGCGGGGCTGTGGGTGCGGGTAGCGTGTGGTGGGGCCGGGCACCCAGCGTGTAGACCCCCCGGAGAGTCCGTGGGCGTCCCGGTGAGGAGCCTGCCCAGGTGCATTCCCACGTGCACCCCCTCCGGTCCCCACATCGGCCCGGGGCGGGGAGTGTTCGCATCTCCCCACGACAGCCGGGTAGAACGTGAGACGCTCGTCGGCCCCCCACGGTCCCACAAATGAGACGCGAGCACCGCTTCCCCATCTTATGCCTGTTGCCCACATTCACAACGTGCCTGACGCTGCGCGTGTGTCCGAGGCCAGAGCCCGGTTCTGCCACCCAGCAGTCCAAGGGCAGGGCTCGGCGTCCGGGACGGACCCTGGGCCGGCAGGAACGGGCGGGGCTTGTACCACGTCTCCAGTAAACTCCGCGACCACCCAGCGGGCCACCAGCACCGAGCTTCACTGAGTCTCCGAGAACCACAGCAGAGCCAGACTGAGGTCGGCCCGGGGCGGCTTCGGGCCCTGCGCTCTGACCATCCCTCCCCCTAAGTCCCCGGCGGGCCTTCCGTCATCACTGGTTTCTGAGACGCGGCCGCGAGGAGCCTGCAGGGGGCAAGCCCACGGTACTTTTAAATGTGTGGTTCCCAGCGTTGTGGGCATTTATCTTCCTCCGGTTGCTGACGAACGTCTGCAGCCTGTGGTGATACTCCTCTGAGCTGTATTTCTTTTGGTGCTAAAACAAAACACATCAGCGGTAAGTCACGGAAGCAAGATGCAGCTCGCCAGGAGGAGACAGTCTGTTTTCTAAGAGGAGGGACGGAGCTTTTCCTTCCAGCACGATTCTGGAGCCAAAGCCGCGTCAGGAGGCAGGCCACTGCCGCGGGTCTCGGCTGTGAAAGGCAGGAGGTTACAAGCACACGCCGGGCCTCCAGGGACCTGAGGCCAGCCCGGAGCCTCGCAGCTGCCCCAATCAGCCGCATCCCAGAGGCCCTGGGGAAGAGACGTGCCGAGGGCAGGCCCTCCACGGACGCCACGGCGGGGGCTGGCTCCCGTCTCTGGCAAAAATCACCCTTTTGCAAAAGCGCGTGCACTCGAGTTCTCCAATTAACTTTGCAGCCAACACGCAACGTCCCCGAATACAAAACATGGACACGGGTCCCAAGGCTGGAAGGCTGCCAGCCACCTTCAGCACTGGGGACAACTGTTTGGAAGGCGTGGACCTAACCGGATCTTTCCCACTTTGGCCAATTCCCAGTCCCGAAAGACCCAGGGGTGTGGGCTGGGAAAAGCCTTCCCCATTGTCTCCAATCTGGCAGTCGGGTTAGGTAACAGGCAACAGAGGAATGAAAAGCCTCAGGAAGAAGCTGAGCACTGACCTGCACCATCCATGACTTGAAGTGAACTTTCTCTGTAAAAAGAAAAAAAAGAAAGAAAGAAATGAGGCCGGGACGCCTGGCCATGAAGTGGAACCTTCAGCCAAGCGGGGCACTTGGGAGCCGATTTGCATTTCAGGAAACTAGGTGACAGGATGCAGAAGTCCAGCTCGTCCTGCAGGGAAGGTGGCAACTAAGGTTAACTCCTGACAGTCAGGACGGGGGACGTCCCCAGTGCGGGCGTCTCCACCTGCTTCTGCTCATACAACGGCGCGTGGATTGTGGAAATTCACTGAAACGTGATTTAACGACTTGTGTACTTTTCTGTATGATATACTTCAACACGCAGTTAGTTAAAAAACCTATACTCCGAGGGTCAGCATATTTTTTCTTCAAGGGACAGATAACAAGTACCTTGGACTTCGCCGTGTCTGGTGCTCTCTGCCCCAGCAGACTTGGGGCACAAAAGCAGGCGGGCCTGCTGTTTGTGGAAGGACCTCCCCGGTTACCTGCCCTTGTGTATGTCTGAGTTACCTAAAATTTCATCCTAAATTTAAACAGCCACAAAGAATGTATTCCAGCTTATTGGAAATACCGTCATGTTAATTTTTTAAAAAAATTTTAAGTAGGCTCCACGCCCACGGTGGGGCTTGAACTCACGATCCTGAGAGTAATAAGAGTCGCACGTTCTACGGACCAAGCCAGTCAGGTGCCCCCTAAATATTGTCATTTTAAAATAAGACTGCCACATCCTTCTTTTGAAGCTAGCCGAGGGAATCTGCGTACCATCTGATTTGACACCCGCCGTCAGTAACACGCACGTAAGGAAGCGTATGTTTACACTGGATGCCCTACCATCCTCGGATGCAGCCACAGGACAAAAAGTATACACTGAAATTACTTTTGCTTCCTGTGACTCACACATCTCTGAACATTATATGAATTTATTCTGAATTGAATACTCCTCATCAACACCCCAACTGATTAAAGTATTTCAAATATATTATACATTATGAAAAGTAATTGTCAAACATAAAAAGTAAACTTGTGTCAGAAATGCATCACTTGGGGCGCCTGGGGGGCTCTGTCGGTTAAGGGTCTGACTCTCGGTTTTGGCTCAGGTCCTGATCTCAGGGTCGTGGGATCAAGGTCCGTGTCAGACTCTGTGCTCAGCGTGGAGTCTGCTTGGGATTCTCTCTCTCCCTCTGCCTCTGCCCGCCCTCCCCTCCATGCTCTCCCTCTAAAATAAATAAATAAATCTTTTAAAAAAGAAAAAAGAAATGCATCTCTTAATGAGATCAACAGGACTTTACTAACTAAATCCCCCTCATGGACTTATAAATTCATGGGTGAATATTTCCTTTTTTTTTTTTTAATGGGTCAGCATTAATTCTGGTCTTTGTTTTTTTTTTTAGATTTTATTTATTTGAGAGAGAGAGCACAAGCGAGCATGCATGCACAAGCGAGCATGCATGCACGAGTGGGGTGGTGTGGAGGGGTGAGGCAGAGGAAGAAGCAGACTCCCCACTGAGCAGGGAGCCCAATGTGGGGCTCGATCCCAGGACCCTGGGATCATGACCTGAGCTGAAGGCGGATACTCAACTGACTGAACCACCCAGATGCCCCTGGTCTTTGTTTTTTTATAGGTCAAAAGACTCAGAAATCCTGCTAAATACGCAAATCCCTAATTACTTATTGCTTCCGGGAGTGGAAGGCAATTTTTACAGCAAGGTTTCTCAGTTCCTACGCCTCAATCACATGACGCTCTAAGACCCCATCAGCTGATACCTCGGTGAGGTCCTCTCTTCTTCAATTTCAGTTTCCTTGAAGAACCAACAACAGTTTTGAAGAAGATTTGTTACCGTCTGTCTCTTTTGCTGCCCCTGATGTGTTTAGAACCACAAATTCAGATTTAGGAGGAATGAGAGGCACAGATCGGTTTTGGCAAAGAGGATGTTTGTAAAGGGGCTGGACACGGATCCCCTCTCCGTGCCCACAGTCACGTGGAATTTCTTTGTGTTTCTCCAGGGACTCCCCCCGCTTCCCAGGCTGGAGATCATGCTGCTCAGCATGCTGATTTCCCTTTGTGGGTCACACATCTATCCTAGGAACCAAGCTACAGCCATTTCCCTGGGGAAGAAACGCCCGTTTCCCCAAGACAATCCTGCGAAGATTGTAGGATCCCCAACCCTGGTTACAGGGCCCTGCTGCAGTGGGATGGCTTCAGAGGAAGGCAGACCTCAGCCCAGCAGGATTTCAGGCAGGACAGAGTTCAGGACAACTGACTAGCCTTCACCTCTGGGATATTTCGAAAGCGACATGCAGGCATGACAAGCCCAGGCTACTTCTCATTCACAGGAGGTCAGTGGAAGAAAAAGCTAGAGATGCTCTTGGGCTGGGCCAGAAGGATCTGCTGCTGAGCCCAGGGCCCCAACCTCAGACAGACCCATTTCAAATCCACTGTGACTTCTGGGAGAAGTACATTCATGTATGCCCTGTCTGGGGGACTGTGTGGGCAGCCTGGAGAACAGGGGTCAGCGAACGATGGCAAACTGAAAAATGTTTTTTTTATACTTTCAAATGATTGAAAAAAATATATAACATTTTGTAAGACCGGAGAATCATCTGCATTCAAATTTCAGTGTGCATAAATAAAAGTTTACGGGAACACAGCGAGGTTCATTCGTCTGCACACTCTCTGTGGCTGCTCTCAAGGGCCGAGTTGAGGAGTTGCTACACACCGTATGGCCCACAAAGCCTACAATGTTTACCATCTGGCCCTTGACAGAAAAAGCTTACGGAGCCCTGCTCTGGAGCTGGGATGGCTTGGGCGCCAACACAGCCAGGGTGAAGCAAAGCCCCGGGGCACTGGGCTTTTCTTAGGTTGGGGCTGACCTGAAGCTGCCCCGCTCCCGGCCCCCAGGTCTGCGAGACTGGGGGCCCTTCTTGTACAAATGAGTAGAGAAGAGTGAGCAGATTCTGAGCCTCAGTGACCTTCGTCCTGTCTCCAGGCTGTTCTCTGACAACGCTTCTCTGTGCCCAGGGTGAGTAGGGCAGGTCGTCTTGTGAGCTCAGAGCCTTCGGGTGGTGGGCTGAGGGTGGGCAGCAGCAGGGAAGGAGGAAGACCCACAGGGAAGGGCCTCCAGCCTGGGGAGGTGCCTAGACCCCCAGGAGGGGAAGGGCTGCAAGAACAGCGCAGCTGGACCCGGCACAGCGCACGTGGCCTACAGGGGACTCCTGGTGTCGGACCAACGCCCGGCGCTTGGAGAGACGCCCTCGGGTTTCAGGGCTTAGAACAGACGTCGCTCCCGCCACAGTCCAGCCAACCCATTTTACAGAAAGACTCTCAAGGCGCCCATGGGGATCCCCGGGGAGCTGCCAGAAAGGCTGGAAAGCCCCTGCTCACCCTGGCAGGGGGCATGGAAGTCCTCCGTGTCCCCAGGCTGGGCGTGGACGCCCGGGGGCTGCGGGCTTCTCTGGCATTCCAAGCCCTGCAGCGGCCTGCGCCGGTGGGACCCTGGACCCCCAGCCCACCGCTCCTCTGGTCATGCAAGACGCCCTCTGAGACCTCCCCCTCCTCCCGACCCCTCCCGTAACGCAGTTCACCCCTCCCGGGTCCCCACGCGCGGAGGCCCTGGTCCTGGGGCCGCGGAAAGGCCCTGCCCCGCTGACCCCCAGCCAGGTGCCCCCCACCCCGCAGTCCTCCGAGGACCAGCCGGCCCTGCGAGACCCTTTTCCCGCGGCGCCCCCCTCCCCGTACCTAACGAGGTCGCGTAGAGGTCGGTGGCGCCGCAGGCCGGGGGTCCCAGGAGCCCCGCGGCCACGCACAGCAGCGGCAACACGACCCACATCGTGGCGGCTCGGCCCGCGGACTGGCTGCGGGCGCCCGGGAACGAGGCCGAGGCAGCGGCGGGGGCGGGGCCCCGGGGGGGTGGGGCCCCGGGGGCGGGGCTCGCGGACTCCGGGGGCGGGACTCGCGGGCTCCGGGGGCGGGGCTCCGGGACACCCCTGCGCGCCGGGCCCGCCGGGGAAGCGGCCGCACCTGCCCTCCGCCGCCCCCCGGCCCCGGCCCGCGCCCCACCGCCCCCTCCTGCTGCCGTGCCAGGAAGGGCGCCGCGGGCGGGCGGGGGTGCTGCGGGGGCGGTCACGGCCTGACCTCGCCCTCTCCCTGCCCGCCCGGAGCCCCGGAGCCCCCCCTCCCTGCCCGCCCGACCCCCACACCCGGAGCCCCCTCTCTCCCTGCCCAACCCCGACCCTCACACCCGGAGACCCCCCCTCCCTGCCCGCCCCGACCCCCAC
>NW_022589768.1:680026-746901 GCF_004348235.1 Phoca vitulina
CCCCCCCCAGCCCCCATTTCTGGTCCTCCTTAAGCACATTCCGCTGGTTGTCCCTTCTGCCTTGGAATGAACTTACAAGTAGAGGAAGGAGACAGCCGGTTTTTTGGTGAGGTTCCCCCTGAGCCGCCCCCACAACAGGCATTTTAGTCTTTCTGATGAGAAAATCCTATTGTCAGCTTCAGGGCTGTTTCGTGTATTTGGCAAATCTGCAGAAAGGAGGAAGACTATATATGAGTTTGTGTGTGCGAGAAACAAAGAGAATGAGGAACATTTCAAGCTAAGGGGCCCCAGCACTATGATTGCTGGGGCGGGGGGGGGCGGGTAGAGGGAAGGTTCAGACCACGGGCAACCAAGCACCCAGGGGGCATATTCACCTACAGCCTCACCTAGCAGAGCGCATGTTGTTGACCCCCCACCTTCACTCCCATTTTACAGATGGGGAAACTGAGGCTCCAGAGTGGCTGGTAACTGATGTGGGAAACAAGGGAGCTTCCTCCGGGAGCTCAGCTGCCTCACTAGACACTAAGGGCAAAAGGCAATCTTAGCTTAACACCATCCCAACCCCACAGGATCCTGTGAGTCTAAACAGAGAGATTCCTTTGGAAACTTCCTTTATCTCAACCCCCCAGTAATCATGTTAGCAATCATCCCCCAAGCATATGGACCCTGATACACATTTTTTTTTTTAAGATTCTTTTTATTTGAGAGAGAGAGAGAGAGCAGTGGAGGGAGGGAGAGGGAGAAGCAGACTCCCCGCGGGGCAGGGAGTCCAATGCGGGGCTCGATCCCAGGACCCTGGGACCATGACATGAGCTGAAGGCAAACGCTTAACCGACTGAGCCCCCCAGGCGCCCCATCTAAAGGGTCTCATGACTAGAATTTCACTAGACAGTAATAAATGACCTTTTCTAACAATAGCCGGCCTCCTCAAGATCCTGGAAACCTTGCTTCCAAAATTCCTAAGAGACTTACACTGTCCCTAACCCCTCCCAACTCGAAAGTATATAATAGGCCACTCCTCCTGACCCCTTACAGCTCCTTCTGCCCAGGGGCCCTGTCCCTGTGCTTTAATAAAAGCACCTTTGTGCACCAAAGACGTCTCCAGAAGTCCTTCTTGGCCGTGGGCTCTGAGCCCCAACATTTTCCCATACCCTTAACTTTCCTAGTAGGTGTGCAGTAGTGAGTCTGAGCCCAGGGTTGATCTCCGGCAGTCTGCCATTGTGTTTTTGCTGCCAGAGGCATTTTGGTGAGGTCGGAGCCCTTGGGGCTGGCCTGTCTCACCTCTCCGCCCCCCCCCCCCACCCTCCCCCCCTCCTCCCCCCCCCCCCCCAGCAGAGGTTTTCTCTCCCAAAGTGCTCAGCCCAGCCCTGCCTCTGAGGCCCCAGGGGAGCAGGTTCTTGAGGCTCTCTCCTGGGATCTGAAGGGTGGGTAGGGCCCAGGAATGTGCACTTAAAGGGCCTCTGGGTGATCTCTCTGTGCAGCATGCGCACGCGACACTGAGTCGGCTGGAGAACCAGCAGTCCAGGCTGTATTTGCAGAGAGAGCAGATCTTTGTCAGTTTATGATGTTGCCCTTGTTTGGATGCCCCTCTGGGTGCACTTTGAGGCAAGGATCTCAGAAAATACCCTGCATTGTTATTTGCAGTTAAGTCACTGGCCTTGGGAGAAAAGGGTCCTCTCTCTGCAGGCCTTTGGGTGGGCGGGAAGCACCTCACCTTCCTGCCCATCCCAGTTGCCTGGAGCGTGGCGGGACCAAGGGCCCTAATGATCTCAGACCCCGGGCTTGCCCCGTGCTGGGTCCCTGGTGACCGTCTTTCGTTGATCACTCCAGAGGGTCTGAGCTGCCGTGTGGAAGGCACCGGCTTGGTCAGTTAGAGAGTAGTGTTTGGCTCTCGTCCTACTGCAGATCTGCTGTGGGACCTGAGCAGGTGGTTCACACCACTGCAGTGACTCGCCCCAAACCTGGGCTCAGTCTTGTGCTCTCGGTCCTCGGCTACCTGCACCCATTTTCATGGTGTTTGTCTGCATGTCTGGCTCCCACTGGGCATCACCCACGTGAGGGCTTCTCCGCAGTTCTGGTCATCTGTGCTTCCACGGGGGGGGGTTGAAGACTGGCGCTGACAACACGGCCCTGCTGGGCCGGGGTGGTGGGCAGAGGTCTGAAGGTTCTGTCCTGGGTTATCGAACCAGGCACAATCCGGGCACTGCTGTGAAGGGACTTTGCAGGTGAAATTAAGGTTTTGAGTCAGCTGACTTTAACTGATGGTCCTGGATTATCTGAGGCCTCCAGTGCAATCACGTGGGCCCTTCAAAGCCAAGGAGGAAGGCGGAAGAGTCAGAGAGATGAGCCAGAAGGAGGGCCGAGAGCTTGAATCCAAGAAGGGCTTTGCCTGCCATCACCAGCTTCGAAGGGGGGCCAAGAACGTGGGCGGCCTCCAGAAACAGAACGACCCCAGCCGACAGCTCTCGGGGAGGCAGGGACCTTAGTCCCACCGGCCAACAATTCTGCCACCAACCTGAATTGGCTGGGGAGCAGACTCCTTCCCAGAACCTCCAGAAGGAAGACAGTGTGGCTGACGCCTTGAATTTGGCCGTGTGAGACCAGGAGCAGAGGAGCCCGCCAAATCCGCGCGGACGTCTGACCTTCAGAGCTGTGAGATCGTGTATTTGTGTCGCTTGAAGTTGGCGGTAACTGGTAGGCAGCAGCGGGCCCCGGTGCACCGGGTGACGAGCTCAGGTTAACTGGCGCCTCCGGCGACAGGTGGCGGGCGAGGAGGCCGGCCCGCATTTGCACTTCTGGGGTCTGGGAGGCTGAGAGAGGGGAGCGGCTTTTACCCTCCGCACTCAGGAGTCATTACCGCCTTCAGGGATGTGACAGACCCAGTGCCAACTGCTTTTTGTGAACAAACTTTCTTAACGCTCACTATTTATCCCCATTCTACAGATGAAGTGACTGAAACACGGAAGCAACTTGCCCAAGGCCACACAACCAAGTGACGGAGCTGGGGTTTGAGCTGCTGGCCGACCGAATCCAGAGTTCTCCTCAAAAGTAGGCATCGCCCCGCGGGAGCAGGTGGATGACAGCGAAGCCCAGGCCCGCCTACTTTCCTGACCGGCCAGGTCTGCGCTCCCCTGAGGCGCCAGCAGGGGCCAGGCATCCAACCAAACCGCAGCTCCTGGATTCTCGGGGGACCACCTGCATGCCTCAAGCCTCCCACTTACTGTTCTTGGGACTGCCGCCTGCCTGCCCCACCTCTGTTTATCCCTTTTCTTTAGGTCAAATCTGCTGCTCATCCCCAGCTGTTAGCTACAGGTTTAACTGGTTTTCCAGATCACTTGTCAGAGTCAACCTCTTAGGAGATAAGCTGAGCCCTCGCCAGATAAATTTCTGCACCCCGCCTCTGGCATCTTGTAATTGTAGAACCTGCGTTAATAGTGTGATCTCATAGCTACCACTGACATGGATTGTGTTGTTCCATGCTCATAACAACCCCATGGAGCTTGTCAGAGTGTACATGTACCCACTTCCCAGATAAAGAAGGTGAGGCATAGAGAAGTTTGGTAGGTGTGCTGGTAGGTGGTGGAGCTTCACCCACACACACATGCTGATTTTGTGCAGTAGGCAGACAGAGGTTTGGCTGAGTGATTGGGCGGATGACCATAGAGGTGCATGTACGATGGTTGAGTGGAAAGAAGGGGCCATTGCTTGCTGGCTGGCTGGATGGAAGGAAGGATGCATAGATGGATGGATGGATGGATGGATGGAACGAAGGATGGATGGATGGATGGAAGGGTGGATGGATGGATGGATGGATGGATGGAAGGGTGGATGGATGGTTGGATGGATGGAAGGGTGGATGGATGGATGGGTGGATGGATGGATGGATGGATGGAAGGGTGGATGGATGGATGGGTGGATGGATGGATGGGTGGATGATGGATGGATTGCTGGATGGAAGGAAGGGGTGGATGGATAAATGGATGGATGGATGGACGGATGGACAGATGGAAGGAAGGGGTGGATAGATGGATAGAAGGAAGGATGGATGGAAGGAAGGGGTGGATGGATAAATGGATGGATGGATGGATGGACGGATGGAAGGAAGGGGTGGATAGATAGATAGAAGGAAGGATGGATGGAAGGAAGGGGTGGATGGATAGATGGATGGAAGGAAGGGATGGATGATAGATGGACGGGTAGATATAGAGGTGAGTGACCAAAGGGCCTGCCAAGGGGGAAAGGTAAGGAATACAGGAGGGGTATAAGTCCACATCAGGGAGGTTCATAGGAACTCAGACCTCTTGCTTGTTCCATCATCCACCAGGAGACACTCTGCTTAGTCATCTTGGTTACCACCTGGGCTGTGGGCCAGAGAAGTTGTCCTGGAAATGTCCTCTGACTGCAAGAGAAGTCATCATTTGTGCCCTGAGAAGTCCGCAAGCACCCCTGGCTATGCCCTGGAGATGTGGCAGCTACAGCCAGAAGTGTGAAGGCTCTCAGAAAAGTCCAGAAGCTGCAGTTCATCAAAGCCAGGACTGGGGCGAAGGCAGTAGGTTATGTTGTAGGAGGGAAGGGTTAGATACCCATCAGTGTTTTAGTTATTAGTGATACTTTGTTCATCACGGATTTTTGGCATTAATTTTTTTATTTTTTTATATTTTTTCAAAGATTTTATTTATTTGACAGAGAGAGACACAGCGAGAGAGGGAACACAGCAGGGGGAGTGGGAGAGGGAGAAGCAGGCTTCCCGCTGAGCAGGGAGCCTGATGCGGGGCTCGATCCCAGGACCCTGGGACCATGACCTGAGCCGAAGGCAGACGCTTAACGACTGAGCCACCCAGGCGCCCCTAATTTTTTTATTTTTAAAAATATTGCACTCAAATATAATTTATCTTGAATACTCTGTTTTTTGTTTTTTGTTTTTTTGGCACTCCCTTCCATTTTGCACCCGAGGGGTGTGTCTCACTTCGTCCACCCTAGTCCCGGCCCTGTGAGGGAGCAGCAGTTTCTGGACTTTTCTGCAAGCTCCCACACTTCCCCTGCTCAGTTGGTTTTGCTCTTGCATCTAGGGGAGGCAGGAGCTCGGCGGCAGGAGCCCAGAGCATGTCTGCCTCCAGTCATTTCTCGTACAGAGCCTCCTTCAATCTCTTGTTGTCCACAGATTCTCACTGTCTACACTCCTTTGCCCATCACTTAAGACCTCCTATGATACATCCCTATTCTGCTTGTAGTGTCCACCACCACTGCAGTCCTCATCAGTCTACAGGTGAGCTCCTTGTGGGGCACAACCCCCAGCTCCCTCTCTGTTCTCCTGTCTTGTCCTCTGTCCTCTACAGAAACTTCCTCTTCCAGAACCCCCAAATTAATAATGTGCACCACACACTGTTATGCTTTCTCCCTTAGTGTTTTGGAGAGCGTCTCGCAGAGCTGGTTGATTTTCAGCCAGCTTGTGCCCGTTAGGCTGTTAGTCTGAGTGGTCATGGGCCGGGCTATACTGGTGGTTAAGTATTTTGAAAGTCAGGTTTCCTGTATCTTGCCCTCCGCCGTGGAGATACCGGGGTGCTGGGGCTCACGCCCAGGGCCTGGTATACAGCAGGCGCAATGTAAATGCAGCAGCAACAGCCGCAGTAGCTGACATCATTCGTTCTGAGTCCGATAGTGACAGGCTGGGGCATTAAAGGTGACATTTGAAGGGCCCTGGGTCCCGGATGAGAGAGGTTTGGAGGTGCTGGGCTCCCCTCCTGATGCGATTGCAGTCAGCACGAGAGGAACAGGAATGGGTGTATGGGTTTGTGGTTGGGCTCGAGGCTCAGGGGAAACCGAGGGAGAGGAAGCAGCAGGTGGGGCCGGCGGAGGGCCCAGACCCAGGAGAGGATCCGCAGATCGGCCGGGCCCCTGGCCCTGCGAGCAGCACATTGTCGCCCTCCCGTCCTGGCAACGAGAAATGGCCTTGCCTGTTTCTGGCATGAGTCACTTGGCCTGAGTGTGGGTCACAATTGCACAGTGAACACACACGCTTGCAGGTGCAAGGGGGCTCACGAGGGGCTGCCTGAGGGATGGGATACCTCCCTGGCCTGGTCCCCGGGGCCCCGCCAGCCATCATTCGGACCCTTCCTCATCTGACACCTGGCCCCTCCTCTTCTCTCAGTCAGACCCCTTGCGTTCCTGCCCACAGAAGGCCCCGCTTGAGACACTCCGGCCGAGAAGCTCTCTGACTAGACCCCCTCTCTCTTGCTGCTGCGTCTTCCGGCTGCCGGGACGTCTAGGCAGCTCACAGCCCAGCGGTCTGAAGTGCGCACTCAGCGGCATCCCACGAACCGATCTAAAGGGTTTCTGATCACAGCTGGAGTGCTTCTCAATGGATACTTGCATTCAGTTCTCTCTCTCCCTCTTTTATTTTTTAAGTAGACTCCACGCCCAACATGGGGCTTGAACTCACGACCCCGAGATGAAGAGCCGCCTGCTCTCCTGACCGAGCCAGCCAGGCACCCCGTCTCGCTCTCATTTTTTTTGAGCTGAAATTCAAATAAAATGAAATGAAACATTTAAAGTGTGCAGTTCAGGGCACTTAGCACGTTCACAGGGTTGTGCAACCACCACCCCCATCTGGTTTCAAAACTTTATCATCCCTGCAGAACCTCCCACGCCCGTGAGGTAACCACTGCTCATTTCCTCCACCCCAAATTCCCCCTCAGACACGAATCTGTTTTCTGTCTCTGGGAATTTGCCTGTTCTGGATGTTTTATATAAAGGGACTCCTATACCAGGTGACATTTTGTGTGTGGCTTCTTAACATCATGTTTTTGAGGTTCTAAACTGTAGCATGTATCAGTATATTTTATTTTATTTTATTCTTCTGAGAGAGAGAGAGAGAGAGAAGAAGGAGTGGGAAAAGGCAGAAGGAGAGGGAGAAGCAGACTCCCCGCTGAGCAGGGAGCCCGACGTGAGGCTCAATCTCATGACCCTGAGATCATGACCTGAGCTGAAACTCAGAGTCCCATGCTCTACTGCCTGAGCCCGCCAGGTGCCCCAATTTTTGTTTAAGGCTGAATAACAGCCCACTGAATGGATAGACCACATTTTGTGTATTCATTCCTCTGTTGGTGGACACTTGGGCTGTTTCCACCTTTTGGTTGTTGCGGATGCAGCTGCTGTGAACATTTGTGGGGAGACACCTGGCCAGGGCATCACTGGGTCCCATGGGAACCCCGTGTTTACCTCCCTGAGCACCTGCCAGACCCTTTCCCACAGAGGCTGCATCTTGTCTCAGTGCCCCAGCAGTGAGAGCGGGTCTCCATTTCTCTTGCGGAGACCCGTAATTTTCTGGGGGTTTTTGGGCTGTAATCATAGCCCTCTGAGTGGGTGTGAAGCGCTATCTCATTGTGGTTGTGATTTGAATTTCCTTCGTGACTAATGTTGTTGAACATGTTTTCATGTGCTTGTTGGCTGTTTGTCCATCTCTTTGGAGAAATGTCTGTGTAGGTCCTTTGCCTATTTTTTAAAATTGATTTACTCGCTGTCTTTTGTTGAGCTGCAAGAGTGTTTTATATATTCTGGATACTAAACTCTTACCAGATATGTGATTTTTGAAAATATTTCCCCCCTTCTGTAGGTTGTCCTTCGGCTTTCTCAATGACGTCCTTGGACGCACCGAGTTGGTAATGTTGGTGGAGTCCGCTTTATCTGTTTTCCCTTCAGTCCCTTCCTTGCAGCCCCACTTGGAAGTGGGCCTGACTCCGGAGCAGCGCTGGTGGGTCGGGGGTGCTGGGAGCTGCAGGAGACGGCAGGCGTCCTGCCTGTGTGGGGTCTCATCGGAGGGAGGTGACACAGGTCTGTGGCATGAGCCATCGGCAGGCCTGAGATGGGGCAGATGAAGCGCTGGCCTGGAGAAAATTCAGGAAGACTTCCTGGAGGGACAGTGCAGAAGGGTGGGGTTTGGGAAGGTGGGATGGTGCTCCGGGCAGGGGGAGCTGCGTCAGCGGGGGCAGGGCGGTGGGGGTGCTGGGGGGCGCTGCAGACCAGCAGACCTGATGTCAGAGTCCGCTCTGGCAGCCACCCAGCAGCCCCGGGCTGCCACGTGCCGTGTGACAGCCTCGGCCCCTTCCCCGTGCGGGAGGATGATGGTGCCCACCGCACCGGGATTCCCAGATGGGTCACTGTTGCTGCGGTCACAAATGATCACAACCTTAGGGGCTTAAAAACAATGTCAATGTATCAGCTCCGTTCTGGAGGTCAGTGCTCAGGTGGGCACGCTGATTCCTCTGTTCAGGTCTCAGACGCCCGGAATTGGGGGTCCGTGGGCCTGGGCGGGCATGTATGTAGGTATGATTTTATTCATTTTGAGAGAGAGAGCGCACAAGCAGGGGCAGAGGGAGAGAGAAAAGCAGGTTCCCTGCTCCTGACATGGGGCTCAATCCCAGGACCCTGAGATCATGACCTGAGCCGAAGGCAGATGCTCAATGGACTGAGCCACCCAGGCGCCCCAAGGGCCTGGGCTTTTATGTACAGGTTCTGGGGGGAGAATCCTTCCCAAACTCATCCCAACTTGGGCAGAGTTTAGTTCCTGCGGTTGCGGGACTAAGGGCTCTGGTTCCTTGCTGGCCGTGGGCTGGGGCCTTGCAGCACAAGGCCACATGTGTCTCTGTTCCCCCCCTCCCCGTCTTCCAGCCAGCGGAAGTGGGGAGTCCTCCTCTGCACCGTCTCTCTGCCTCCAGCTGGAGAAAGGGCTCTACTTTTAAGGATATATGGGATTAGGTCGGGGCCCCCGTGATAATCAAGGCTAATCTTCCTAATTTAAAGCCTGTAACCTTAATTTCATCTGCAAAATCCCTTTTGCCAACATAATATAGTCACAGGTTCTAGGGATTAGGGCATGGACGTCCCTGGAGGACTATCTGTCTATCACAGTCCCAGGCGACACTGAGTAGAGTTAACCATGATTGATACCAGCTGATAGTGTGGTCTGGGTGGTTCGTGTGGGATTAGGGGGTGATGAGGTCGTACCCGGGGCTGGGGCGACATTTGCTTGGTGAGGCTTTGGTGTATTATTCTCCAGTCCGGTGCTTCTGAGACAAATCACCTGGGGATACACGCACAGGGATGTTGTTAAAATGCGGATTCTGACTCAGGAGGCCTGGGGCAGGGCCTGAGATCCTGCGTTTATAACAGATTCCCAGGCAATGCTGATGTTGTTGGTTTAGGGATCACATTTTGAGTAGCAAAGATCCTGTTCATTCCTTCAACAACCATTCCCTGTAGACCAGGCTCTGTGCTCGGCCGTGATGAGCGTTTTCCCCCTCGTGCAGTTTACAAGTTAGTGGGGAGGACAGGGACGTATAAACAATTGTGTAATGAAAGCAGAAAGAGTTTTCACAGTAATGATGTAGGAAAGAATGTTGGGGTTCGAAGCCGACGGCCAAGAAAGACTTCTTGAGATGTCTTTGGTGCACAAAGGTGGTTTTATTAAAGCACGGGGACAGGACCCGTGGGCAGAAGGTGCTGCACTGGGGTCTTGAGGGGTGGCCCATTATATACTTTCAAAGGGAAAGGGTTAGGGACAGTGTAAGTGTCTAAGGAATTTTGGAAAGAAGGTTTCCAGGACCTTGAGGAGGCCGGCTGCTGTTAGAAAAGGTCATTTATTACTGTCTAGTGAAATCCTAGTCATGAGACACTTCAGATGCGTATCAGGGGGCTATATGCTTGGGGGATGATTGTTAACGTATCTTGGAGGATTGAGATAAAGAAAGTTTCCAAAAGAATTTTTCTATGTTAAAGTAGACTTATGGGATCCTGGGGGTCGGACTTGTCCTCAGCCAAGCGTCCACATCGAGGCAGCTGAGCTCCTGGACGAAGGGCACTCTGCCTTTTTCAAGGACTTGTCAATGGGCTGGAGGGAGTAAGGGAATGCAATCATTTTCCTTCTGCCTTTGTTCCCACATCAGTCACCCTAACACATTGTGTGCCTTTCCCACTCTTACTTCTCATGAGTGCGCTGGAGGGTTTCCCAGAGGCCACATCGCGTGTGGCAGATTGAATGCAGAAGCAGATACGGGAATGCCATGCTTTTGTTTCAACCAGACGTGAAGGAGATTTGCAAAAATGTACAGTGATGCTATTTTCCCTCACTGAATTATTATTTTTTTAAATTCAGTGATTTATCATTAAAAAAATAGGCTGTTTATGTCTGTTGAAAGACAGAAGTCATCCGAGCAAATTTGTAGATGTGTGCTTTATTCGGTGACTCCTGGGTGGCGCAGCATGTCCCCAACTCACCAGCACGATGGGGGCCTTGACAGGAGGGAGGGCCAGGAAGTCAGCGGCAGGGAAGGAAGGGCTGTTTAGGGCCGGGCATCTTGTTTTCCTGGATAAGGAACTGGCAGAGTGTTTATCCTGCAGGTGCCCCCCATCGTGCCGGTCTGGAAATTTCAGCCTCTTCAAAGGTGACCTTCTTGTCTACAGAATAAAGGGTGAGCCCACGGGAGAGGGCGGTGAGGAAACGCCCCCACTCTGCGTGGACGCGCGTTCTGTGACTTCTGGCACCACCGTCCGCTCAGCCGCAGATTGCTAAGCTGGCCCTTGTTCCGTGTCCCCAGACACTCACCCCACAGGTGGTCTGTTTCCCCTTGAAGGAAGCCTGGTCATTGGCGTGCTGTCTGTCCCTGTCGCAGTTTGATGACAGCCTCCCCCCTGCCCCACCAGCCTGCACAGCCTGAATGTGGCACGGAGCTTCTGCTGACCAGCAGGTGCTGACGGAGGGCAGGGCTCCGCTGCAGTCCGGCTCATGCCCCTTCCCTGACCCCTCGGGCTGGGGCAGCAAATCCCAGAACGCAGCTGGGGCAGTTTTCAGGGCGCAAAGCGATGGACAGAAACAAGTGGAGTAGGGGCGCCTGGGTGGCTCAGGTCGTGATCCCAGGGTCCTGGGATCGGGCCCCGCATCAGGCTCCCTGCTCGGAGGGAAGCCTGCTTCTCCCTCTCCCACTCCCCCTGCTTGTGTTCCTTCTCTCGCTGTCTCTCTCTCTGTCAAATAAATAAATAAAATCTTTAAAAAAAATAAAGATTAAAAAAAGAAGAAACAAGCGGGGCTCACACCTGTAGGGTTAGTGCTTCCTGCTGGGCTGTGTGTGTGGGCTTGTGGGGTTGTCAGAGAGAAATGGACTTGTAAGGCCGGCTGCCCGCCCAGGGGCACCCGTTCCGTGCTTGTCCAAACTCACCCTGCTCTTCTTGAGAACGTGAGTGGGGGCTGTGGGTCCTAGTGCGCCTGAATCTCTCACCCACGGTGACGCACCGGTAAGTGGCAAAGCAAGGGTGACAACTGGGTCTGTCCATTGCTTGCGGTTTGTTTAGCCGGTTGAAAACATAAAATTCTGTTAAATTTTTCCTAGTGTCTTGTCATTTGAAAATAACAGTCATGGGTGGATGTGAAGGTCAGGCTTGTATCTCAATAATATTCCAGCTTAAATTCCGAGTTACATGTAGTTGAATTGTGTAATTTAGACTATAACGAATCTACTGTGTTAGCGAGACAGACACACTTGGTGATGTTTACACTGAGCACAAAAGAGCCATTTAATTTAAACAAGATAATTCAACATTTGCTTTGCCTGGAGCTCATGAAACGTCATTCCATTAAATCATGTCTCCAATCATGTCTCCATTTACGTAAGAGGACTGTCCTATCAAAGCTACTTTATTGTTACAGAAGTTAGAATGGTTCAGCATATTGTTATTAAGTTATGAACATACACTGAGAAACACTGTTTCGAACAAAGTACACTTGGCTACAGTAAGAACAACTGAGCATCTCCTGTGTTGTGGGCGCAGTTGTACACGCCTGGAGTCGTGGAGGGAGACAGAAATGGTGGGGGCCGGGATGAGGGTCCCCAAAAGATATCGGGCCCTGATCCCTAGAACCTGTAAATGTCACCCTTGCATAGAAAGAGGTTCTTTGTATTTGTTTTGTTTTTCTTTAAATTTTTATTTAGGGGCACCTGGGGGGCTCAGTGGGTTAAGCATCTGCCTTTGGCTCAGGTCATGATCTTGGGGTCCTGGGCTGGAGCTGCTCAGCGAGGAGCCTGGTTCTCCCTCTTTCTCACCCTCCCCCTCCCTGCTCATGCTTTCTCTCCCTCTCAAATGACTAAATAAAACCTTTAAAAACAAACAAATAAGTAAATAAATAAATAAAGTTTTAGTTAAATTTTACTTAGTTAACATACAGCGCAATATTGGTTTCAGGAGTAAAATTCAGTGGTTGATCACTTACATATAACACTGAGCGCTCATCACAACAGGTGCCTCCCTTAATCCCCATCCCCCACCCAACCCATCCCCCACCCACCCTCAGTCTGTTCTCTATTGTTAAGAATCTCTTATG
Organism: Phoca vitulina; assembly: GCF_004348235.1. Taxonomy (NCBI): domain Eukaryota; kingdom Metazoa; phylum Chordata; class Mammalia; order Carnivora; family Phocidae; genus Phoca; species Phoca vitulina. The sequence goes on from NW_022589768.1 coordinate 692,397, forward strand.
GTGGGGCGCCTGGGTGGCTCAGTCGTTAAGCATCTGCCTTCGGCTCAGGTCATGGTCCCAGGGTCCTGGGATCGAGCCCCGCATCGGGCTCCCTGCTCGGCGGGAAGCCTGCTTCTCCCTCTCCCACTCCCCCTGCTTGTGTTCCCTCTCTCACTATGTCTCTCTCTGTCAAACAAATAAATAAAATCTTTAAAAAAAAATTTAAGAAAAGATAAAATAAAATATTAAAAAAAAAAAGAATCTCTTATGGTTTGCCTCCCTCTCTCCTTTTGTCCCCCTTCCCGTATGTTCATCTGTTTTGTTTCTTTTTTTATTTTTTTAAAGATTTTATTTATTTATTCACGAGAGACAGAGAGAGAGAGAGGGAGGGAGGGAGAAACAGGCTTCCCGATGTGGGGCTCGATCCCAGGACTCCGGGATCATGACCTGAGCCAAAGGCAGATGCTTAACGACTGAGCCACCCCGGCGCCTACTGTTTCTTAAATTCCACATATGCGTGAGATCATACGGTATTTGTCGGAAGCGGTTCTTTGTAGATGTGGTGCAGCTAAGGGTCTTGGTATGAGCGGTTGCCCTTGCTTAGCAGAACGGCCCCAGGCACGCTTACGGAACTCCTCTGAGAGGCGAGCAGAGGGAGGCTCCTTGTCCGTGTGTCTGAGCAGGAACACGAGGCTGAGGCAAGCGGGGGGCGGGGGCGGGGTGGGGGTGGGAGCACACACTCCTCCGAGCCCCCGGGGCAGGGCGGACCTGCGGACGGACACCGAGACTTTGGCTGGGAGCTGAGGTCTGCATAACTGTGGGCAAATGCCTTTCTGCTGTTTCAGGTCAAAAATAAAAGGTGACATTCTTGGGAAAGGATGAAACTGGGGCAAGTCCTGTGGGTGAATGACTGCATTTTGGGCTTATTGTTTCTGTTTTAACATGTAAATCCATCACAGATTTCTTTTTGTTATTTAATGAAACCTTACAGATTGTGGTAAAACACGCAGGACACAGACCTTACCATCCTGACCGCCCAGAGCTCAGCGGTATTAAACACACGCGCACCGAGTACAGCTGTCCCAGTCCCCCAGACTCTCCTTATCCTGGGGGCCAAGGCCCTGTCCCCACCACACAGCAGCTCCCCAGCCCCCGTCACCCCCCTCACCCCCTTCACCGTCGACTCTCTGTCTGTGTGAGCTTGAGACTCCGGTGCCTCATGAGAGGAATCTTACAGCATCTGTCCTTTTGTGACCGGCTCATCTCACCAGGCATCATGTCCTCCGGGGGCATCCGTGTTGAGCAGGTGTCGGGCGTCCTTCTGAGCGAGGACCTCAACCACCTCCATTCGACCTCAGTCTGTACTTGCTGATTTTGTTCTTCTTTCCGGCTTATCTCTTAACCTGGGCGAAAGACCAGAGCATCCCGTGATGGGAACAGAAACCGCCCCCTCGAGCAGCCAGGACTGCCCTGAGCCCGCGCGAGCCCCGTGACCGACCCCGAGACAGGGATGGACCTGACCTTCACCGCCCACCTGCCCACATTCTCCTCCTATAGACCTGGAGGTGTTTTCCTCACTTTGGACGCTGGCCCGCTGTCTTCCCGGTGCCGGCCCCCCTGAAATGAATCCCTTTCCTGTCTGTCTCTCTGCCTTCGATTCTGTCAGCGGCGCGTGGCCGAGCCTGGTCCGCCTGGGACCCGCGGAGCGAGGGGCTGGCGCACCCCGGCGGCCCCGCCACACTTCCCTTTCGAGGCCGCATTGTGTGTAGAGACGATGCGTGTTTATCGTTCATGCACCGACGGGCACTCGGGCCGCTGACTCCTTCCCACTGCTGTGAAGGCGGGTGCGGTTTATCTTCGGGAAACTGCTGCCTGTTCTCTGAGCACACACCCAGGTGTGGGATTGCTGTGGTGGCGTTATTTTTAAATGGATTTAACAAATAATTATTTAAAGACTTTCCTGAAGTTTTAGTTTTGAATACACTAACCAGTAACTACAATTACAGCGACTGATATAACCCCCTTATATGGGTTTTGGGGGGGAATTCGCAAGAGGTTTTTTTTTTTTTAAGGTATTTATTTATTTATCTGAGACAGAGAGAACACAAGCAGGGGGAGCGGCAGAGGGAGAAGCAGACTCCCCGCTGAGCAGGGAGCCCGATGCAGGGGCTCCATCCCAGGACCATGAGATCAAGACCTGAGCCGAAGGCTGAGCCACCAAGGCACCCCAGAGTTCTCGGCAGTTTTGAAGAGTGTCGGGGTCCTGTAGTTGGAGAACGCTGGCCCAGGGTGCTGGCAGGGGCGGGTACGAGCTGCCACCTGCCTGGAAGGTGATTAGGAGGTTAACATGGACGGGAGCCGTGGGACCCTCTGCAAGTGGGAGTCAGGGGTGACCTCTGGGTTTCCGGCTTGCACAACCGGGTGGGGTGCCGAGGAGGCCGGGCTGGGGCGGGAGGCTGCTGAGGTCGGTTCGGTCCACTTGAGTGCAGGTGGCAGTGGGTCCCCCCCAGGAGGACGGCTTCCAGATGGTTGGCCAGACAGTCCGAAGCAGGAGGGAGGTGCGGCCGTAGCTGGAAACCTGCGGGTTACTGGCTGTGTGGGTGTCCTGCCCGAGCTGGGTCAGGAGCTCCAGGAGGTCAGGAACGGGGTGGGATGATGCTCACCAGGTATGCACACGCGGGAGTTTGATGCATGCTTGGAGCGTGCGTGGGTCTGGGCGGCACCGTCGTATCGTGTGACAGCAACCTGCCTCTTCAGGCCCCACGGGAGCCTGGGGCCAACTGACAGATCAGTGACACTGATCCTGTTTGCTTTGCAAATGCTCAAATTTTGTGCATCACGGATGCTTGCGTTGATTTTGACTTTTTAAAAGCATTAGAATGTTACCTTTACTATAGAGATTTTTGGCAGCCCTTAAACTTGACACCTGGTGGGGGGGGTGGCGTTCCTTGGGCCTCACTTTAGTCCTGCCCCAAAACAGCTCCGAGCACCGCCCAGCGCCTGACCCTGATCCTGAGCACCTGCAATCATGAGTGGTGACCTCGCCAATGCTGGGACGGTGACATCGCGGTCGTGCGTTATCTGGGTCAGGTCGGGGGTCTCGGCCTCCTCCCGACCCCCCTGCCTGATCGTCCTCATGGCACTTACCACCCTGCCCTGGGGCATTTCCGAAACTAGCAGAGCGCGAGCCTGGCGGGGGGCGGGGACCCTGACTGCATCGCTTCTCCTGGAGTCCGCGGGGCCCGAGCGGTCTGTAAATACTTCACGAAGGAATGACAGCCAGGGGTCATCAGGCAGGCGCTTGCCTTGTGCTCATGATGTCACCGAATCGTCACGGCAACGCGGGCAGTGTTATCGTCCATGGTTTACAGAAGGGGAAACCGAGGCACAGAGCGGTGACATAACTTGCCCAAGGTCATACGGCTGGTGAGTGGCCAGACGGGGATTTGAACCTGGGCAGTCTGGCTGAGCGCGGGGCATTCTGGGTAACTTTGGGGTGCAGGACCTGTGCACCGCGCCATGTAGAGCTGCTGTCCCCATCTCCACCCACCTCCGTGACCAACCCTGAACCCCCAGAATGCCTCCAGACGCCCCCTGGGGGGCAGCACTGTGCAGCGAGCTGCCTTCCCATCAGGAATGGACGCACCCCGGGCTCTGGTCTGGTGCATCCGCCGCCTCAGGGTCTGCTCATGGGGGCAGAAGGGCCAGGCGGTCCCTGTCCTGAGGCCGGGAGGCCAAGGACACCCAGTTGGGCTTTTGCCTTCCTTCCTAGGACGGCGAGGAAGGGGACCGCAAGCTCAGCCACGCCTGGACCTCGGGGACGTCCCGGTAGGCAAGGCCCACGGACCCTGGCACGGCCTTCGATGCCAGAAGGGGTAACGGCTCGTGGCTTCACTTTGAAGAAGCATGTTTCCCGTACGCCCTCCTGTGGACCTCAAAACGCACCGGTTCTCCCCTACTGGTAACTGTTCATCCTGTGCTAAGCACTTTCCGTGAGTTAGCTCATTTAATCCTATTCTAGGATGAGGTATTCTCATCCCCATTTTTCAGATGAAGAAGTTGAGGCTCAGAGAGGTTGAGTGACTTGGCTGGGCTCACCAGCAGGTAAGTGGTGCAGCGGGCGGTCACCACCAGCCGGGTCCTGGGGAACCGTCCCTCTCAGGTCACAGCAAAAGTGGGATGAAGAGTGCCTGCAGAGACCGCAAGGGCAGCTGCGCCCACCGGCCGTGGGTCCGAGGGAAGGTGGCCCTGGGAGGTTCCGGAAGTGGGTCTTGCCCTACTTTGGGCTTTGTGCCTGTAACTGAGGGTGGCGTGCTGGCCCCGGCCCCCACGGGAGATGGTCAGGGGTGCCCCCGGCTGCTCCCCCCAGGGCGTGGGTGTGGGGCTCAGACCCTTCTTCCTCGGCGCATTCCCGCTCACCCTCTGTCGCCGCTGGGGGCTTCGGCTGGTGGCCAGGGCTGCTGGTCCCAGTCAGGAGCTGCCCTCCCCTCTGGGAATTCTCGTCTCCGGGGCTTCCCATGTCCTGATGTCCCCCATCTCACCTCCACCTCTGTGTTACACACTCACACTAGCCCTTCCCGAGCAAGAGCACTCTCTCACGCTTCTGGGCTTTCTCTGCCTGGGGCGCCCTCCCCATCTGCTCTGCCTGGCAAGTCACCCTCGCCTATCCCACCTCCTCGTAACTCTGTGGGGCTTTCTCCAACCCCCCACCACGTGCCCTTTCCTCCTTGCTGTCCCCACGGCCCTTCCCGCCCCATCCTCTGACAGAGGCTCAAGTGATCTGTCTCGAGACTGAAAGATGCTGCAAATCCTTTGCTCCACTTCCTGTTAGGAGGAGCAGCTTGGTCCCCTTCCCTTGTGACCCAGCAGGCCTTGGTGACATGCTGGATCCCTGGGATGTTGGAGTCTGAGGCTGGGTCATACGTAGCCTTGCAGCTTTTGCCCGAGCCTCTTGGAAGGTGGCTCTTGGGACCCAGCAGCCACCCTGAGGAACCCAAGCCACACGGAGAGGCCAGGTGAGGGTGCTGGGGGGACAGCCTCAGCTCAGCCCCCAGCCAACATCAACTTCCAGCCACTGGACGCCCCGCCCAGTCGAGCCTTCAGTAACCCCAGCTGCTGTGACCGTGACCTCAGGAGAGCCCCATCCTCAACCCCCAGGACTCAGAAACCTAACAGAAACTGTTTCAAGCCATTAAAGTGTTGGGGTGATTTGTCCCAGGGGTAGCAGATCACCTAAACGGTCTCCCTCATCAGACCACGAGTCCCCAAGGGCAGGGTCTATGTCCTTGTCACTCTGGATCTCCAGCCCCAGCCCAGCGGTCTGCTAAGGACCAGGGACTCCTCAGATACCCTTTGAGTGAACGAATGAAACCCATCAAAAGTCACTGTTCACCCTGAGATAGAAGAGATTTATTAGCAAGAGGTAATCAGGAAACATATATTTTTACAAAAATGGAAATTTCTTTTTTTTTCCAAACAAGCTGTAAGTTGAAATATTGTAGGACTTGAAATAGAATTCTCATACCACTAGGTATTGCTTACAGCAGAAGTTGTCTGTTTGTCGTCGTGAGCATGCCTGCCGCTTGAGTGAACCCGCGCTCTCTCTACTGTACAGTGTAAAAAATCGACGGTAGTATTCACAGAATAAGCACTACGGTACTATATTCCTGCTAGAAGGCGCTCAGACGGGACCACAGTATATGCGATAAAAACACTCGGTTATTGATTCCCTAGTTCTACGGTGTGGTACTATTTTCACAAAGCAGACAGACTCAGAGCATCTCAACGGAAGCTTGGAGTGACCATTGGGCAGCTAGGAGAGGAGGAGTGACGTGTTCTGTGTCCCCGACTTGCAGTGAACGCCGGGCCGCGGTCAGCGCAGGCCAGCGCGACCTTGTGTTGTGACTCCGTGTCCCTCGGGGCGCTCCGGGGCCTCGCCCGGGGTTCACGGAGACGGCTACTCATGCTACCTGGTGTGAGTCCTAGAGCGCGCAGCACGCAGTGCCGGCACGAGGTGGTGGTGCTGGTGACACGGGGCGTGGTCCTCGGTGGAGGGGACACCCCTCCGTCCGGGTTACTGGGAGACGGGGGAGCTTGGACCCCTGTGATTTTGGCTGAAAAAGCTGCTTTGGAAATTGGCATCACCATCAGCGGGAAGATCTGTGGATGACTGGACTTCAGGGTGCGGTCCCCTCCCGCCTCCCCCCACCCCCCAGTTAGAACAACTACATGGAACATGCTGGGAGGACGCCCGGGGGTGGGGGGCGGACGCAGCCCGGGGCCGGGGCCGGGGCGGGCCGGAAGCAGGACGGTGTCCAGGCTCATGTCTGCACGGGCTCCGTCCCCCCTCCCGAGAGAGCGAGGGGCCGGGAAGACTCGGACGTCGTCGTTGGAAAGAACCAGGTGCTGCGGGACGCGGGGAAGGGCGACGTCGGAAACGGAGCCGAGCGCCTATTCCGGTCTACAGGAATCTAAGAACGAGAACGGACTGGTGTTCTTGGAGAAGCACATACTAAAGAGGAAAATCCAGGAACCAGACGACTATGTACAACGTCACACAGAGCGTGTCCGTGGTGCGGCTGGGGCCGGCCGGCTTCAGGTGGGCAGTTTGGGCTCCATGCGGAGCGAGGACTCGTAGAGGCTTTCCTCGTCCATCACGAAGGACCGGTCCAGCAGGTACTGGGTCACCTGAGAGGAGGAAGAGACAGAAGGAGAAGCAGCCACAGGGCCGCGGGGCCGCAGGGCCTCCGGGACACCTGACGGCGGACGCCGGGCCCGGGAAGCAGGCCCTCCGCGGGGCGGCCAGGCCGGCGCACGGCGCTCACGGGCCTCACGCTGCGTTTTGTCTTCATGTTGTCTTGGTATTGTCGTTGAACATCGTCCTGACAGGAATGCTAAGTCACAGGGGGTCAGCGGGACCCTCGACTGCCTTTCTTTGGTGGAACGCTAGATGAAATGTTTTGGGGCTTTTTAATTTTTTTAAAGATTCTAATTATTTATTTGAGAGAGAGAGAGAGAGCATGAGCAGGGGAGGGGTGGAGGGAGAGGGAGAAGCAGGCTTCCCGCTGAGCAGGGAGCCCGATGTGGGACTCGATCCGAGGACCCTGGGATCATGACCTGAGCCAAAGGCAGACACTTAACCCACTGAGCCACCCAGGCGCCCTGATTTTGGGCTCCAAATCTTGAAAAAAAAAAATCGACCACGTCAAGTGTAGAATCTAAGTGGTGGGTGGGTGTCTGGGGGTTTACATGTTCTCTCAACGTGTCTTTATGCTGCGAAGATAGATTTAAACATTAGGTTGACAGAGCTCCAAGCCACATTCACCCCAGGAAGGAAAGTGGGAACGGGCTGGGTGAGGGCCGGGGCTCCCCGTCTGGTCTTGCACGGCTCATTCCGGGGAAAAACCTTGGAGTGGACAATCCGGAGGACCCACGGCCGGGCTGGGTTCCTACAATTAGATGTGCCTGAGGGTGCCCGGGGAAGCCCCAGCTTCGCCAAGAGTCCTTCCAAGGCTCGTTCATTTGTCAGCTGTGGAACCAAACACATCACACGTCTTACATGGTATTTGGGAATCTTCGGATGGCTGCTAAAGCAAAATCAGGTCTCTGCCGCGAGCATCTTGGCTCCTGGACCCTGTGCTATTGTGGGGGCGGGAGCGGCGAACACGCTGGCTCCCAGTCACAGACACAGGGATGACCGTCTGGTTCATGGCTCTCACCAACACCTCCAGGAAGTGGACTCCAGACATCACAGTCTAGATTAGCCCATACCCGCTGATAAAGACGTGAGTGTCTGGCCGCTGGTCTTCCTTTCCCAGCTCCAGCCTCCCACCAACACCCCTTTCTAGATAAACCTACAGAAATTTGGACCTGTGGGCACCAGCACATGGACGAGCTAGTTCTCTCCATCACGAGCATGCTCAAGGTCGAGCTCCCACAGTTCTGCATCAGGGGAGACGGGCTGCAAACAGCACCCCCGGGAAGCGGTTAGGGACAGGAGAAGGGGCCCCAGGCCTGATCCAGAGCCTGGCACGTAGCACGTGCTCAAGAAATATATGTGGAATGACAGAATGAACACAGAGCAAGGGGAAAGGGGCCCCATCAATAACCCACTGGTTCTTCTCAAAAACAGATTCTCAGAGGGCAAATCTGCAGTAAAGGAAAGTGAAGCTTGACTTTCTGGGGTGCGTGGTGGTCAGTCTGGGGCTGGACACTCTGTGAGCTGTGAGCTAGAAGGCTGAGAGGCTCTGGATGGGAGGGGACGGATCTCTAGGCAGAGAAGAGATCATAGGATTCGAGCCAGAGTTTGGGTCAGCAAGTCTCAGTGACTGTATCTGTAAAACGGGGCACACGGTTCAGAGAGTGAAGTGAGACCAACATGCTGTCTTTACAAATGCAAATTAAACCAGTTCTGTAAGCTCCTTTCCTGGCTTCCCAGGGTCCTCAGGACCAGGTTCCGGATCCTTCCGGGAGCCCAGGCTCACCTGGCTTGGCCTGCCTACGGCAGTCACCCCCAGACAGGCCCTCCCCGCCTCCCAGAGCTGGTCTTGCTCGCAGGCCCCCACGCGGGCAGCACCCCTCTGTGTGGACCTGCGTGTGCTCTCTGCCGCCCTGGAGGTCGCAGCCAAGGGCAGACCGAACCTAAGCGCCCATCATGAGAGCTGGCTAAGTAGGCGCTCTCTCTGCCTGTGAGGCTGATGGTCTGAGACACACTGTCGAGGAAGAAAGGGACTCGGAGCAAGGAGGTGTCCTACGCTGCCATGTCACAGCTAGTCAGCTGGGCGAGCTCCCGTTTGCACAGAGATGGGGATCCCGCTGCCTCTGGGGGCGACCTGGTCGCTGGGGGGCTTTTCACCGCCTGCCCTTCCCACCTGTGACTTGTGCAACTAGGGAGCGTATTCCTCTTCAAAAGGAAGTTGTAAACGCTGCCTCCCTTGCCTGGTGGGGGATCAGACGGGATCACCAACCATCGCCGGCCGGGAGCAGCAAGGTCGGCACCTGCTGTTGGAAGGTCAGCGGAAAGGGGAGAGGGAGGGCTTCCCGGCAGGGCTGGTGTTGGAGCGGCGCCCAGGGGAGCCCGCGAGCGAAGGGGGTTGGATGTGGAGGGACGAGGGAGGAGGGGGTGGTCCAGAGAGAGCACCTGTGCGAGAGCCGAAGGGACGGACGGGGTGCGGGCCACTCACCTTCACTTGGTGTTCTATTTTATACGCAGTTTGTTGAAACTGGCGAATCTCTCGGATAATATGAGATATCTGTGAGAAGGAGGAGTGTTTAAGAAGACAGTTTGTTGTCTCCGTGCCCCCACTTCGCAGCGCAGAAGGGGCACCAACAGCCAAGCCTGACGTCGGTCTCCTAATTCCCAGACACGCCGCCCCCTGGGAAGCCCCACCGAGGCAGGTGCTTTCCTTTGAACCAGCAACCTGTTCCCACGGGTGAGACTGGTCAAAACTCTACAGGTTAATGATGCAAGGGACAGAAACGGTATCGTTCCACGAGTGAGGCAGGCTGGCCAACATCCCAAAGCAGCCCCCGCTTCTCAGCAAAGGTCAGGGCACCTGCCACGTTCTGAATGCCCGCTGTGGGCAGGCACCCCGCGAGGGGGCCCCGACCCGTCCCCAGGATGGTGCTCCCAGCTTGCGTTTGACGGAGAAGCCCTTCTAGGGAAGGAAATCTTCAGTGGAAGCCCATCACACAGCACCGACCCAACGTCCCGTCCCGTGAGAAGGCAGACGGGCTGGCTACAACTCTGGCCCCCGCCCCCTCCCAGGCCCCAGCAATCTCTGGGAAAATTTGAAACCTATTCGCTTGCGCTTGGGAGGTGCTGCGTTCATGATTTTGTGGGGCCCCACGAAGCAAGTGTCCGTATGGACACTAAAAGAACAGGTGCAAATAAAGGCACAGCCCTTGGGTCAAGCAGACGCGGCTCGAGACCCAGCTCTGCCTTTCACCCGCAGGGTGACCGTGGGCCGGTCACTGACCCCTCCGAGCCTCAGGCTGCTCCCCTGGGGGGTGGGGCATACCGTGCCAAGAGCACCCACCCTTCCACTGCGGGCGTGATCCGAGGGGGTGCAGGGAGGCTGGCTGGCGGGGGAGCCCCGGCTCTCGCTGGAGGAGTCAGACCCAGGCTTCCGAGAGCACGTGCCCGATGGAGCAGGCCCGGTGGTCCTGGGACTCGGGTCTGGGCTTGGACGCCCCCCCGCCGCCCCGGCAGACTCACCATTCTCATCTTGGAGAAGTTGACCAGGCCGTCCTCCGTGTAATTGGGCGTCCCCTCTTCGATGAAGGCCAGGTCGGTGAGGTACATCCCCAGGTAAGGGACACAGGGGGGGTCACAACTTCAAAGCGAATGGCATTAAACAAGAGTTTTTCATTTAGAACCATGAGCCTCTACTAACAGAGCGCCCTGCATGCATCTTCTGCTTTGCTGGAGGCAAAGGGCTTTCTCTCCACCGAGAATCACGGGAACTCTTGGGCCCAGGATTGTCAAGTGGCTCTGAGGGTGATGGGGTGACGGTACCAGCGGGGCCCGGGGTCTCTCCACCAATGGCCCCCTCCCTCCCTGAGCCAGAAAGCCCTCCCCTGCCTCTCCGCCCTGTCCTGGATGCAGCCCCCTCCCCCGTCCCTCCAGTGAAACTCTCCATCCAGTCCTGCTCTGGAGTCACCTCCCGCTGGACTCTGCAGCCCCCACCCCATTCTGCCAGCTATGGTACCCGGCCCCCCAGCGTCTTTCCGCTCCTTGAGACTTCTCTGCCTCCACATCGGGGCCCAGGGGGTGTCCTGCCCACCCAAGCACGGGGGTGCCTGAGCAGGAAACGCTGGCCCTCTGAGGTCACCCTCCTGCAGGTGGCTTCTGGGCAGGGGGTTGGGGGACAGTGTCCATGACAGGTGACTTTTTTGGGGGGCCTTTTTGGGAGATGGGGCCCAGGACTGATGGACTACACCTCTCTGATTTGTGGCTCTGAAGCAGGGGCTTCGGTTACGGCTCAATGGTGGCGTCTTCCAGTGCCTCTGGGTGGGACCAGGAAAGGGGCTGATTGAGTGATGGGTCCGGCGGCCACCATGTCCGGCAGAGCTCCGGGGAGTGCCCTCAGGGGGCCCTCACAGTGTCCCACTGCCTCCTCTTAGCTCAGCACACAGATATAGGAGGCTCTCTGCACGTACCTGCAGGTGCCCTGACCCCCTTCCTAGACCCTCTCACTTTTGTCTCCTCTTGCCACGTGGCGACCTGCCCCTCTAGAGGAAGGGGAGGTGGGGAGGACGGGGGATGGGGGGCAAGAACAGAACCCCAGCCTCCGCCCCGCGCCTGCTGGTTGTGTGACCCCCGGCCAGGTCTCGGGGTCCCGAGGCTCCCCTCGTACAGGTGAATGGGTGGCGAAGGCGGTTTTTGTTGCTCAGATGGTTGAGTGAGGCCAGGGGACACTCTATTAAATAACACTGATTCCTACGGTAAGAAACACCAGACTTTCCTCTGGGGGTAGAATGGCTTTGACGCCTTCTGACACTGGCCATTTCCTCCCCCACTTCTTCCTTTGTAAACAAGTAGCAACAGGTCTCAGAGGGTTGGCAAAGACCGGGATCCCAGCCAGAACTCAGTAACTGCTTTGTTCCCACCGTATCTATTTATGGTGGCAACCTTGTATGATGGCAAGTAAGGTGGTTTTCCGTTTACTGCCCTGATAGCGTTTTCCTTCTTAATTACATTGATTTTTGGGAAAACGTGAGTTACTTATAGGGAGATCTGCTAAGTGAATGTAAATACGGCTGGCACGTGGGTGGGAGGTGGGCCCTTGGAGTTGGGGAGACCGGGGACAGGACAATCGGTTTTTGGACTCTAGGTCTTGACTCTTTCTTGGGTATTGAAAATAATTTAGCAAGTGTTGATCAGAATTTTTTTAAATGAAAAAAAAAAGTCAGAAACAGAATAAAAGAAAACATCTGAATTCATCGCATGGACCAAAAGTATACGTTGCTTTGTGAAGTTTTAGTTCTTGTTATGCATATATGCATTTCTAAAAAAAATATATATATATTTTTACTGTGGGTTGTGATTTAAAAAGAAAGCCAGACCTGCAAGGGTCACTGGCAGGAGTCTCTGGGTCCCACCAGACAGTCTGTGACCATTACAGGCCCGGCTTTCCACGTCCCGCCCATCACCCTGTGAGTCTGAGGCACGGGCTCGGGGCGGACGGAGACGTAGTTCAAAGATGGAGAAGGAGCCCCGGGGCCGGCGGAGGGGGGCAGCTTGCTGGCCAGCGGCCTCTGACGGGGCTTCCCAGCTCGCCCTGCTGGTTCCGCACCTGATGGGGTAACTTGGTAACCCGAGGCCGGGAAGCACCTCTTGTCTGGGATGGAGGGGGGAGTGGGGGGCCATGTGGCCGCAGAGTGTTCCCGGGGGCCTCATGAGGTCTCCGACTGTCCAGACTAGTGGGGAGGATCAGGCGTTCCCCTGACCACGGAGGTGGCTTTCCCCGACCTATTTATGGCAGCTCACGAGGGGGCTGTAGAAACACGGCCGACGTGTGAGTTAGTCACTTGCAAGTGGCATCGTCAGCCCCACTACCACTCTGTCCCTAGTCCCCGCTTCCTAGTGAGGTGTTTCGGGGAGGGGCCCGGGGACGAGCACACGTGAGTAACTCAGCCACGTGCATGCACATGTACTCGCACGCGCAAATCCATACATGTAACCAACCTACCAAACCCAGAGGCGTGTCGGCCACCGTGTGGGGTGGCCGGCGTGGAGGTGGCAGGTGGGGGCAGGTGTGTGGAGGAGAGGGCCGGTGGAGGGTCCCCAGGGGACTGGGGAGGGTCCCCTGTGTGGGGACTGACTTGAAGGAAAGGCAAGCATGCTGAGGGCCCCTACGTCTGGCTAGCTCTGAGCTTTCCCTGGGGGCACCCCGGGCCCTCTTGGGTGGGGTCTTGCCCTGCCTGGATCAGGGCCCACCCACAAGAGCTGGTATGGGGTGGCTTCCCCTGCTGACAGACCCCTCACATGCCCGTACCTGGGGTTTTAGGGAGAAGAGAGGAAAGTGCCCCACTTTCCATTCTAAATGATGCCTCTGGCTTTCTGGGCCTAGATGTGGTCTTGCCTTTCTGTGGTTGTTTGGGGTCCCCAGCTGGGATATTTCTTTCCACCAAGAAATTCTTGATGATGTCAAGCGGACAACAGAGATCACAGGGTACCAGCAACTGAAAATCAGAGGCGGCTGCCCAGTGGGCTTCCACCGAGGGGTCACCTCTCCCTTCTCCCTCCTCTGCCTTGCCCCGGGGGGGGACGGGCCACTCTCCCACCCACTCTGCTGCCTCTGGTTAGGGCCCTCCTCTCCTTCCCAGGGAGGGTGTGAAGGGCACTCAGGCTGGGCTGTGTGGCCCGGAACCCCTGTGGCCAGGGTCCAAGCCTCCAGCACGTGGTGCAAGAAAATTAGGCACTCAGATTTGGGGGAAAAAATTGCCATGGGGCAGGAGTGGGGGTGGAGCCCAGAGTCCAATCTTGTTTTTTGCCACCTGGACAACTGCTCTGTTGTCTTGTTAACGGGAGACCAGACTTTGCTGGGTGGACACAGGCAGAAAATCAAGGTGGGAAGAGGTATTTGGGATATTGGAGCTCTTGGACTCCTTGTATCCCCACAGATGGGTGGATTTTCACCCCCGTGAAGAGGAGGGGCTGGTGAGGGGCTGGGGGTCAGCTAGCCGACTGGCTCCCCCAGGGCCACCCGTCTTTCACTCATCCAGCCGCCTGCAGCGAAAGCCCGGCCCCCCGGGGTTCCTCTAACGGCGGGCTTCCTACTTAAATTAAAGCCAACGTGCAGATAGGCAAATGTGCGCTGGGTTAAGATTAGACGGGGGGCAAAACCAGAATTGACCCCAAAAGGGCTGGTGACCAAATTTTACTGTCAAATTTAAATCTCAGCCAAATCTCATGGCACGGAGCTGTGGGAGGCCCTGATGGCTGGCAGGCAGACAGGAGGGGACAGCCTCAGGGCTCCTCAAGGGTGTGGGTCTGGGGAATGAGCAGGGCAGATGAGGTCATGCTCAGGCTTCTGGGCAGGGGACAGGTGCATACAGCCAGCGCTGTGGGTGGACCTGGGGGGATTTAAGAAGGTAGGCGAGAGGAAGAGGGTCAGACGTAGGGGTGAAGTCTTGGCTGGTAAAGGTAATAAGGCTATTCATTGTCATAGTGCTGTGGGCTGGGACCCACGTGGTAAGGCTCAGCACGGCTCCTTGTCTGGGTCACCCGCTGTGCCCACAGACTGCCACTGTCCCCTGCCTGGTGAGACGGACCCCCAGGGGTCCACACGGCACAGATCTACGGGGAAACCACAGCGCCTCCGGAGAAGGGGCACAGGACACATCTGCCCCGTGTCTCCCCAATCTCTCGTTCCCTCGCAGGGCTTGGCCCACGTGTCCATAAAACAAGAACCTGGTTTGCATGAAGGCCTCAGCCCCCAGAATGCCTGGAGACCCCGCCGCCCTGCGTGGCAGGGAGCGGAGGTGCCCGGGACAGGCACTGACGTAGGCTGAGGAGAAGAAGGAAGACAGCACGGGGACTGAGACAGAACAGGGGCCATGGAGGCGCGGAGGCGGCGGCGGACGGACGAGGAAGCCATGGGAAGGAGGCGGATGGAGGGGCGCCCGGGGCGGGTGAACAGGTTGGAGAATGCATGATGGGGCAGCCCCCACAAGCACAGCCCAGGGGGCTCCGCGGAGCCCAGGCACCAGAGAGACGGCACAGATGCGGGTGGGACATCTGTCTGAGGACAAGTACGTGGAGATGCGCACAGCAATGGCACACGGAGCTGGCAAAGGACAGGCCGGGGCGGCGGGGGGCCAACGAGGAGGGCAGACGGGGCTGGCAGCAGGGTGCGCAGGCCTGCCGGGGGTGGGTGGGTCTGCCTCATCCCCAGGCCCTGGGGGCAGTGACCGTGTGGTCTGTCCTGACGGCAGGACAGGCGCTCGTGGGCTCTGTAAGGAGCCAGGACCCCGGGGTGGCCCAGGGTCTCTCCATGGGGTGCAGGGAGGAAAGGGTGAGGCCAGCGCGGCTTGGCCCATGGCAGGACGGCAGAGCCCAGCGCCGCGGCCCGAAGCGCACAGCTGCGGGGGTGACTGTGAGTGGCCACAGCGGGTACCGCTGGGCTGGGGCTCTGCTCTGCTGGGACAGCTCGCCTGGAGCCGCACAGGAGGCGGCCTCGGGCAAACCACCGAGCGCCGGCCTCACAGGCCACTCTGTGCCAAGTTCTGGCTCTGTCACCACGGCCCCAGGGCCTCAGTGTCCTCGTCAGGAGAAGCAGGATGGGAGAATCTACGTGCACTGGTGGTTCTCCGGGGGGAGACTTTGCCTCCCAGGGGTAGTCGGCAATAAGCGGAGGCAGTTTTGGTGGTTAGAACTTGGGGAGGGGGCACTGGCATCTTGTGGGTGGGGGCCGGGGCTGCTGCTAAACATCCTACAGGGCACAAGACAGCCCTCGATACAGGACCATCCTGGTCTAATGACAAGAGGGCTGAGGCTGGGAGGCTCTGCAAACAGTAAGGTGCAGCTGGGAGGCTCTGCGAACAGTAAGGTGCAGCTGGCGGGGCTCTGCAAACAGTAAGGTGCGGCTGGGGGGCTCTGCAAACAGTAAGGTGCAGCTGGGGGGCTCTGCAAACAGTAAGGTGCGGCTGGGGGGCTCCGCAAACAGTATGGTACAATTGTTGCCAAAACTGCATTTCTTTGATTCCAAGATGCCATTTTCTGCACAATGCGGTCTTGTTTTGGGGACAAATTCTCAATTAAAAAAAGGAATGCAATCACATTAAATAAATACATTGACTTTAGGGCATATTCTGATGTCAGAAATACTGAAATGTGGGCAAGTGTGCACGTCAGAATGGAGGCCTCTGCATCACACCTCTCGGGCTTATGGGGACCGTAGCATGCTCCCCGTGCCCCCTCCTCTCTCTCTGTTTCTCAGGAAAGGCCACCGAGACTCTGGGATTTCTCCAGCAGACCACGGAGAACGAACCCTGGAGGTCTGGGGTGCCTAAGGGTCTTGTGGGTAGACGGTCGGACAGACAGACAGACAGACCTCCTGCTCCAGCCGATGTGGCCCGTGAATGCCTCTGCAATGCGGTTCTATGATTTAAACAGTAATGGTGACAAAATGACACACACTTACTTTTTCAGAGCTTCTCTCAGATTCTTAAATCTGCCCTCTGATGATACAAGCTTTTGGAGCTTATCAATCAAAGCTTTTGTCTAGAAAGAATTAGAAGCATTTACTAACGCGGCACGCACTGAGGCCCAAGGCACCGGCCCACACTCCACGGGCTGCCCTCGGGGCTCCAGAACTCCCTCTGCTCTGCCCCGTCACGGGGCAGGGCGTTTCCGGGGACCGCCTGAGTCTGGAACCTCACCCCCCAACTCCTAAAGAGTCAGATACGGACCCCGTCTTGTGCGTCTCGAGTGTACACGCACCCTTCAGAAACACGGAGGTGGGGCGTGGGGGACCTGGAAACCCTGGGCACCCTGGGAATGGGGGGTGGAGGTGGGGCTGGCAACTGCAAGGAGCCCCCCCTCCAGGGCAAAGCCTCTCTTTCGCACTGAACCCCAGGGTTGCGGCCAAGGGATACACCTTCACCTGTAGCTCTCAGGACCCCACGCGAATGTAAGAATCGAGAAGGAAGATGGCAGACGAGCTGATCCTCTAGAACAAGCCTTGCAGGGGAAGAGCCAACCCCGGCTGAGGGTCCCGTCTGCCACACGTCAGGCTGGAGACTGGCCTCGGCCTAAGCGAGGCCGCCCTGGGTCCGGCTTGGCGCTCCTTCCCCAGCGCGGCCGGGGGAGCCCCTGTACCTCGGTGGCCCCCACTCCCTCATTTACACAACGGGGAGGTGGACTAGTGAGCCTGCTTTCCAGCTCCCGTCCTCAAAGTCCAGACCATGGCTGAGGGGACACGGGCCACAACCCCTAAGCTTTGGGCCAGACGTTTTCTGAGAAGTCTGCCCCCAGAAAGCGACACGATGGGAGAAGAGACCCACGTGTGCTTCCCAAGCGGCGCGGCTGGAAGAGCACCCCGTTCAGGTTGCTCCCCGACTGATGAGAAGCGTCGTCACCGGTGTGGACCTACCCTGCTCAAAGCAGAAATGTGTCCTGGATCCCGTGAGAGGGACACACACAGCCAAGGGCACAGGATTCTGCTTCCTCCCCAAATGGCTGCCCTCACGGATCCGTCCTGAAGCCTGGACGCCCAGGCCCACCCCTGCCCCGGCGTCTCAGCGTCCTCCCTGCACTTTTCCAGAGTTTTCTGTCCAGGGCTGCCGCCCCACGCGCTCCTCCTTCCCACCCGCTTGGGAGGAAGGACCTGAGGCATGAGGCCAGGTGCAGGGGCTGAGAGTCCTGGACCGGGGCCTGGCTGGGTGCTGAGACCGGCCTCAGCGAGCACACGGGCACCCGGCCACACACCTCGCAGAGTGCTGGGTCTCCAGACTCACATCTGGAGAATGGGAGGGTAGGCCCAGGTATTCCCTAAAGGCAGTAAGAGCTCAGATATCCTAGGACTGTGGGCCCCACAGAAGCTAGATCAGGAGGCCCTGGGGGCCACGTAGCTCCGGACGAAGTATCACCCACCAGTGGTCGTGGGAACCTAGGGAGGATATTCTCACACGTGGGGGTTTGGGGTATACACTTGGGGCCAATCTGTGGCTCTGAGTTGGGCATGCTTTGATTCCTTCCACATCTGTGTTCCTCTGGGGCGTCGCTCTGTCCAGGAAGGAGTTCTGCAGCCTGGGAGACCACTGGATTTTCCCAGCCACTGCTTAAAAAACGGAGTTCCGAAGCCACTCAAGTATCTCCTGGTGGGACCAGGAGCTCAGGGAGACACAGGACCCCGGGACCCTGGGCGTCTTTGCCGCGAGCAGAAATAAGGGGCACTTGGAATATGTCACTGAAACCAGAGACCAAGCGAGGAGCCTGCCTTGGATGTGGTGTGGAGGCCAAAGATGATCACAGAGCCCCCGGAAGCTCATCCTTTCCTGTCCACCAAACAGAACACTTCCGGATGGCCAAGGCTGCTCCCTCCCAAAGGGGCCCCGAGGTATTGCTGGCCAAAGAGAGACTTCTGTCCCCCCGAGAAGGCAACCATCCTCTGGAGGGGCGACACACAAATCTGTTAGTCATCTGCACCTGGAGGGGGCCCCCCCTTTCAAGAAGATGGGGCAACGGATGGGAGAAGAACAGGGAAATGGAGCCAGAAGTCCCCACCTAAGCCTGTTTGGCTCTTGCATGGGCTGGCCTGCACTTGGACCTAATGCTTTCCTGCTTTGGGCCAGCACATTCAAGCCAACGATGAAAACCCGCTGCTGGGGCTGTGTTTTAGGCCTGCTAAGAAACATAGCCCCTCTGGTGGGTCTCAAGTATCCACGGGACACCTGCAGAGGGACAGTGACCGTCCCTGGCTGGTGCTGGCCAGGCACCGTGCAGACGCATAGGGCCCAGCCGCAGGGCTGGGAGGAGCCAGCAGGGCCCAGCGGGCCACCGAGTGTGCAGGTCTGCGTGCGCTGTCCGAGGCACCTCTGATGTTTGGACCCAGGTCCTGAATGGCATCCGAGAATGCAGGCCAGGCCATGCGCCTTGACCTCTAGCTGCCCTCCATTTGCACTTCCCTAAGAGAACGGGAGACTTCGGGATGGTCAAGGTGGTTCCCTCCCAACTTCAGACCACGGGTGACGCTGGGGAACAAGGCCAGGAGGGTCACGGAGCCCCCAGTGTGGTGGGAAAGTGGGGCTGGTCTGAGGGCAGGGGAAGAAAGATGTGGACCTGGACTAGGCCCTCAGACTCCGCCACCTGCCCTGCCTGAGCCCTCACAGGCCAAACCAGCCTGGATGACTCAGGGGTCCCACAGCGGCCTGCTCAGCCCCCGGCTTCAGGAGTCCCCAGCGCCGCGTGCCACGCACGGCCAGATGTGCCTACACGCCTGAGTTCCCGAGCTCCAGCCTCTGTTCTTTCCAGGAGCCCCTGTCCTTGTCCTAGCCCTGGCGTGTCTGTGTGTGAAGAGGCAAGAGGCCCAGGCTTGCCAGGAGCGGGGCCAACCCTGTAACACACTATAGGCTCACTGTCACCGGGGCCAGGGTGACCAGATGTGGGGAAGGGCGGCATCCCAGGCCTTCCTGAGTCGGGCTGCTTAGCTAAGGAAGAGGAATTTATGGACCTGCTGCCTGCCTGGGGTCGCAGGATTGTGACCTGCCATTGGCATGAGGGTGGTGAGAGGGAGGGTAATAAAGAGAACAGTGAGGAGGACTCAGCGTGCAAATGCAGAGCTGCCAGATGAGACACGCCCCTTGGAGACACCGGGCCCCCCAGAGCCCACCGGCGGCAGGACCAGACTCTGCTGCCAAGTTACCCGTGCCTTCAGAGGCTTGCTCTGCCCTTTGGCCGCACCTGCCCAGCCTCCTGCACACGTGTAGGCTGGGGCTGGGGCATCCACCGCGTGCACCAAGGAGGTGGCCCCATGGTGTGCTCCTCTTAGGAGAGCTGCCTCCTCACGACCTTAGTGTAGGGAACTTTATTCCCAAGGAAGAATCCACATTTCAGAATCACGTTCTCAATGAATAAAGATCAAGCTCACATTTAAGATCATTGATTATCCCTGGTGGCCAAAAGGGCTGGTGAGACTAGAGTCCTGGGAAGGAACTTGCAAGACCATCCGGCCACTGTCTCGGCAGCCCTGCAGATCTGGATCGGAATCTGCACGAATCTGCACGAAGCCACCACTCTTGTCCCAACACAAGGAGAAGAACATTGGACCAGTCGTCACTGTCTTACATGCCCTGCTTTGCAGTGTTAATTATTCAAGTGGGAATTAAAGTTCCGTGGGTCCCAGTGCCATATTGGTGGGCCCGATACCTGGTCCCAGGTGATATAGGAGAAGGGGTTCTCCTGGGATTGTTGGCCCTCACCCTGTGCTTTCCCCACCTATGGATGTCCAGAGGCCAGCACTCTGGTGTCCCAGCCCAGCCCAGCCCCAGGCAGGCAATGGCGCCGGCTTCCCGCCCGCACCTGCTTAGAGACTTTGAGCCACGTCTTTTTCAGCCGGAATATTGCGCTCCGGTTCATGGACGAGGTGATCTCCAGCACAGCATTATAGTTGTGCAAGCAGCGGCATATGTCGGCCACGGCCACCCACTTCTCGATGGCGCTCACTCTTGCGTTGATGTCCTCATTGCGGATGATTTCTGAAGCAATCAAGTTGCTGATCTTTAAGCCCATGCAATAAGACAAGAAAAAAGTAAGAGTCATAAGTATTGCAAAGCTGATAAATCACCATCATTTGCAGATGATACGATTGCCTGTTTGAAAATCCCAAGACAGTGCTCTGGAACATTACCAGAACAACTAACAGAGCTCATTAGGGTGGCTGGTTAAAGACTCAACATACAAAAATGAGAAGTTTTCCTATGTATTGGCCATACCAACTAGAAGACACCATGAAAAAGATCTTCACAATCCCAATGGAAATGTGTAAATTACCCAGGAACCTAGAGTGATGCGAACTTTGGAAGATCTTACACGAAAAAAATTTACCTACATGAAAAAAAAAGTTTTAAAGGTTTGAATTATGAAGAAAAAGATCAAATTCCCAAATGGGAATATAAATACACCATTTTTCAAAACTAAGATGTGACTTTAATGCAATCCAACAAACATGCAATGGGAACTTTCCTGAGAACCTGACAAAGTGATTCCACATTAGCAGACTAAAGGGGGTAAACCATAGGCCCTTCTCAATAGATTTGAAAAGAAGTGTTGATAAAATTCATCATTTATCTGTGGTAAATACCATTAGCAAACAAGGAAAAGAATTTCTTTAACCTCATAAACAAGCATTATCCCAAATGGGGCAATAGGGGAAGTACTCTGGAACCACCACTGAGATTCATTATCAACATTTGCACTCAACTCCGTCCTAAGGGCTGCAGGCTTCAAGGGTGCACGTGGGCATGAGGGCGGGTGCACTCCGGGCACCTTGGTCCCCTGCCCTCATTCTAGCCCTGATGTTGGAGAGCCCAGTCGGTACCACTCAATGAGGCAAAGAGTCAGAGAAAGGTCTAGAAACAGTGGCGGGCTGTGACGGTCTCCGTCATGGAGGCACATATTCTGTGTCTGGTGGAAATGCCGGATTTTAAGAGAGATGGCCAGATGCCAGGTGGTGATGAGGACAGCCCTCGGAGGTGGACTGCATGGGTTCAAAGCAGGCTGTCCTGCTGTGTAATGTTGGGGATGGAATTTAACTCCCTTGGGCCTCAGTTTACCCAATCATAAAGTGAGAGAGATGGGGTTAAACGAGACGGTGATGACGAAGCCCGTGGCGCAGCGGCTGGCATGAGGCAAACAGGCCACTGATGCTTACGTCGTGTCCTGGCCGTCGGCTCGCCTGGGTCCCGGGCACACCCTGGGGTGGGGTGTTTCCGGGACCCACCCACCTCCTCC
Source organism: Phoca vitulina (assembly GCF_004348235.1). Classification (NCBI taxonomy): domain Eukaryota; kingdom Metazoa; phylum Chordata; class Mammalia; order Carnivora; family Phocidae; genus Phoca; species Phoca vitulina. The sequence goes on from NW_022589768.1 coordinate 713,833, forward strand.
ACTTACTCTCTCCAGCTCTGACAGGGGCCCCCTGTTCTGCTGCTGGGTTCCCTACAGGGCTCCGCCCCGAGCTGCAGTAGGGGGTTCTCCTGCCTTTCCTCCCGACGGCCAGGGAGCCTCCCCGGCGCGGGGCGTTGGCCGGGCAGCCCGGACAGGCCGTCAGGACAAGCAGAGTCCTGTGCTCCAGCATCCAGCCATCAAGAGCCCTCACTCGGGCCATGACTCGGCTCAGAGTGCCCTCGGGGCTCGTAGGGGGCGGGAGCCGCCGGCGCCCTGTGCTGGCCGGGGCTGGAGCCGGGGCGGTCCTGGGGATGTCACCGGGACACGTCTTCCTCCAGACACTCGTCAGGAGACCCCAGGCATCCGCCCTGGGAGCCTTGGTCTCCTTGTGTCTACAACGTGGGCTAAGGGTCGGTGTGAGATTATGACGCCTATAAATCACAGGAGTCCGGGGCCTCGTGTGGAGCCCGCTCTTGCACCTTTGGTCACCCAGGACCTCAAGGGTCCTGCCGAAGAAAAACCCGGGAGAGAAAGGCACTGCCCCCTGACCCCGGGCCCCTGTACTCACGTCATTGAAATGCTTAGTGGTCTTCATGATGTAAGGGGTCCTTTCGTTCTTCTCCAGTTTCATCCAGCCTTGTCCAAAGAACTCCCTGTGGGAAGTAAGGAAGCCCAGGGCCAATGAGCTCTGCCTTGCTCTGTTCTTTGCTGTGATTTCTCTGCTCTTTGAAAGGCTTTTACTTCTCGGAGAGGAACTTCCTGCAGAGCTCCAGAGAGGAAGGGACCCTGGGCTGGCGTCTAGCTCTGCCTGGCCCGGCTCAGGGCCTCAGTGGCCTCATCTGTGAAATGGGAACATGAACACACTTTCCCCACGGGGCTGCTGCCAGGCCAAGAAGACGAGAGACTCTGTGGGAGGCACATCATCTACTGTGGAGTGCAGAGTGCCGGCTGGTCCTGTCCTGGAGCTCGGGCCTGATGGGGAGAACTCACATCTCAGGTTCGTGTGCAGAGAGGAAGGTCTGCAGTCTGGGGACGGAAGGGGAAGGAGCCCACAAGCCAAGCCGGTCGAGTGTTCTGGTGAGGAGGACCATGTGAGAAGGCCACAGATGGCCCGAGCCTCCCAGGGGAAGCTCTGTGTTTGGCAGGGACGGTGAGGGACCCCGGCCGCGTGCTGTGGGCTGGAGGGGAGTGAACTGGGTTTGAAAAGATTCTCTGCTTCTCCTCCCAGAGCACCTGGGCTTCACCAGGAGATGCGGCAGGTGTCCGAGATGCGGCCACCCTCCACCCGGTGACGGCCGGTGGGAGTTTCTGGAAAGCAGAGACCAAAGGCCCTACAGCGGTTCAGAGCTCAGAACCGAAGATCCTAATTTTGGGAAACTATTCCCGGACAGTTGTCAGAAACTCAGAAACACTTGGTGATGAGGAGGTTGACCTCAGCTTTAGATACAAACGTGAAAACTGCAAAGCGCCCCATGGTCCGAGCACCGTCGGGGAATACCGTGCACGTGTTAGAGAGGCTGTTAATGGATGCTGGTGGTATGCTGTGAGCTCCAGGAAGGTGGCGCGAATTCATTTAAACAGTGTAATCACCAGGAGCACCCGGGGGAGACTGACTACGGCCCGGAGCGGGTGATGCCAGGCCTCGGGGCTTCTTCAAGATCCAGAGCTGCCCCCCCCAACCCTGGGGCGCACGCAAGTGCACACTCACACACTCATGCACACGCGTGCACACTCACACGCTGCGTGCAGAACCCGGGGCCAGGGAAGAGGATCCTCCCGCACCCCTGCGGACACCCACGTTTCTGCCCCCCTGCGGAGAGTGCACGTGGCTCGGGAAGTCTAGTGCGCAGGTCCCAGGGATGCAGTGCGGCCCGGCTGCCGGGGAGGAGGACCGGGAGGGCCCAGCACCCGCACCCACTCACTCATAAGGGATCTTCTTGAAGACGAGGTGGTCCAGCAGGGTCAGCTGCTCCGCGATCTCCAGGGCCGAGTGGTTTTCAAAGGGCTCTGCCTTCACGCCTTCGGCCTGAGGGGAGCAAGTCCGGAGTTAGGCCCTCCTGGATTTCCGGCCGCTTCTCAGATGTGATCTCGGCCGAGGTTCTGGTAGTGGGGGAGGGGGGCGGCGGGAGCCTGCGCTCCGTGAGTCAGCACTCACGCGGCAACGAGGCAGCCTTGTCCCAGCCGTGACCGAGACCACAGAGGCGTCCAGAGGACCGCGAGTGGCCCACGTCCCTCGGCAGGAAATGGGCCGACTGGGCCTGGAGCCCCGGCTGTGACTCCCAGTGACCCGTCCCTCCCCTCAGGTTCTGTCTGGACACGCAGCCAGCTCCACAGCGTCTCCTTTGAAGACTCGTTAGATGTGGACTCACAGGTGTGATGACCTCCGGGGCGCCCAGAAGACGGCTGCCTGGCCTTCGTCTTGGGGTTCCCATGTTTCTGGCCCTCAGGGCCACCGTGGGCACCACCTTTACAGCCACCTGCCCTTCCCTCCCCCGCACCCCCCCCCCCAGCCGCGGGAAGTCCTTGGGAAACACTTGTCAGGGGACCAAGATCCCAGTGGCAGGGGTTTGATCAAAGGTGGACATGGAGAGGCCGGCGTCCTTGCCACAGAGGTCCTGTGGACGGTTTGTTGGATCCGGGGGGGGATGGAGGGAGCTGGAGAAGAGAGCGGAAGGAGCACCAGGGCCGGCCGTGGGAGGGGCCGGTGTCCATGAGAGAGGGGTCAGGAACGAGAACCACCCCGACCTCCAACTAGGCCACATGGGCCAGAAAGGCCAGCTACCCTGCCCCGAGGCCCCAGGGGCTGGGCTGAGCCCCCCAGAGCTGCACTGCTCACAAGGGAATGGGGTCCACGCCATAGCAAGGGGGCAAGCCCTCACCCTAACTGTCTGCCTCCCTCCCTCCCCCACTCCCTCGGCAAACAGTCACTGAGGGTCCTTGCTAGACGCCGGACACAGAAGGACCGGAAATCACTGTCCTGGGCTTCAGGGAGCTCTAGCCGCAGCACGGGGCAGGGACAGAATGCAGGAAAGCAGACGAAGGGTATCCACGCAGTCGGCCACGGGCCAGAAGCCTGGATGCAGCCACATGGGGACACGAAGCCATCGGAATGACAAGTGGGGACACGGGGACAGGAGCAGGTTTTGGGGTAGGGACCCTCCTGGGGGCCCAGGATGGCTGAACTGTCAAGCCTGAGGGCCTGTGGCTGGCCTAGGCCGGGGAGAGGCCCGTGGGGGCCGGGCAAGGACAGGCAGGCTGCTCACCCTGCTCCCGCTTGGTCACCCAGGAAACAAGGTGACCCTGGAGGGGAGGCCAGAAGCACAGCTTCCCCACCTGCCATGGGGCCGGGCAAAGTCTCCCTGCAAGCAGCCCTTAGGCTCTCTGGTGAGGCCGCTGGAGCCTCCTCCACATTGGAAGTGCCCCCACGGGCTCTCTGGGCTCTGGGAACAAGCCAGGGCCGGGGGGCAGCTCAGCGGTGCTTTGTTCTGCAAGAGCTCAGGATGTTTGCCAGGGAGCAAGGGGCTCTTGTGTTCTCGAGGGCTAAACATTCCAGCTGGCCCCTGCTGGGAAACTGCTCTCCTGTGGGCAGGCACCAGGAAGCAGCCCCGTCTCCCAGGGCGCAGCCGGCGTCCTGCCCTGAGGGTCAGCGTGGTGTCTGCATGCAGGAACACCTTTCCTGCCCTGGGGGCCCCCGGCTGAGTGCTGCGCCCAGGGGGCAGGATGCGGGCCGCTGCAGGGAGGTGTTCCCCAGCTGCTCCCCGTGGGTGGCCTCGCCCATGCCCAGGCCCCAGGCCCTGGAGTCCTCAGTGTGAGCACCGAGTACGGCAAGGACCGGAGCTCAAGCCACCAGTTTGGGAAGTGAGCCAGGGTGGGGCTGCGGGGGGGGGTCAGAACCAGTTGGCCTTGAGCTTCTCTGGCCGCCATGGTGGCGGGGGCCCAGGCTCTGGGGCGGCTTGCGGTGGCATGCGGGGGCACATCCCTGACCTGGAGGAGGAAGTGGGCCGGGCCGGGCCCCCGGACACACACCACTCCCTTCACCGCGTGAACCGCACCATTAGCTCACATTCCTCGTGGCAAGTACAGTGCTCCCCAGGGCGCCCACGTTTCTGGGCAGGTGGCCAGTGGCACCCCGACTCCTTGGGATGAGGCAGCGTGGGGTGTGGGGTGATCTCCTGCTCTGGAGTCGGAACTGAGCTGAGTGCCAACACCAGCTCTGACGCCACGACCCTGGGTAGGGCGCCTCACCTCCCCAGACCCCCGCTGCTTCATCTTGAACGGGGGGGTGATGGTGTAGACTTGCCGCTGTTGATGAAAGCCTGGCACGGCTCAGCACAGAGGAGCAACCCACCACCCCCAGCCGGGGCCCCGGCCCCCCTCCTCCGGGGACCGCGGAGCAGAGAACACGCAGCGGGGGCCGGGCGGGGCTGGTGAGCAGAGGATGAGGAGAAGAGGGGCAGAGGTGTCACGGGTTGAATTTCCTCCCTCCAAAATGTGGCGCTGAAGTCCCACTCCCTGGTATCTGGGAACGTCACCTGATTTGGAAATAGGGTCTTTGCAGATGTGCCCGGGTTAAGAGGAGGTCATTGGGGTGGGTCCCAATCCCACAGGACTGGAGTCTTTACGAGAGGGGGGCTTAGACACAGGGAGAGACATGCTCAGGGAAGGTGATTCAGAAATGCACAGGAATGAGGAGCGCCTGGAACAAGGAGGAGGACATCAGAGGTCCAGGGCCACACGCCAAGGGCCGCCCGGGGCTCCGGGAAGCTGGAAGAGGCAGGAAGGCCCCTCCCCGGAGCGCCCTCCAGCAACACCTGACTTCCAACCCCTGGCCTCCAGGACCGGGACGGGACGCACTTCTGCGGCTGTGAGTCATTCTGCAGCGCTTGGCTCCGGCCGCCCCGGGGGGACGCGTGCTGGAGGGGACGGCCCGGTGAGCGGCAGCCCGGCTCACCATCTGTGTGATCTCCTCCAGCGTGATCTGGTTGTCGCCCGGGTCCTCCTGGGTCAGAGTCCTAGGGGACGAGACGGCGCGATGGGCCCCGTGCAGCCCGCACCCCCGCCTTGCTTCCCCATGCAGGTCCCCACGGCTGCCTCGTCTCTGCTCTGTGCTTCCCGAGCCGGAGCCCACTGCCCGTTTGTCAGGGATGTCTCCCTGATGGCCTGACCGTCAGGACTCAGCTCCCTGACCCCTGGCCTCACCGTCTGCACGGGAGGAAGACGGACGAGTTCGGGGATGAACAACGTAACCCGTTTCTGTCCCGCAGACGCCCCGAGCGCCTGCAGACAGGAGTGAGCCTGCCCCGTCCGCACAGCTCTGGGCGGCCGTGTGAATGCTCTTCCTGGGGGCGTCGTGTGCGGCCACGTGGCTCGTGTGACCGCGGAGCTGAACCCTCAATCCATGAAGATTTAACAGCCCCGGGTGGGAACGGCGGCCACGACGGGCGCCACGGACCAGGCAGGAGTTGGGGGCTGTGCAGGGAGAACGTGGTTCCTGCCTCTAGAGGCCAAGGTCTGAGGGGAGGAAGGACACACGGGCCGCCTGCTCAGGGGCCCGTCTGCAGAAGCGGGGCGCACGGCCCCCCGGCAGCTCAGGGCTCCTGCCTCCACACCCCTGCCTGAGGCCAGCCTGCCTGGAAGGGCCTCCCCGGCTCCCTGCCCGTGGCCGGCCGTGTGGGGCAGAGCCTGGGCCCCGGGCAGCGGGCCGAGCTCAGCGGGGCTGGGGCCACCCATACCTGATGATGTTGGCCGCAGCCTTTCTCTCCTGGGTCAGCAGCTCGGGGTCGTGCATGACCTCCTCCAGGAAGCTGATCACCTTGTATCTGAGCTCGTCGTTGGTCTCAAAGTCCTGTGGGGGGAGACACGCTGGCGCTGCCCTGTCCAGCCACACGCGGAGGGCTGCCTGCCTCATCTTCGTTTGCCCTGGCCGTGCAGGCCACTGGGGGAGCCTAGAGGCCCTTAGGTATAAAACTCTGGTCAAGACCAAGGGTCATACCCTGGCCAGCTGCACCCCAAGGCCAGGACTCTGGGGGTGCGGACCTCTTTGGCCCCCTGCTGCAGACAGAGGTGGAGGGACCCAGCCCTGGGGCCCGGGAATGTCCTTGGTGCCCTCCCAGGCCAGACACCGGAGCAGCCCCTTCTGAGGGTGCTGGACGGCTCACCTGGGCTCCCTCCCTCCCACTGCCCCGAGGCCGTCCTGCCCGCGGTCCTGCCCGTGGTCTCAGAGGGCAGCGGCTCCTGGGGGCCAGCGCCGGGGGCCTCCCACCCACCTGAGAGTGTTTGGATACCCAGTGGCGGAGCACGTTCAGGACGCGGTTGGTGGCCGCTCGGCGGATCACGAACTCCTTGTCCCCGTTCCTCTGGTCGGGGGGAAACCCTGGTGGCACAGGGGAGAGAGGGTACAGGAGGACTAGAAATGGGGCTCAGGGCTCGTCTGGATGTAAAGCCCAGGCCTGGGGAAGCCGGCCGCTGCCGTGGTTGGCGGGTGGTCGGCTTCCGGCCGGGGCTCGGTGCTGGCCAAGGCCCGGAGCAGCAAGCCCTGAACACCGGGAGGGGGACAGTTCCTGGGGCAGGGGTGGCTGCCTGCAGCTGGGCTGAGCCCGCGGATGGAGGGGACCCCCTCCCGCATACCTGCGCTGGCCAGGGACATCCTCCGGTACTTCTCCTTGTTCGGGGTGCCCTCGTTGGCTCCCGCCGTGGCTATGGCAAAGGCAGAGGCCGCCGACAGGGCGCTGCGCGTGTTGTCCAGTTCCCGACACGAGGTCATGACGACCCCGTTGTTGTAGGAAAAGAGGGGGAACTCTGTGGAGGGGGCAAAACCGACCCTCAGCCTTCCCTGGTGCAGCCCTCACTGTCGGGAAACCGGGGGTCCCCACGCTGCAGCAGCCTCAAGACGGGCAGCCTGTCTTCACTGCGTCCCGGGGCTTAGCAGGCAGAGGTGGGGGCCGCTCCCCTGCTCAGGTCCCCAGAGGGGCGTGCCACCCCCAGGGCGGTCTCAGGGTAGGGAAAGCCCCCGCCTCCCTCCGCCTTCTCTGGTCTGCAGAAGTCCCCAGCCAGCGCCCCATCCACCCCTGCTGTTCCTTTATCCCCAGGGCTCAGCTGGGCCCGGGCTGCTTGGGGACAGAGTCATGAGCCTCCTCACGCTCTCAGCCTATTTGGGACGAGCACGTAGCCCGTCCACTGCCTGACACCAGGAATTCATCCTGATGGGCTCGCGGGCGTGGTGGGGGCAGCGAGGCCTGGCTCGCCGTGTGGCCGCGTCTCTGCGCAATCGGGACATTAATACCTGCTCCAAGCAGTGGATGTCACGGTTAGAGGAGAGGGCATGGCCCCAAGTACGCGGCGTCGCGCACCGTGGAGCATCAGTGCCGAATAATGCTTAACTTTTAGCGGTAGCGGCCACAGACCCTGACTCTGGAAGCCTGTCATGCCACCTTTAAGTCTCTGGAGAGCAATCCTCGCTCAGGACGCAGGCACAGCACTTATGCCGTAGGGAGCTCAGTTCTGATGCTTGCGCGGTGGTGGCTCTGAGAAGCCGTGGCCGTGGGTGCATGGCTGGGCGGCCCTGGGACTCACGGGGTCTCCCTGGGAGGCTGGCATGGTGGGGGAGTCCATGGGCTGGAGGCAGGAGGGGCCGCCCCAGGAGGTGAGGCGGAGCGAGGGCTCGGGCGGGGAGCACCGAGTGGGGACCCGAGACCCTTTGGGGTCAGGAGTCAGGCGTGGGCGGGGGCTGTCACCCCGTCAGGGTCTCCTCCCTCGGTCCGTAACTGGGACCCACCTGGCCGCTCCACAAGGCCGCCCGACGGTGAAAGGACCTGGGTCCCTGTGAATGAGCCGCCCCCCACCCCTGCTGGTCCCTCCTGCGTCTGCTGCACCGTGTGGTAATGAGCCGGGGTGACTGTGCTGGGCAGGAGTGGCCCGAGCCTGGCCATCGCCCTGCCATTGCCCTGCCGGCTGTGACGCACGGCGGCGGCCCTGCACGCGGGGCCCTGGTCCCTGGCCTGCACTCAGCGAGACCGCCCCCCCCGCCCCAGCTCCTGGCCGGGGCCTCCCGTGTCCTCCTGGCATCTCTAACGTCCAAGTGCTGAACTGTACCTGAGGAATTTTTGCTTTTGACTGACTTCGGCGTCGTTGGCGATTTGGTCGGTGAGGCCTCGGTGTCCCCGTGGTCACTCTGGTTTTGGTCGTTGTCGGACTCTTCCCTCACGGAGATTTCTGAGCCTGGGGCAGAGAAGAAATAACGTCACGTGTCTTCAGTAGTCACTCCCTTAGAAACTCAGGCCCATAAGCGACCGAAGCAGAACAAAGTGGGTTTGGGATTTGCCGGCTGAAGGAAGCGTGACAGCTTTATTTGCCGTGGGAGGGGTCAGAGCCTTTCCCGCGCCAACGGGGGTCGTGAGTCTCCACGATGGCTCTTTTCTGCCCGGGCTTCTCAGACCCTCACGGGCACCGCTGGGGAACTCGTTAGGATGCGGGTGCTGACTCGGGGGGTCTGGAGCGGGGCTGCACATCGCTAATGCGTCCCCAGGGGATGCCCGTGTGGCTGGTCACAGACCACACTCTGAGTGGCAAGGTGCCGTACCCTGTGACCCCTCGCGTGTGTATGTCTCTGTGTGCATGCGTGTGTGTGTGTGTGAATGTGAGTGCATGTGTCTGCATGCATCTGTGTGTACACCATGTGCATGCATGTGCGCATTAATGAGTGTGCGTGTAAATGTGAGTGCATGTGTACGTGTGCGCACCTGTGTGCATGTATGTGCGCACTGAGTGTGCATGTAAATGTGAGCGCATGCATGTGCACGTGTGCGCACCTGTGTGCATGCATGTGCGCACTGAGTGTGCGTGTAAATGTGAGCGCGTGCATGCATGTGCGCACCGAGTGTGTAAATGTGAGCGCATGCATGTGCACGTGTGCGCACCTGTGTGCATGCATGTGCGCACTGAGTGTGTGTTGGTGTGTGCTCATGTCTGTGCGCGTGCATGTGTGCACATCTGTGTGCATGCGTGTGCATGAACGTTGTGCATGCATGTGTGCGCATGCCTGTGTGTGCACCCGTGAGCGTGTGCGTGTGTGTGAAGCATCTTAGGGTGACCATCTGTGCCACGTTGCCCGGAAAGTCCTGCTCTGTGCCTGTGGTCTCGCACTTCTGGTCACTATCAGAAGTGTCCTGGTTTTGGCAGTAACTTACAGTTTCCCTAACCTTGGGAGACTCATGGTTTACACACTTCGGAGAAAAGTGATGAATTGTCTTAAAAGTGAGATCTTGGTCAAAAGCTCTTAACCTATCTGGTCCTCAGTTTCCCCAACTGGAAAGAGCGTGAAATTACATGTGACCGTTTTGAGACCGAGACAGTCCTTCTGTTTAGGAACGAACATCTGCACACACACGCACACACACGATTTGGTGCACAATCAGACTGGTCGATCACTGGTCAAGAAGCCCGTTAGGAGATCACTTTTCAGGACTGAGTCACGTTGAATTTCGGAATGTGACAGGCCTGGATTCGCTGTGGGTTTAGGGCAGATGGTTCGCCCTGTCCCTTGCCCCTGTCGGCTGGCATTTGGGGCTCCCTGGTAGGCTGTTCCCTTGGTTACAGACTCTCAGTCACTGGCTTCCCTCCCCTCCCCTTGACGCACAGAGGAGACAGCCTATCTTCAACGTCTTTCTCCAAGGCCTCTTCCTCAAGGCCTGGGGTTCCAACCAGCCCAGGTGTGTGTGTGCATGTGTGTGTGTGCGTGTGCACATTCGTGCATCTGCATGCACACGCGTGCTAACTGAGAGTGCGCCCTGGACACCCAGGACGTGTCCTGAGCTGAACTAAGACAGAGAACCAGCCCAACCATCCAAGGAGATGCCCTTCCAGAATGGTCAGGAGGGCTCTGAGCGTAGGGAGTTGGCGGCCTGTCCCTCCTGGTCTCCGTGTTGCCCCCACCCCCACTGTTTCAGCCGTACCGAGCCGTAGGCGGTTCCTGAACACACACACCCTTCCTTGCTTCCTTGCCTGCCCCATCATGCTCCCTTCCTTCTGGTGAAAACCTGGGCCCTCCAGAAAGCCTCTGACTCTGCAGACCCCGTCTCTGCCCACCCCCGGGGCCCCTCGAATATCCCTCGAACACAGCATACCAGATGTCCCCACGTGCGTGTGTGGTCCTGTTCCTCGTCTGCACCGTGAAGCCCGGGGTGCGGGACCTAGGTCTGCTGACCTCTCCTCTCCCGGGTCCAGGACCCACCCCGCAGACGGACGGACGGACCGGGTACGCAGGACAAACCGCACCGTCAGGCAGCCTGACCACGGAACCGCTCATCGGACGCCCTGGGGGTCTCTGCCTGCCTCCCTGCAGGCAGGGCTCGCACACGTGTGGCCACCACCCTCTGTCCAGGATCCCCAAGCCCCTGTTGCCCTCGGGGAGCCTGGTGGGGCCGGGGGCCGAAGGGGTGGCTCGGCCCATGCGTCCACTCACTCTGCTTGCTGAGAGCCACGGGCTCTTCGGGCTTCTCAGCGGCCGTGTCGTCCTCGTCCGGGATCTTGTTGGCGAAGCTGCTGGACACGTAGAGCTTGCTGGTGTCCAGCGTGGCCTTGCTGAAGGGCGACACGGCCGAGCATAGGCTGGTGTAGCCGTTGGAGCTGCAGCTGAGGGCGGCCAGGTCCAGGGCCTTGCCGCCCGTGATGATGGGGATGTTCAGGGACAGCTTCCGCCGGCGGCTGGGGGACGACGTCTTGGTGATGGACAGGGGCGGCGGCGAGGAGAACTTGCGCGTGGCGCGCGGGGACTTGGGAGGGTCACCGTATAGAAGCTTGTTGTTCTGACCACTGGCAAACAAGAGCTCCAGCGACCTGTGGGGTGGACGGCGGATGGCGACCAAGGGTCAGCGTGGGCCTGGCTGCCTTCCCAGGCCTGGAGTCCCCCTGTCTCCGGGGGGGGGGGGCAACAGGACACAGGGGGCCCGGGCCACCTTGGGATCTACACCCACCCGGCACCGCTCGCCTGAGCACACTCCCTGCAGAGCTGTCTGGGAGATGCTGAAATTGCAGAACAGACCCCAGGCTGTAGTGATCTAGAGGGAACCGAAGGTGCGGACAGACATGCACTTCCAGGTGGGGGACAGCCTCCTCATGTCAGGAGCAATAAACCAGTGGTTCAACTCCCAGCACCGGTTCAGAAGTCCAGACCGACCCGACACACATTCTTGAGTTGTGTTTACAGGACTTAAACCCCTCTGAGCACCCACACCCAGGATCAACGCAAGCAGGGGCCTTGAGGACGCCAGCCCTCGTCGGCCTCGTGACCTCACTCAGCTCGGACCTGGGCTTTGCCAGCTCAGGACAGCTTTGCCCCAATTTCCGTGAATTCTGCATCGCGCGAGCCCCTCCATCAACATGCATCTGCCCTTAGCCTAAAACTTCCCAAGATTGTTCTTGGAGGGACGCAGCTTTGGGAAACATCCCTGGTGTTTTTGCTACTTGTTGCAAGGAAAACCCTTCCTTTTCCCACTCTGGCTGGTGGTGTCCTTTGGCTCGATGCCCCAAGAAGCAAAGCCAGTTAAGTGACGCCTCAGGACACTGGCGCCTGGGCTGGGCCTCTGAGCAGGTGCATCTGAGGGGACACAGGGCCAGGGGGCGGTGTGATGACATGGCCCGTGGCCGGAGGTCTGCTCGTGCAAGTGTCCCATCCTGGGGTCTGGGCCGGGACTCAGGCTTCCACGTCAGCAGCAGCTCTCTGTCCACAAGGGCCTGATGTCCCCCACACGCTCTGACCTCACCCTCACACAGGTCCTGAGGGTGTTTACGGATGGGGAGGCCGAGGCTCAGAGACAGGAGTGGGGGCAAGCCTGGGGCAGGGAGCGGGACGTGGGGTCTCCCAGCAATCCCGGTCAGGCCCCTGCCTCCACACGCCAGGGTCCACCGCTCAGGGCCAGGCTGGAAGCGGGTGACATGTATGTAACAATACATAAAATCGCTCACAAGTGTGAAATGTGTCTGCTCTGTGTTCTGTACGGGACAGACCTCTGGGCCCCCAGGAATGGTCCCCTTAGTTCGCACGTGGGAGCCCAGCCTGGATGGGGGTGGCTTGTCCAGCTTTCTCAGGCTGGGGAGGTTCCAGAAGTTCAGAGCAGAGACAAGACCTGCCCTGCCCCGATGACGCCAGAGCAGGTGGACTGTGAGTGCTGCTGTGGGCAGGCCGAGGGACTGGGGTACGGGGGCAGTCACGTCCTGGGCTCTCATTTGGGACCAGCGTGGCCTCCCAGCAGCCCTCGGGAGCTGGTGGGACACAGCAGCTCTTTTCGAGGTAGCCCTAGAACTGAGGCTCTGGGCCCAAGTCTCGCCCAGGGGGTGGGGGACATTCAGCGGGGCTCTGAGGCTCGGGATGGGCTGGCCTTTCCACTGCTGGGGTCTGGGCAGAAAAGGAAGTCACCTGCTGGCCCCTCCCACTTCCTGAAGAGTCCCCCCGGAGCAGTGAGGTCCCTCGGGGGCTTGGATGCGGCCCCTGAACTTGGCCGACCACAGGGCAGCCCTCATGACTCGGCCTCGCTGTCCCCGTGCCGAATGGGGATTGCTAACTGCCTTTCCGTGCATCTCCGCGGGGCTGCAGGCCCACGTGGGGTCACTCCCCGCCCGGCCTCGCTCCGTTCGGCTCTCGCCCGGGTAAGTCCTCGGGGAGACGGGGTAAAGGCTGCTGTTGGGTGCCCAGCTGGTGCACTGACGCTGCGGTCCTGAGGCCGGCTCTCTGGGCCAGCCCCGAGCCTGCGACGCGGGCCGTGCCTGCCCTTCGAGTTCTCACCTGGCAGGGACCCAGGGCTCGCGGTGACCCACCGGGGCCCTCGAGGCTTGGCCAGAGCTGGGGGTGGGCAGGTGAACAGCGGTTGGAGCAGGACAGCAAGAGGACAGGAGGAAAAGGAGAGTGAGGGTCGCCGCCACCCTGCCCGCTGCACCGACTCACAGACGTGCCTCGAGGGCACGCGGCCAGCCCAGGGCCCTGACTCGGGCCCCCATCAGCCGCGGACACTGGGGGCCCGGGGCCGTCTCCTGGCCTCTCCGGGCCCCGGCTGGCCTGACGGCGGGGTTGCGCTCTGGCACTGGGGGTGGAAGGGTGGCCTTGACCTAAGGCCAGGTGGCCTGCCTTCCCCATGCCAGCCCGCGTGTGCCCGATGGGGTGCCCCCTCTCTCCACAGCAGGGTGGGGTTCCGGCAGGGAAGGGCTGAGGTCTCGGCCTCTCTCTGTGTCCTCCCGCCCACCCCCTCCCCTTCTTTCTGAGATGGGAAGGCAGGGAAGCCCTGTGCTTGGGCTTAGAGCTGCGTGCACCCCCGAGACGCCACCCCACCCCAAGAGCCCGCGGGCAGAGGGGCAGACAGCGGGGCCGGGGCCGCTCAGCCCTCCCCGCCCCTGTGCAGAGGGCTGGCTGGTTCCTGGGGCGCCCGCATTCCCCCCCCTGCCCCTGACTCCGGTCGCAGCCTCGGCAACCGCCTGGACCCCGAGCCCGGCTTCCCTCCCAGCCTGGAAGGCCCCGGGGGCCCGTCGGGAAGAGGAGGTGCCTGCCCACCTGGCGGGGATGGCGCTGATTGGCTTCCTGTAGATGGTGATGAGCTTGTCCAGGACCACGACGGCGGTGGTGAAGACGCGGTAGGAGTGCAGAAACGTGTTGAGGAAGTCGATGCTCAGGAAGCGCAGGTCCGTCAGCCTCTCGAGCAGCCGTCCGACGCTGGCGTAGCGGATCTGCAGCACTTTGCAGGAGTTCATGGTCTTGCTGAAGCGAATGTCCACGTCATCGCAGTACAAGGAGGCGTCGGACCTGCGGAGGGAGGGAGGGCCGCGGGGAGACAGGGGTCTGCACCGATGAGCCCGCGGCCGTCTCCCCAGCCGTCGCAGTCTCCCCAACGTGCCGCGGATGGGCGGACGGACAGATGGACGGGCGGGCGGCTGCCGAAAGACTGGCTGGCCTACTCTGGGGACAAGGAGAGCGTGGGAGGGCGACACTGAGCAAGAAGGGGACACCGGGACGCCGGTTCTAGCTCCCGGCAACCGCCCACGTATCCGGCGTAAAACGCCTCAAAACTCTGGACAAAACGTAACAAACTTAGGAATAATGTGTTCCTGAGATCACAAGGTAAGAGGATCTGCCCGCACACGCTCACGGCACCGTTATTCAAAACCACCCCAAAGTGGAGGCGACCCCGGGGTCCGCCCGCTGCTGAGAGAACAGCCCGGCGGGCTGTGTCCACGCGGGGAGGCTCGCTTGGCTGGGAGAGGGCACCACGTGCGGGGAAGGGCCCCAGGGCCGCGGGTCTCGAGGACACGCCAAGTGAGGGAATCCAGGAGCAAAGTCCGCACGTCGTTCGACTTTGTTTATGTGAAACCTCCCGAACAGCCAAGTCCAGCCACACAGAGAAGGGCTGGCCCCCAGCGGGTGAGGGACTGACTGCTAACATGCATTTCTGGGGGCTCTTGGGGGATGATGGAAACATTCTGCAATCAGGCAGCGGTGATGTTTGCCCAACATACTGATGTGCTAAAATCCACTGAACCGCACACTTTAAAATGCTGAGTTTTATGTTACACGAATTCCATCTCAGGAAAAACTAAGCAGGAACAAAAAAGCTATAAGGGAAATTCCTAGGGGCCAAAAATGAAAAGGAATTTGGAAACCATCCGATGCTTTATGTGTTTTTGGGGCATCGGCTGCTTATGGATACAGAGCGCCTCAGGTTTCCATGAGGAAAGGCAAGGCCCGGGTTCCGTGGCGGGAAGGGTGTTGCAGTGAGACCCCCACAGAGGGCTGAGGACGTGGGCAGTGGCCTCGAAAAATCTACCCACTGCGGGGGAGATGCAAGTGTCCTGGTTTAGCCCAGACTCCGGGGGAAGGGCGGACGGGGCACGGAGGCTCCTGAGACTATTTGCTCTCTCCGGGGCTTTGGAGTAGACAGGTACCACTGTGGTCTGGGAGCCCCAGACGGTGTGAAGAGTAGTTCCAGGCTGTGGGCCCCCCAGGGCACTGCACCGCCAGGCTCTGCAAGATCTTCATAGATAAATCTTTCCAGAAAATGAGCTCACAAATCAAAATTATGAGCCATGCGAGGAATCAAGCCCCCATGAGCGACAGTCAGCAGATGGAACGCATCACTGAGTTACGGCCCCAGGAGTCTAATGCTTTCTGACAATCCTACTACCTTCTCTTCTTACCTGTGATTTCTCCCACTAGCAACCCACCCACAGCTGTCCATCCTTCAGCTCAGGATGAAGCCAGCTTGCCACGGCCGTTGGTGAGGAACCTCCAGGCTGGGCGGGGGCAGGAGGGGGCTCCCTAGCAGCGCTGTCCCTTCACCTTGCCGGCCTCCACAAGGGAGGCCATGCCCCCCTTTAGCTCCCCCTTGGCTGCCTATTAAAGTACGAGGGTAGGTCTTCAGCCAGCAGCAGATCGCTGGACCTCAGGTATTTGACTAAAAGTAAGACTTCCAAGGTTGGGCAGGTGTCCTGGACTTTCCGGAGTCCGGCATCCCTGGCCAGAGTGATTTCCGCATGGCGTGGGATCCCAGCAGGAGCAACCAGCTCTTCTGGGACCTTCGCATTGGATCTGGTGGCAGGACGTCTCCGTCCTCTCGACAGGTGTCAGGTGCAGCCGACCCGGTCACCTGACGGCCAGGCCCGCACGGCTGCACCCTCTCAGCTGGGAGCTTGAGGTCAGGGACCTCTCCCGGTGTGGCGGGAGCTGGAAGCCCCGACCGCTGTCCCGCCATGCAGCGCCTCCGGGCGGTGAGACCACGGGAGGGGTGTTCCGTCCTGTCTTGTGCAGCTGTGGTCTCTCACATCTGGACGTCGTGAGTGTCTGAGTCATGGTTTCCGAGTGGGCGTGGCCCCTGAGCAGCCTGGGGTCAAACACAGTGCCCGCTCCCAGCGGGTCCACGGCAAGTGCACGTAACCCCCCGGAGCCTCGTTTTAGGTCTCCTTCCTTGTGCCGCGTTTGCCCTTCATCCTCACTCATGGGCAGCCGTACCTTCCTACGCATGGAGTAGCTGCCTGAAATCTCTCGCGTGTCCTGGTGGGACACGATTCGAAGGATACAGAACAAATAAAAGATAAGCCTGGAAATCTTATCAAAATGAGCTTCCGGGGGTGGGGATCTAAAGACTTAGGAATTCAGCTCATACAGGTCGTCGGCAAGAGCAGGTGTTGCATCCGGGGTCTGGTGAAGGACACGAGGCTGGGGGTTGGAATACACAGTTCTGAAGGACACCTGTCACCCCGAGTCCCCTATGTCATTAGACACGGCACTTCTCCTCCCTTTCCTGATCTGTAACTTGTAAAGAGTAAGGTCTACGTCACAAGGCTTTTGCAAACATTTAATAAAGGGACCCAGGGTGGTGTGCGGTGCAGCGCTCTGTTCGTTCGGGTCGTAAATGGGGTCACGGGTTCTCCTGGGGGGTCTCCCGTCCAGCGGCACAGATACTGCCCTTTCAAGGCCTTCTCCAGACATGTCCCTGGGGTTCAAAATGTTCCCGGGAAAAGAGACCACTTTTACCGAGTGCCTCCAACGGGCAGGGCAGCGGGGATTCCTTCCAGGATGAGGAAAGAGCCACAGAGCTCGTGAAGACACCACAGTTTGGAAGGACCTTCCTGGAGAAACAGATGGAATGACGCCTTCCAGGGAAACTCCGCTGCAAGACGCAGACGCTTCACGAAACCTCGGCTTCGTGGGTCCACCGTGACTCAGGAAAACACGATCACCTGAGATCACAAAGATTTCCTGGAAGCCGAAGATGAGGTTGTGGAACCAGCGGCCAGGGCGCTTGGAAGCCAGCGGAGGGACGCCCCGAGCGCGCCCGAGAAAGTGTCCCAGCTCCGGCAGCAGCAAAGGGGCTAAGCCAGCGAGGGAAAACGTAAGCCCCACGGGGGACGCAGAGAGGGACCGGCGCCGGGAGGCTCCGAGGAAGGGGAGATGGACACAAGAACGAGACAGAAGACGCGTCTGCAGGCGGGAGCGCTCCCGGTTGGCGGCACCCGGCCCGCGGCTGAGGGGCTCCCGCACGGCGGTCCGTCCCAGGAGCGTGGACACTTCCCGCGCCCGGGCCCCAGTGTGTCTGGCCCGGGCCCGCCATCCTCACGGGGACTGCTGGCCCCTCTGCAGCCGTTTGCTTCCAGCACCTTCTCTTTGGGCTCCTGCGTCTGGATGGGTAGAGAAGGCTGGACACACCGCCCGTCCCCCTTCTCCTCTGTTCTGAACTGGCCGCCCCTGTCGGTCACAGGGCCTCTGTCCACTGTGCAAACCCAGCCTGGACTCCAGCCTCCGTCAGTAAAACGGGAGAGTGCGCTGCAGGGGCCCCCGTTCCGATGACTCCCTCGCGGGCCGGCCTGAAAGATCGCCGTGGTCCATTAGCGGCACCTGCGGCGGCCCCGCGGGAACGACGCCAGCCTTCCTGACTGTGGGCTCAGCCCGGCTGCCCTCTTCACTCTCGTCCACGCTTCGGGACGGAAGTTCCAAGCGCGTCCCGCCTCCGGGCGCCACCAAGCAGCTGGGCTTCCGGGAGGGCGCTCCACCTCGAAGCCCCCGTCCCTGAGGCCACATGCGGGGACCGCCATGGCGCCCCGGAGCCTGGGGCAGGAGCGGTGAGGGTCCTCAGCTCTCTGCGTGGCTGTGGATCCTCCTCTCGCCGGTGTCCACCCGCGCCCACGCCCCAGAGCTCCCGGACACGCGTCAGGAGGCAGCAGGGGACGTCATGCCTCTTCATGCCGCAAACCCTGGATCAGACCACTCCTGAGTCCGTCTGATGTGGGGGCTGTGCCGGGAGCTCAGAGACACAGGGAGTGTCCCCTGCCCACTGGCCGTCCAGCCAGGCCCTCGGGGCCCACGCGCTCCCCGTCGGAGTGGCAGCTGGGGGCGCCTGTCGCCACCCGGTGGAGACCCCGACTCTTCGCCCATCACGTTACCTTTCTCTGAGCCCTGCCCTCCCTCCGCCCCGTCGTTCACGAGGCAGATCGTGTAAGAAATCCCAACAGCGCAGTGAAAAACGAGAGAGAGCTGCAAGCGGGACGGACGAGGGAGGCAGCTGTGTGTGGGACACGCAGACACACGGGAACCCTGCGGGTTCGAGTGCTGAACGTGCACGGAGGGGAGGACCCAGTGGGCACCAAGTATTCAGGACACGATGTGCTCCAGGCACGGGGACGCTCAGTGTTCATGCCCGGTGACACCCCGTCTGGCCCTTCACCCTCGCCCCGGGCCGGGCACACCCGCGGGGACAGCTCAGCGCAGACAGGTGTGCGGCCGGCCAGGGGTTTCCGCGGGTGGACCAGCCGGTCGGGCCTGCGCGCCGGGCGGGGAAGCTGCTGGGGCCAGAGACGCCGTGGGACCCAGTGTGACACCCACTCCAGCCCGGCCCCGGCTGCTCATGCGCGTTCAGCACCGACGCACTGGACTCGGACAGGCTCCTTCCTGTCCCAGGACCTTCGCCTGGCAGTGAACACGGAGGCCGGTCGCCTCCCCCACGACACTCCGCTCTGCCGGTCCTGCCGCCCTACGGGGCTAATCATCATCCCCAACGCACACGCGCTATCCTGCCTCTGCACCTTCGTTCACGCTGTTCCCTCCTCCCAGAGCGCCCTTCCCCTCCATCATCTTCACGGCCGGCTCTGGTGTCCCCTCTGGGGGGCGTCCTCCCCAGCGTGCCAGGGGCCGCCGCCCCACGGCTCTCACAGACCGAGGACGCCGCACATGGCCACGCCTGCCCGAGCCGGGGGGCGAGCGTCCTCGGCGCAGTCACTCTGGCTTGGACGCTCCCTCCTCTCTGTCACCGTCATAGCTTAAAACTTGCTATTTTTCCTTCACAGGTGACGCCTGGCTCACTTTTGCCGCCTGGATGATGCGTCCTCGGCAGAAAACAAGCGCGCGCCTGCCACACGTTTAATTCCACGTGTGACTGTAATTTTCTCGTTAAAGCAAATCCGCCCTGTGCCTCGCCGCATCCAAGACAGACGGGGCGCCCGCAGCCGCGCCCGGGCCGCCGAGAGAATTCAGCCAGGTTCGCGCTCCCGCCACCCGGGCTCAGGCCAGCACGGTCCGCTCGGGAACAGGGCCTCAGGATGCGCCTCGGAGCGCAAGGATGCGCCTCGGCAGGCTGGACTTCGCTCAGCGAGCTTCCCCGTGGGTCGTGTAGGCATCGCCCCTAACCGCAGAAACGACACTAGCTCTTTGTACGTGAAACCAAAAACACAGACGCAAGCTCCTCCTGCCCCAAACAAGAACACACATGCAGGAGGTTGGTAGGGAGGTGTCATCCCCTCCCACCTACCCGTGAGGAGCCCGAGCTCAGAAGCACCAAGTGACTTGTCCGCCATCACACAGAGCAGGAGCCGGGGACCTGCACGTTCCGGCCTTCCTTCCGATCCCGCCAGCCCCGGCCCTAAACGGTGCGCTCACGGAGCAGAACCATACCCCGCTGGTGTGCACGACCCTGCCTCGGCTTCACCAGCCCTGTCCTCACCAAGGCTCCGGGTGCAGCGCCTTCACACCGGGCTGAAGAACGCACCCGCCGCTGCCCTGAGCGCACCCTTGAGCCTCAGAGACAGTGGGGCACCCAGATGTCCGCGGCTGCATGGCCCGGGTGAGATTTGGGTCCCGGCATCAGCAGGCTCCGAGATCAGAGGTTTGGACAGAGACCCACGGGCCGCCCGGACGGGGCAGGAAGGAGGGCGAGGCGAGGGGCAGGACAGCGCATCCCGGGGGGGAGGGCAGCAGGCCTGGTGCAACCTGGGAGCTCCGACCGCGTGCCCAGTGGATGCCCCCCCGTTCTGCCCCCGTGATCGCTCAAACGCCGTGGCCCTGGAGCCTGTGTTTCCGAAATGTTCTCATTTTGTAATTAGGAAAAAAAAATAGTTATTAAAATAAATGCATCAAGCTTCACTCCTGTTACCATTTAAACAGCCGACCACAAAAATCCACGTTTTAAACACAACAAAAATGAAGCCGGAGCCCCCATTCGAATACATGTTAACTTAAAACAAACAAGCACACAGATGCCCCGCAAGCCCCGAAGATGGAGCCCGGCATGTCCGGGAGACCCGCAGCCGGCGATCCAATGCCCCACTGTGGCCGTGGCCGCGGCCGCCCCCGGGTCGCGAGCCCGCCGGGCTGCAGGACACTACTTACTTGATCATCTGCGGCACAGTGACCTTGGAGTTCTCCTCGAATGCGTTCATCATCAGCCCGTTGCACCGGATGTTATCCACACACTGGAAGCAGAGGGGGGGGCCCCAGGGTCAGAGCCACGGCCACCACCTGGGCCCCACAACAGCTGTGCCCAGGGAGCAGCTCACGGGCCCAGCCTGACGCGGGGTCCTCACGCTGGAGCGTCGTCCTGGCAAGGGCGGGTCGGCTGCAGCCTCCCTTCACTCCCACCGGAGGCCACCTCCGACTCCAGCGACCTTTCGGGGACTCGCCTGCCCTCCCGGGGCCTTCCTGTCCCTAACTTCGAAGCGCGGATGACGCCTACCTAGCTGGGTTGTCGGCAAACGGGGGCACCCGACCTGGCCGCTCTGTCGCTGACCTCTGGGGCCTGGCGGGAAGGGCCAGGTCAGGTCCACGCGGTCCTGCACCCTGGTCCTCTCTCAGCCACGGCCACGCTCTGGGGCCGCAGACGGTTTCCACGTTCGAAACCCCGTCTGGGAGAGGCCAGGCTGCTGGGACTAGGGGCACAGAGGCCCACGTTTCCCTCAGCCCCGGAAAAACTCAAATCCACATTCTGCTTCGAATAAGAACTGCCCCCAAACGAACAGTACATCTCTGGGGGGTCCTTTCCCCTCTCCTCGCCCCTGCCCCCCAGCCTTCCCCTCCTAGCCGCGGGCACATCTCACGATGTCCTGGTTTCGAGGGCGCGTGTTTCGGGGGGGCGCTGGCAGAGGGGCCAGCCCAGCGGGGGCGGCCCACCCAGTCTGCTGGGGACCAGCGTCCCGTCAAGGCTGGACCCCCCTCCCCCCGTTCTTTGGGACGGGGTCAGTCAGAGGACGGTTCCTGTTCCTTGCACTTCCCAGCCCAGCGTCTCCAACCCGCGGCTCTGAGGCTCCCTTCAGCTCTGGTTCTATCCGCAGCAGTGGAAAGCCGGGTGCCTGGTCGAGGACAGGGCTCCCCGGAGGCATCGGGATCCCAGGGGAGGGCTGGGGACCCCCACCGCCATCGGCACGGTTTCCTAGTTTCCGGTTTTCTCTGGGGTGCGCTGGGAGCTTTGAGAACAGGTGCTAGCATGCAGGAAGAGCGGATACTCGCTACGCGCCCCCCTGATGACCTGTGTCGTCCTTCTGGCATTTCCAGATGGGCAGGCAGGCCAGAGGGCCGGGGGAGCGGGCAGTCTGGGCAGCCCAGAAGTGGGGCATAAAAACCAGGGCTGGGGGGCCCACCATTAGATAGAGCGGAGCCTCTGCCCCAGGCCTCCCGCCCCCAACAGGGGGCATCCCAGCTTCGCTGTCCCCTTGCTCCCACCGTCCGCTGCTCCCCAGCATGCTCGCCCAGTCTGCAGAGGGCAGCCCAGACCTCTGGCCTGGACGAGCTCCCCGCTTCGGGGACAGGCCTGCGCTAACCCCGGGAGAGGCCTGTCCCACAGCCCGGGGCCACTGACAGCCTCTTCCAGACTCAGCCTCTGCCCTGGTCCCGCGGGAGCCCACAGCCCCCTGGGTCTGCTCACCAGTCCCTGGGAAGTCTCTGCTTCCCGTGCGTGCTGCTCCCAGTGGGGTGCGCCGCCCTAACGCGTGTGCAAAGGCAGAGGCCAAGCCTTCTCTCTGCATAGCTGACGCTAGGCCTTGCAGGGCCCTTCCTGTCTCTCCAAACTCTGTGATGCCCAGCATCCTAGGAAGGTGGTGCTCAGACTTTTCTGTGCGTGCCAACGGCCTGGGGCGTATGTGCTAAATGGCAGATTCCCAGGCTTCGTGCCCGGAATTTGCATCTAGGAAGTCTGTAGGGAACCCCAGGGGAGCTCAAGAATCTGGAGTTTTAAAAATCACTGTAGGGCATGATCCAGGTGCAAGGGGTTCCCCGCCCAGACTCTGCCAAAGGGAGGGGACGGCCGGCCTCAGCCTTGGCCGGGGCTGGACCCGGAGGACACTTGCGTCTTTTCCATCAGAACCCTGCCCCCAGGGCCCCAAGAGCTCAGGCATGACGGGACTGCGTGCTTCCAGGAACAGGTGATCCTGCTCACCTGGCTGATGTCACTGGTCCACGCCGCCTTCTCCTGTCTGGACGAGGCCACGAGGATGACCGTGAAAGGCGGGGAATCCTTGGGCTCCACCCCGATCTTAAAATCCAAGTGGTCTATGTCTTGGTTGGATCCTTTGGCTTCCAGTTGCAAAACATGGAGTTAGCAGAATGAGCGGGGCCCTTTGTGAGCTGGGAAACACCGTAACGATGCCCTCCCTGTGTCACCCGTGGGCGAAGGCCCCGCAGCGGCCCCTCGCTCCCTGTAGAACATCTCCTCCCCCCGTCGGTGAGGAACCCCCACTCCAGAGATGAGCCAAGGCGTGGACTGAGGAGTCGTTCACGAGCACGCGGGGCCGTCCCAGCGGCAAAGCCGGGGAGCCCGGGCTGGGGGGTCGGCCTCTGCCCTCATTTCGCCAACAGGCAGCTGAGGTCCAGAGTGAGGACATCCCAGAGACATGGCAGCCGCCGCGAAGCCAGGACTAGAACTGGCCTCACCGCCAGACCCGCCCGCTACCCCCAGGTGAAACGGGGCCAGAAGGGAACTTCAGATCGTCACTGTTTACGGGCCAGACTGGACATTCAGCTCAGTGCCGAGCCTCCCAAAGCCAAAGTACATTCTAGGTATTTTTGTTACTATTCCTAACCTGAGAACTTCCTTGCACTCTCGGGAGACTAAGAGCACAGTTTATGGGTGCCTCCCAGGGTGCCCGCATTAACTGGGGGTACAGCGAGTGGGGTGGAATGGTGTGGGGCCCCGTTCTGCCGTCGCTGGCTATGTGACCCTGGGGGGCCCTGCCCCCCCCAGGCTGCAGACCATGTCCCGTACAGAGTGGACGTGATGTGTCTGGGGCCCCACCCTTCCAGTTCTGACACTCAGAGTTTTCAGGTTCTGTGCTGGGCACGGGAGCCCCTGTTCCGGGGGCGGCTCAGGGTTGGGACGGTGCTGGTTGCTCTGGGAAGCGGGGTGCTGTGAGCGAGCGCGCCGAGTGGGGGACCCTTCTGCTTGAGTCTGGGCTTTCCCGTGGCCCAGCTGCGGCCAAGATTAGAGCAGGTCAGGCGCTCCGGGTGGACCGCGTTACACGTTTGTCCTGCCCTTGGGGGCAGCGTGGCTCGGCTCCCAGGGCAGGGGCAGGAAAGGCTGACCGGGGACGTGTGCGTGAGTGTGGACGGGGCCCCGGACCCCCTGCAGACCTCCCAATCTGAGGTGGTTCAGACACAGCCCCGCCCTGAGGCACCCCAGTCTGGGGAAGGGCAAAGATGCAGAGTCCTGTTGGGGTCCCCCCAAGGCGAGGGCGGGGGGGACAGAGCAGAAGGGACGCGAGGACCAACGTCAGCCCAATCAAGAGATAGTAGTGACCCCATCCCCCAGTGACGCCCGGGGAAGAAAATCCCACAGAACCCCTCCACACCAGCTCGCCCGCCCCCCACCTCCCCACCGAGTCCCCCTCCCTGCTGGGGCTGCCACCCCGTGTGTCCCCACTCCTCCCACTGGAGGACAGAGCCGTGCCTCCCCGGCCCCTTCTGCATGACCCAGGGGAGCCACTGTGCGTGGGACCCACGGACACGTGAATGACGGGCGCTCACGGGGGTGCTGGGACCCCAAACAGAACGGGCCCGAGGAGTGTGGAGGGAAACGGGACAGTGGACGGGGGCTCCCACCTGCTGGCCGGCCTCACTGGGTCCAGGACCGGGACCGCCACACCTCAGCGCCCTCCCTCCCCCCAGCAAGACTGGGCCGGGGCGAGCGGGTGTCTGCTGGGCGCACACAGGCTCATGAGCGGCTCGCACACCTACCGTCTTCCTCCGTGCTCTCTGGGTCCTCCAGCAGGGTGCAGTCGATGAGGGAGATGACCCCATTCTGAAAGACAGCAGGGACCACCTCCAGTCAGCGGGGACACGCAGGGCAGAGCCCCGCATATCGGGGCGGGACACGGCCCTACAGCTGTGCACGCACATACGCACACATGTGCGTGTCGTGTTCCCCGTGGGCTTTGTGGTTTTCGTGTTGAAGGACATTACCCTCACGTAAGAAACCCCACGAGGTGGATGAGGTGGGACCGTCTCACACGGGCTCCGCCGAATGAGGGTCCAGGGACACCTACGGCAGGGCTGCATTCTGCGCAGGCTGGACCCCCCGAGCCTGGGCTGCACCTTCACGTTACCAGTTGGGACACACGGCAGTTGACTGGATGCGTCACAGGTCCCATTCTGATTTTACAGGTAAGGAGAGGAGATCCGGGGGAGGGGTCTGGCCCGAGGTCACCTGGCCGCTAGCGCTGGGGTCGGGGGGAGCCTCGAGGCCTGACCTCGCCCAGGTCACTTGCTGGCTGCCTGTTCTGAGGGACACCTGGGAAAGGGCCTCCCATCCTCGAGTGTGGGAGCCTCTCCCGGGTGTGAGACAGCGCGATTCCGTGAGGAACAGGGGCCACGACTGTGGGGGTGGAAGATGTTGATGCCCCACCCCCTCAAAAGGTGAGGTCGGCTTTCCTCCCCCTCGAGT
The DNA here is from genome assembly GCF_004348235.1 of Phoca vitulina. NCBI lineage: Eukaryota > Metazoa > Chordata > Mammalia > Carnivora > Phocidae > Phoca > Phoca vitulina. The sequence continues at coordinate 738,504 of NW_022589768.1, forward strand.
GCGGGCTGGGCTGGTGACCTGCTTCTCGGATGGCGTGCACCTCCTGCTTGCTCTCTGGGTGTCCCTCGGACCACGTGTTCAGCCGACTGCCACGTGGGGAGGCCACCCCGGGAAGGCTGATGCAGCCCCTGGGCCTGGATGCAACCCCGTGAGACCCTCACCCCCTGCCACCCAGCCAAGGGGCTCCAGGCCACCCGGCTCGGCATCTGAGAGACCATGACTGCCGTCAGCCACTCCGTCTGGGGGTAACTTGTCACCTGGCGCGGACACGTAATGTGAGAACTGATGGCAACAGAGACCCGGCCACGGTGTTTGCAGGGCAGGCTGCCTCTGGGACGCAGAGGCGGCCCCAAATCTTAGGTTCTCGCTTTGCTCTTCGGCGGCCTCGGCGAGCCCCCAGGCTTGACCGTCTGCAAAGCCCCACGTTGTTCTGACAGCCTCTTTCTCCCGAAGATCCTGCCAAAGTTTTAGATCTTGGGACGGGTCTCAGGGCGTCGGGACTTCAGCCTGTGGTTTCGGAGCACAGACCCCGGAGCCAGACGGCCGGCCTGGGTTCAAAGCCCCGCTCTGCCACGGGCGGGCTTCTAGACGCCTCTTACAGACGGGGAAGGAACAGCATCTGCTTCAGCGGGTTGTCTCGGAGGCGCATGCACGTGAGGTGGGCGGGTAGTGCCCGGCCCGCGGTGATCACGCGCGCGCTCGCGGCCACGATCGTTGTAGTTCATTGCGGCAGCAAGAGTGACGACGATCTGCACCCGCCGAGCTCACACCGCGTCCCAGGCGCTGGACACGCGCTTTGCCCCCGCTCCCTTAATCCTCACAGCACCCCCTGAAGCGGTGTCTTCACTCCCGTGTGCAGATGGGTAAACCGAGGCTTGGCGGGCACCCTCTAGTTGGGGGCCCTGCGGGCGTTGGAACAGCACTCCCCTGTTCTTTATGCTGAGGGGCTTTAGAAGCTCAAACACCCCTGCCCCAGCCGAAACAAGAGAAAACTCACAAACAGAAAAACACACGTTTTCAGACTCGGTCTCCGCGCAACCTGCCCCGCTGGCTGCCGCCTCCTGGGGGACGTCCTCCCGCCGGTGCAGAGCCTCGCGGCAGAAACCCTGGAGCTAATAAACAAGGAAAGCGCTCCCTGCTCTCGTAGCAGCTCACGGGAGCTTACGGGCCAGGCATCCAGGGTCTGGAAGGACGGTTTGCCTGATGCTCCGGCACCTTCCGGCCCTTTCTCGGCCGCGGCGTGTTCAGACGCCAGGTCCGCCGAAGCAGGCTTCCAGGGGAGCCCTGCTCAGAGGCCCACGTGCTTCGCCTCAACCGGGCACCAGCCGCCCGCCACCTGCGCCCCCGCAGAGCCCCTGCTGGGGATTGTTACCCCTAGTCTGCAGACGAGGAACGGAGGCAGAGACGGGGGCCAGAGCCTGAACTCAGAGCCGCGAGATATGCAAGCTGGGGAGTAGGAGATCCTGCCCACGGTGCACCTTTCCCCGTGCCGTTTGAGCAGCCACGAGGACAGGAAGGCGGTGCCCCAGGGGAGAAAGAAGCTGATGGCAGGAGCCAAGGCCCTGCGGTCTGGGAAGGAGCGGGAGGGGCTTGAGGTGCCAATTCCCCTCACTTTTTCCCTTTTTGACCATTTCATCGTGGGGGGAAGCTGGAGTGCACTGCCCCCCACCACAAACGATGCAGTCGAGCTTCCCGCATTTGGGGAAATCGCAGGGCTGCCCTCATCCGAGGCCACGGAGAAGCCTCGCCCTTGGAAACCAGCTTCGCGATCACGGCATCTCCCCTGACGGGTAAGTGTTCCCCTTTTCTTGTGGCATGGGCCAGTTAGCTGAGTGTGTGGGGTCTCGTGTGGGGCCGCGAGGTGCCGAGGGCTGGCCGTGTGTGTGAGCACCTCCGCGGCCTGCTCGCGGGGCCTGGACGTGCCCGGTGCTCTTGCACCCGCGCCGTCGGGCCCGAGGAGGCCCCGGGAGCGGCGGTGTGAGCGCCTCCCGAGGGAGGGAAAGGGTCCGGGGCTGTCTCATCCGGCCCCTCCCGCACCGTGGCGCACGCACACACACATGCGGGTGCACCCTCAGGGCTTCGTCGGGACCCCCTGGCTCTTCTGCCCTGGCACCAGCCGCTGGGCCCTCTTGGGGTCCCGACACCACTCACCCTCCCATTTCCCAGGATCTCTCCAGAAAACCCCACCACGGCCGGCTCCCTCCAGCCCGCCCGTCGTACCAGCACACGCATGTGCACTCCGTGTCTCTGCCCACGGGTCCTGGGCAGGGCGGTGCCCACCACGAGCCCCCCGCAAGCCCCGCCCCAGCGGCCCCTACCTTGGTCAGGTGGAGCTTCCCACCAGAGCCCCTGGTGCAGATAATCAGATGCTTGGAGAACAGGAAACACTGCCGCTCGCCTTCCTTCTTCAGGGACAGAGACCCCAGGCGGCCCCTGGTGATCTTGCCCTTCTCAGACATGGGCACCTGGATGAGGGAGCCTGTGGGTGGGGGGTAGACCCTGAGCCCAGTCCCAGAGCTGCGTTCACCTCTGGCCAGCTCGGCAGCTGCGGCGGTCCCAACGCCGGGACCAGGGAGTCCTGGTTCCTGGCAGCAGGTGTGCACGCCGGACGATGCTCCTTCGGCCCCGTCAGCCCGATGGCAGAGGCATGCTGAGCAGGGCTCCCGGCAGGGCCCCCAACCCCCGGCCAGGGCCTTGGCAGGCGGAGGAACCCTCCAGGGCAGGGCCCGTGTGGCGGGCACGCAGGGCTGGGCTGGGTGTGGGGGGCAGCACACGTGGGGAGCTGGCCCGGACGGATCAGCACCGTGCACAGCCCTGCGGCCCGCGCCGGGCAGACATCACCAATCAGGTGCGGCCCCTGGGCTGCAGAGCCAGACTGAGCCCCATCCCGGACACCGGGTGCTGGGAGCAGGTGCTGGGGACGTAGCCCCCTGCGCCCCTGCGCTGGCCCCCGCCCCTGGCACACACAGCACGCAGTCCTTCCCACCTACTCAAGGCCTTCCCGGTAGGCATGGGCACGCCCCCTCCTGCGCCGCCTCCCTCCTCGGCCGCCTAGCTCCAGCTCATTACCGTGCTCCTGAGTGCCACTCCCAGCCCGGAAAGCCCTTCCTTTCCAGCCCGAGAACTCCTATTGTCCTCCCCACCCCCCGCCCGCTCTGCCCCCTGCCCGCGTCCATCCCTGTCTGGACCCCTGCCCTGCGTCTGTCTCCTCACGGCCCCCTGACCCCGCAGGTCTAGTCTCGGGGTGTCCCTGGAGCCCAGCGTTGGCCCGGCATGAACGAGGCAGGTGCCAGCGCTGGATGCATGACTAACGAGTGAGAAAGGGCTTTCTGGATCCCCCTGCCCGGTTCCAGGTCCAGCACGGCCCCATGGGAGGGGAGGAAACACTCTGCTTGGGGAACAGAGCAGATTCCAGGTCTGTGGGGACGCTGCCCGTGCCAGGAGCGGCCATTCTTTGGGCATTTCCAGCGCGGGCCCGGTGCGGCTCAGGCAAGCAGGCCGAGGCTGGGGAAGGGTACGGGGGCCACGCGGGGGCTCAGAGCAAAACTCCAAGTTTGAGGACGTGTGCAGAGCCAGCTGCCCAGGCTGGGCGAGGGGCTGGCAAGCCTTTCTTCTGGTCAGAGTCCCAGGGCCGGACAGAAGGACCTCGGGGCTTGCAAGCAGAAGCCTCTGCCCACAGAACGTGGGCCTGGGCGGGGCACCCCTCAGGTGCAACGAAGCTCCAGCCGCCCCGCGTGGGCAGCCAGCCCCCTCCCCGGCCCTCACTGGGGCTGTGCCTCCCAGGCGCGGCTCCCCAAGAGGCCAAGGATGACGAGCAGAGGACAGAGGGACTGAGCCACACTGCCTATGCCAGAAATGCTTGTGATCCAGGGCCGGTCTGTATCTGTCGTCGTCCTCGGCTCCCTACTCTCTCCCCAAAAACACGTGTCAGCGTTTACTAGGACGCACGACAGACACACCAGACCATCTGGGAAGAAGCGCGTCTACCTCTGGAGGGAAGGAAGCTGTGGAGGCCCACGGGACCCGTACGTGGATGTGATGCCCACAGCCCGCCAGTGGCCTCGGGACACTCTGCAGGCACGCCACTTGGAGGGGCCCGGGGGCCACCTGGGACCAGGGGGTGGGGGGGGGCCTACCTTGTCTCACGAAAGTCTGGCTGGTGTCCAGCAGGATCTCGCAGCCTTCAATAATCATGCGCTCAATGGCGAGGTTTTTCCGGATGTTCTCCGTCTCGCTCACTTCGTCATGCATTATCCTGCAGGAACGGGAAATAAGTCAGGGGCAGGAGGAGGAGACGCCAGGCCTCTGGCCAGACCCAGCGGGAAAGCCTGGCCCCGAGGACTCTCAGAGCCTGCAGTCACGAAGGGGGAGAGGACACGCATTTATTGAGTGCCCGCTGTGTGCTGGACACTCTACAGGCAGGCATGGTCTCCTTTTCTTCTTCTGGAAACCCAAGGAGGCAGGCGTTCTTGTTTCAGGGAAAAGGAAATGGAGGTTAACAGTGAGAAGCAGGTCTGTCTGATCTGAGAGTCTGAGCCATGTGCAACCGAATGGCAGAATGGGGAGGACGATGGGAGCTCAGCAAACATCCTTTGTTCATTACTCTGCCCCTTATCCCACTACTGGCCTTATTTCTACCCACAGAACAAACCAAGTTCATCCCTGCCTCAGGGCCTTTGCACTTGCTGTTCCTGCCCCTTGAATGCTCTTTATACGGTTGTTTCCTTAACGCTGTTTGGGTTCTGGAATGGCTGAGTTTTGGAGCGCTGGCAAGCCAGCTGGCTCAGGGAGACACTGATTGCAGTTTACCTCCACAGGCTCCCGCACATCCGGGAGGGAAGCGGACACAGCATGTCCCTCATCTGAGCCTACGGACAACTCTGTCCTGTTCTGACTGCCGCAACGCCCCTCCTCTCCAGCAGGTGGCGCCATCTACCTGCTTTTAAATAAGCGTTTGGCGGCGGCGGCGGCGGCGGTGGTGGGGGGGTAGGTGTTGGGGAAGAGGCGCGTGGATTCCCAGGGGTCGGGAAGGTAATAAGCAATTTTGCGAGGAGTCCGTTAGAAGTGCCGCCTGCTCCAGGAGGGGCTGATTCCGCGAGTTAAAGGCTGGCAGTTCCCGCAGGGACGTTACCCAGTTCAACCCCAGGACAACGGGAGGGGACACTGGTCAGGCTGGGTGCGCTGGGGGAGTCAGCACGGCGAGCAAGTACTGGAGGCGTCTGGCCCTTAGTCCCCCCACCTGGGGGCTTTCACGGGGGCGGGGGAGAGAACGGGTTTCATGCCCTGGCCCGACGTCCGGCGCACGGCAGGTGCTTTGGTGAAGAGCGGTGATCAGCGGTGGAACTCGGAAAGCACTGTTATCTGTTGTTTCTTCTGGCTGCGGGACCCGGGCTTCGGCATGGGGCCTCGGCACCCCGGCGATGCTGTCCGCAGAGCCCAGCCCCAGCCCGCCTCCGGGAGGGACGTGGGACCCGGAAAGCAGCCACGGCTTGGGAAGCAGCCGCAGGGGATGGGAACCACCTCTTCTCCAGAGGGTGAGGAGTCTCCCCAGCAGGGCTGTCGTTCGTGAAAATATGGGGGTGGTTCCAAAGCAGCGAACCTGGTTTTGCCGTGAGACACGCGTGGACTGCCGCTGTTCAGACCGTGCCAGCCCCGGGCTGGGGTCTGCGTCGGGGTCCCCAGGCTGCACGCGCAGCTGGGGGCTCATGCACACGGGGGCTGGAAGTGCTGCCCGGTTCTCAGGGAGCCCGGCAGGTGGGGGGTCAGGAGGATGGAGGGGCAGGCCCAGAGGCAGGTGGGAGCCAGTCCCAGGGAGGTGGGTGTTTGTGAGCATAGCCAGGGGGCCTAGAAACTCTCCTGGGGCCCCGGGCAGGGCAAGGGGGAAGGGCTGATGTCGCGGAGACGGGAAAGCCCCCTTCCATGCACTAGGGCGGCGCTCTGGGGCAGGTGCAGGTAATGGGGCGGGATGCGCGGAACCCTGAGGGATGGGAATCGGGGTCTCAGGCCAAGCACCTTGGCCCACATCTGCCCCCTGCACCCGTGTGCACGGGGACAGAGCGCCCCACGGTGACGAGAGCCTCACTGCCTTACAACTGCCTCAGGCCTTCTCCTTGGGGAAGAGAGCGCAGGATGTGGCTCCCTGGGACTTGGAAGGACAGAGGTTTTGTGAGTCTGCAATCACCCTGCTAACACCGTCGCCCGCCCTGGCCCCGCGGTCCTCCCTCTGCCCAGTGCTCCACAGCCTGCGGGCCGATCCTTCGCAGCTTCCGGCAGCCCGTCTCTGGGCACAGGGCCCCTCCTCACATCCGGCCCCCGCACCGTGGAGCCCCCGGGGTGGTCTCACCAGTCTCGTGATGACCCCTGACCTCCAGACACCAATGCCCTGCTTCCCTCCCACCATCTCTGCCACAGCTGTCCAGCTCCGGTCCACGAAACAGGAAGGACTCCCCTCCAAACCGCCCCTCCTGCACTTTCCTCCACCCTCCTGGCTGCTCAGCCCAGGACCCTGCAACGCCCGCTTCCCCCCTCAGTCTGTTCCTCCAGCTAACCTGCCAGAGACTCCTGCTGGTTCCACCTTCAAAATGCCCCTGGAATCTGAGCCTCCTTCCCACCCCCACGGCCACCGTCTGCCACTGGCCACCGTCATGTCGGGGTGTCACCAGGGGTGCGGGGGGGCACCTGAGACCCGATCCTTCTCCCCCAGGGTCCTGGGAACACAGCCCGCTCTTCCACCCGGGCCCCTCAGCTCCTGCGCTCGCAGAGAGAAGGCTCCCCTGGGCTCTCCTGGGCTTTGGAGACTGGGAGGGGGCAGGTGGGGGGCCCCGACTGCAGGCCCCCAGCTTGTGTCCCCACTGACACCGCGGGCTGCAGACCAGAGTCTTGGGCATGTGGAGCCACGGGGTTGACAGAGCCCCACTGGAGGACAGAGGAAACGGGCCCCCGTGAGTGTCCTTCTCCAAACCCTCCGTGCCAGGGACACACCACGTGTGCCATCCTGCCCGGTGCCCACCTGGGCTAGAGTCATAAACGTCTGCTTGCGGAGTCTCTGCTTCCCACTGCTGTAGGCTGAGCCCCTGCCTCCGAATCCAAACCTGAACACCAGCTTTTGTGACCTGGGGCTTGAATTCCTGGAGGGGCATTCTCAGCCCCGACCTGGGGCCTGGCCACCGGCGTGGGGCGCCCAGAGATCAGGCTCACCTGGACAGTTCCTCCAGTTTGGATTTGGCGTAGTCCAGGCTGTTGCGCTCCACGTGCTCATGAGGGGTGTGCGCCAGGAGCTCATGCAGCGTCAGGATGTACCTGGGAATCTGGTGCGGGGGGGGTGGGGAGAGCAGGGGGACAGGGAGGGAGACAAACAGAGGGACCGAGGAGGGATGGAGACAGACGGGGGAACAGAGACAGTGGGACAGGAGGACAGGGTGGGACAGAAGAGGGATGGAGACAGTGGGACGGGGTGGGGCAGGGAGAGACAGAAGAGGGATGGAGACAGTGGGACGGAGGGCAGGGAGGGACAGAGGCAGGGATGGAGACAGTGGGACAGGGGGCAGGGAGGGACAGAAGAGGGATGGAGACAGTGGGACGGGGGCAGGGAGGGACAGAAGAGGGATGGAGACAGTGGGACAGGGGGCAGGGAGGGACAGAACAGGGATGGAGACAGTGGGATGGGGGCAGGGAGGGACAGAGCAGCAGCACAGAAGGACAGCAAGAGAGAGGGGAGGCGGAGAATGGCCGTCAGCTGGGAGGACCCCAGGAACCGGAGCGAGCAGGGAACGGGTGCCCTCTGAGTCGGGCTGGGGCCGGGTTGGGACCAGAGCCGCAGCAGCTGGAGGCCGGGGCCGCAGGAGGCAGGGCGGGCTGGGGCTCGGGACCAGGGCCGGCCCCCCCCTGCTCCCCGTGGCCCCCCGGCACGCGGCCGGGGCCGGGCGGGGCGGGGCGGCACCTGGAACATGGGGTAGGTGAGGAAGGTCTCCAGCGTGCGCTCCTCGCAGTCGGGCTTGGCCTCGTAGTGCTTGAGCAGCTTGTCGAAGTCGCGGTTCTGCTTGCAGTGCGCCAGGATCTGCAGGCTGTACTGGTGGTTGCGCACGAACTCCTGGTAGATGTTCAGCATGGGCAGCAGGATGTCGAACAGGTCCGCTGCAAGGGAGGGGTCAGCGGGGGCTGGCGCGGCGGCCCCGCCCGGCGGCCAGCCCCCGACCCCGCCCCACGCGGGAGCCGCGCCCCAGGGAGCCCCGCCCACGCAGGAAGCCCCGCCCCGGGGAGCCCCGCCCACGCGGGAAGCCCCGCCCCGGGGAGCCCCGCTCACGCAGGAAGCCCCGCCCCAAGGAGCCCCCCCACGCGGGAAGCCCCGCCCCGGGGAGCATCGCCCCAGGGAGCCCCGCCCACGCAGGAAGCCCCGCCC
>NW_022589768.1:746911-818470 GCF_004348235.1 Phoca vitulina
GGAAGCCCCGCCCCGGGGAGCATCGCCCCAGGGAGCCCCGCCCACGCGGGAAGCCCCGCCCCGGGGAGCCCCGCTCTTGCGGGGAGGACTCCGGCACCCGCCCCCTCCAGGACCAGACGGGCAGCCCCAGCAGAATCACAGCTGTAGAGACGGCCCGTCCAGTCTGGCCCGCGTGTCTCAGAGGGCCCCGGAGAGCAAGTGCAGAGGGCGCTGCGGCGGCCCCCGCCCCTCCAGGATGCGGGCGCTCCCCGTCGGGGTCCTTCCTGCCAGGAACCGCTCTCCGCCGAGGGGGGCTGCCTCCGCCTGCACAGGCCACACCCCACCCAGTGACCGGCGCAGTGGGGGTGTAAAGGCGGGCCCCCAGCCTCGATCCGCCGCACCTCTGAGGGGCCGGCCCGGCTCCCGAGTTTCTGAGGGGTCCTAACTGTGTTGTGGCCCCCCTGCTCTGGCTCCCTCACCGGGTCACACGGAGGACCCCCAAGAGGCCTCCCTCCCAGAGTGTCCCATCTGTGACAGAGGTAATGACCGAGGTCACAAGGTGAGTCCGCAGGGGCTTGGAGCCAGCTCTCCTGACTCCCCATTCCAGGCTCCCCACCATACCGCACACCCTCCTGAGTCTGGCCCTCCAGCCCTCTGCACGTCCTCCCGACCTCCCCAGCTCTGCAGCCCCAGGGTCCTCCTGCCCTCCAGCCCCCCAGGGCCCAACCAATCTCCCCAGACTCGCCCTTCAACACTTGATGGGTGGGGTGGACCCACGGAGCCCGGCTTACAAACCCCGTTAAGAAAGAAAAACAGACTCCGAGCGGGAGCTCCTGGCTAGGGTTGTCCCCTGCCCGGGGACAGCGTGCTCAACCAGGCTTTGGCCACAGGGGCAGCCCCGTCTTTCCAGGGCCGCTTGAATTCTGACCTTAAGGAGAGTGGGGGTCAATGACTTGAAAACAACAACAAAAAAGTGTCCACCCACTCAGAGGCCTCCATGGCCTAAGGGCAGAGAAGCTCTTTGTTCTAAAAAATTCTCCTTCTGGAAACCTATCCCAGGGAAATGCTCCGTAAAAAGGAGAAAATCACACATACAGATGATTATTTCCTGTAACAAGAAGTGGGACCAACTCCAAAGAGCCAGAGATGGGGAGTGGAGCATTACGCTGCCGTGAAAAATCACACGTCCAGGATAACAAAACACTTGTGCTATCAAGTTAAGTAAAAAGATTGAAATAAATAAAAAAACAACAACCCACAGCAAGATTCAAAATCTAAATTCAGTATGTTTGCAACTATGTAAAATGGGGAAAAAAAAAACCCAAGATCTATGCAGAGAAAAGAACTGGAAGAAAACACACTGAGATGTTTATGGCAGTTATCTTCGGAGGGAGGACTATGACTGATATTTTTAAACCTTTCTACTTTTCTGGATTCTCAAATTTTCTCAAACGGGTACGTCGATATTATTTTTAAAAGGGAAAAGTAGATAAGTAACTAAAAATATATCACTTCCTCCTAGAAATACGGTTTTTGCCAACATGTGTTTCCCCTTCTCTCCCTGAGGGATTCAGGGGGCTTGTGAGGGGAGTGCCACCAGCCTGGAGGGTGGCCCTGGGGAGGGATGTCCGGGGGGCCAGCTACTCACCCAGGACCAGGGTGGGCCAGCTGGAGATGCGGGCCTTCAGGCCTTGGTAGAAGATCTGGTGCAGGAACATGATGGTCTCACTGCAGGGAAAGCACAGGGTGAGCTGCACCCCAGGGCGTTCCTGCCCCTCCAGGGTGTCCCTGGCCCCGAGCCAGCAGCAAGCCGCTTCCTCCACGGAGCCCCCAGTGAAAGCCTGTCAGCATGGCCTGTACAATTCGTGGGGTCCAGTGCTGGACGAGTACACAGGACCCCTTGTTAGGAATCGGTGGAGAAAGGGCGCCTGGGTGGCTCAGTCGTTAAGCGTCTGCCTTCGGCTCAGGTCATGATCCCGGGGTCCTGGGATCGAGCCCCGCATCGGGCTCCCTGCTCAGCGGGAAGCCTGCTTCTCCCTCCCCCACTCCCCTGCTTGTGTTCCCTCTCTCTCGCGCTCTCTCTCTCTGTCAAATAAATAAATATAATCTTAAAAAAAAAAAAAAAAGAATTGCTGGAGAATTCCAAGACAGCCCCAAGCAGGGCTCCCTAGGCCAGGGCCGCCAGCCTCCCTGTGCCCCCCAGGTTCTCGCCATCTGGGAGCAACCCTGGGGAACCCCAGAGGAGCCCAGGGCTCTGGAGAATACAGAATAAAGGCCGCTGATAACGTGCATGTAGGGCTGTGGCCTCAGACCCACGGGGCTGCACTTAGCCTACGCCCCATCCCAGGCTGTGTGGCCTCGAGCAAGCTGCCTAAACTCTCTGAACCTCAGATCTTTCTGCACAAAATAAGGAGGTGAAATGAGGTAACCGCTGCAAGCAATGGGATGATGTCAGCCCGGTGCATAGTGGATGCTCAGTAAACACTAGCTTTCCACCACCCTTTTGGGACAAGTTAGGGAAGCAAACGAGCCAGTGTCCCCCCAGCACCGGCTTTGTCACCGCCGAGAGTGCTGGGGGGATGTGCGCTCCCCAGGCAGCTGGCCCCAGGACAGCTCGTCAGTCCTCCGTCCTCCGAGGACAAGGGGACTTCTGTCTCCGTGGGGGAGAGGCTCCCTCTTCCTCCGGCAGCCCCCTCCCTACCAGCCGATCCTCCTCTGCTACCGCTCACCACCCCAGCTCCTACCGCCCTGGAGACCTGGGGCTCTCCCCGTGTGCCTGGGGCTCGCCTTGAACCAGACCGAGGAGTCCAAAAGGACGCTAAGGTCGTGCACCCTGTTCTTGGACAGGAAAAGTGAGGCCACGAGAGGAGGGGTTGGGGCCGCCTGAGCCTCTGCTCTCTGCTCACACGCCCTCCCTCCTCCCCCTGGGCGGTCCCGCTCCCAGCGCCGTGTGTGTCCCGGGGGGGGGGGGGGGGGGGCCACCGCCCCACAACCCCCGGGGGGGGGGGGGGGGGGAAGGTGCGGGGGGGCACGGGCCTGTGGGCAGCAGAGCAGGGGGTCTCCCCCGAGATCCCAGGGGGAGAAGAGGGGAAGGCTGAGGGGAGAGTCGGGGAGAAAGACACACAGATGAGACCTCCAGGCTGAAGAGCACAGTGTAACTCGGTCACATCCGCCAGATGTACAGGATGGACGGAAAACATGGCGCCAGAGAGGACATCGAGATTCCAAGTAGAGGAAGCGTTCTGAGCTCCATTCTGAGCGTGGGTCCTGTCATTATGGAGACTCGACTGTCCTCTCCCTGAAGTCCCATGAGAATGGTCCCCCAGGTGTGGTGACACCCGATTCCCTGACCGGGGCCCCCCCCAGGTGTGGTGACACACTGATTCCCTGACCAGGGCCACCCCAAATGGCTGAAGTCATTTTCAGTTTTAGGCAGCAGGTCCCCTATAGAGTGACTTTTGACAAGGCTGGTTTCTGTCTCTCTGTGGCCCCTAACTAGTCTGTCAAGTGAACAAACGCGTACCAATCCCGAGAACTTTGGCCAGCCACGTGTGAAGACCACTTGGACAGTTCAGAAGCAAGAGACTGACTGACCTAAGTGTGTGTGAGAATGCACAAAGGGAAGAATATCTGATCTGAGATGGGGAGATTGGGGGTCGGGGGACTTTCAGGGTTCTTGAGGGAGCCAGGCAGCTCTGGACTACCCTGAGCACAGCCCCAGCAACACACAGGGGCGCCATTCCTAGGCACCTCCAGGCGACAACTGCTCAGGATGCATTAGGGAGGAAATGAACCTTCTTAAATTCCAACACTGCACACCACTGTAGTAGCATGTTAGGAACATCATAAGCTAGGACTAGAAAAACAGCTGATGAAGCCTCCATTTTTAAAGTACAAACTGAGAGAATTTCACCTGTAATCTTACTACTTAGAAGCTACCATTGTCACCCATCTCATAAGAAAATAAAATGATCTCATTTTGATTTTTTAAAAAAATCATTGTTACATTCTTTGAACATTTTTCCTATGTGCTGGCCATCTGAATTCCTTCTTTTGAGAATTCCCTAGCCATGTCCAATTACTATTTTGTCTCTTCTTAATTTTAAATAACCCTATATATGAAGCACATAACCTAACATACATGTTGTAGACATTTTTGCTCAGCTATCTGCCCACTGATTGTGTGTTTGCTGTTTTAATTTTTTGGAAGTTTTTCCATTTTGCTTTGTGAGGCATATCATTTCTTTCTGTCTTCTGCTTCTGAGTGTGTATGGATTGCAGACACACCTGTTTTATTTTGTTGCTTCATTTTTACATGAAAGTACTCAACTGCAGTTAACTGGTGTGAGATGTGAGTGAGGGGGATAAGCGCAATCCTCCCGGTGAGGTCAGCCAACTGCCCGATTGCATCTATCAAACACGCCCACCGTTTCCGCTGCTTTTCTATGCTGCTTCTGACTGTTTCTACTTTTTTTTTTTTTAAGATTTTATTTATTTATTTGACAGAGAGAGACACAGCAAGAGAGGGACACAAGCAGGGGGAGTGGGAGAGGGAGAAGCAGGCTTCCCGCGGAGCAGGGAGCCCGATGCGGGGCTCGATCCCAGGACCCTGGGATCATGACCTGAGCCGAAGGCAGACGCTTAACGACTGAGCTACCCAGGTGGCCCCCGACTGTTACTACTTTTTATACGGTCTTAGGTCTGTTTCTAGACTTTCTATCTTACCTTCTGGCACTGCCCTCAGGCGGTTTTCATTCCTTTTAACATATTTATAAAACTTTATAACATTTTAATTAAAGTTGGGCATGTTTCTTTCATTGTTCTTATTTGAAAACACTGTTACCTACTTACATGTATTTATTCCTTCAGTTGAACTTCAAGATCACTTTGCTATGCTGCACTTTGGGTGGAATTATATTACATTTATAGAATATTCTGGGTGAACATGGCAACTCTATGACACAATCTTTCCATCCAAGGTGCTGGTCCACTCCCTGTTTTTGTACAGCCTGCAAGCTCAGGAAGATTTTTACATTTTTAAACGGTTTGGAAAAAAACAAAAGAATATTTCATAGTACGTGAACATATGTGACATTCATATTTTAGCATCCGTAAGTGAAGATTTATCAGAGCACAGCCATCCGCATTCATTCATGGATCGCCTGTGATTGCTTACTTTCAACATAGACCACATGCACACAAGGTCTAAAATACCTCCTATCTGGTGCTCTACAGAAAAACTGTGCTGATCCCCGGCCCATGCGAACAGTGACCCTGAATTGTGCAGTGCGTCGCTGGTGTAGCTGTACACGACGGCCCTGACCCCACCCACAGCAAGCAGGACCCAGACACAGAGTAAGTCATTATTTAAGTGTGATGGGTGTCACAAAGAGCAGCAGAGGGCCCTGGGAACACATAAGTAGGGACATGGCAAGGGACATGGGGGTGGCCAGGGACGTGACAGCCAAGGGAAGACGTGAAGACAGAGTAGGAGACACCTGTCAAGGACGGTAGGGTGGGAAGAACATTCGAGGGAGAGGCAGTGACCTGTCTGCGGAACACACCTGGGACGTGCTCATTCTGCCTGGTGCCCCCTGAGCCCAGAAAGGGGCGTGACTCACCCACGGGCAGTCCAGAGTAGGCGGGCAGAGGCTGGCCCCTGCACTCCCGCCCCACCCTCTGCCCGTCCACACAGCCCGTTACCCACCGCCCCTCCCGTGCAGACACGACTAATCCCTGGTGGCACGCTGCCCTCCCCCCTGTCCCCGGTCTCACCATCCTGCTCAACCCAGGACGGCAGGCGGCCACTGCCCCTCAGTCCGAGCGGACATCGATATACAAACCACCTGCGCCCCCCGCCCCCTGGGGCAGGATGCCTCTGGTCGCAGGCAACACTTGTGGTGCCCAGAGCGGGGGGGGGGGGGGGGGGGGGAGGGGTTTCCCCCGCAGGGAAATAGCCCCAGTGTGCGAGCTTCTTGTCTGGGCTAACCCAAACCTCCCACACACGTTTACTCGGAAGACCTTTCTTCCCCCACTGGGGGAGCACACCGTGAACCCCTCCCCGCCCTGCGGCAGCCTCCAGGAATCCGCCAGCCTGGACAGAGTCCTTCCCCAGCTCCAGTAACTACCAAGTTAGCATCAGGTTTCCAACAGGGCCGGACCTCTCAGCCTAAAAGCAAATCCAGCAGAAAGCCATGTGCAGGAATCTCTTCCGTAAGTGGGTCAGCAGCCTCCGTGGTCGGAGGCAGGGAGCGCCAGGCAGTCTGCCCGCGTCCCGGGTGCTGCCTCCACAGAGGGGCTCACGTGCAGGGGAAGGCTCTCCAGCGATGCAGGGGCGAGGTGGAGTGCACCTCCAGACCCTCGTGACCATGAGCAGGGGGAGGAGGCTGGGGGTCGGGGGACAGGATCCCAGCCTGCTACTGAGCAGGGCAGTGGGGAGTACAGAGCTTAACAGTAAACAGGGCTGGGCTAAAACTGCAGCACACACAATTGCTGTGTGCCCCTGAGCACATCCTGCAACCTCTCTGAGCTCCAGCCTCACGGGGCGTCGCTGAGGACTGGAAAGCATGCAGGTGCAAAGCAGGTAACATGGTGAGCATCATCCAGAATGTTCACTCCCGCCAAGTGCTGGCTGGGCTTGTCATGAGGGCAAGGGAAGCATCACCCCTTGTGCTCACGAGGGCACAGAGGACGGACGGTGAAGGTCATGCTGTACCCCACGGACCATCCAGTGAGCTGCTAATGATCACAAGGCAGCCACGCCTAGGTCATTCCTCCCCCAGCCCGGCCCCGCGGGGAAGGAAAGAACTCCAGCCTGTTTCCGTTGGAGATCAGGGCCAGGGTGAAGAGGGAGCCAGCCCCAGAGGACGTGCATCCCCGGATATGCTCACTGGGTTCTCTTACTTAAAACAGTAAGAAAAACAGAGTGGAATACATTGATTGCTTCTCCGTGCTGAACCAGCCCTGCATTCTTGGTGTAAATTTCATTTACTCATGATTATTTCTGGATCCAACCTGGTAATGTTCTGTATCTACGAGATCCGATAGGAGACAGACTTTGCTTTGGATGCTGGAGGGATGCTGGCCTCACAGAGGAGGAGGGAAGCGTTCCCTCCCGTTCGATGTGGATTCCGTTCCCAGCAGGTGCATCACCGGGGGCGTGACCGTTAGGTTAATGTCTTGCTCCCACGGAGCACCGGACACGTAGCTCGGTGCGAGATGCTGTGTATGAACCCCTCACTGGATCCTCCAACCCCTGTAAGAGGCAGGTACGCTCCTGGAGGCCGTGAGAACTGATCAGGCTGCCGCTGTTTGGACCGGGATCAGTGAGACCGTGACGGCGAGAGCCTGGCGCCAGGAGGAGGGGGCTTCCTCCCTCCTGTTTATCCTCAGGCAAAGGCCTCCGACCTGATCGCGCATTCGTTGAGAGATAAAAACCATGGGCTATTTTTTTCAACAACTTTTGAGCAAAGGCGGGAAGCCAGCCTAAAAACTCTTAACTGAAGACTCCAGGATAAAAGAAGTCCATGAAAGATCGATGAAAAATAATAAAAGCATGGAAAGATTAAAGAAACGCAAAAGCACACGTTTCTTAGTGGTTGTGACAAGCGGTCACCAAAGGCTTGCAATCGTGGCCTAAAATGCGAGGACCTGGTGCAGCACAGAAGGGCACCAATGCCTCCCACAGCTGACCCCCGAACGGCCTGGGGTCTGACCCCGCGGCCCGTTACCCGCGGGTTTCGTTGATAAATACAGTACGGCACCAAAAATGTATTTCCCTTGTGATTTTCTGAACACTGTTTTCTCCTCTCCAGCTTTCTCTATTGTAAGTTACGGTCTATAAACCATTTAACGAGCAGATTACGTGTTGACTGACTTATGTCATCAGTAAGGCTATCCGTAGTTAAGATTCAGGGAGCCCAAAGCCCTGTGTGGATTTCCAAGTGTGCGCCCCTCACCCCCGAGCTGTCCAAGGGTCAGCGGCGCCGAGCCTCTGGGCAGGCGGCTGCCTGCAGGTGCAGGCCGTGACCCGTGGCCGCGGCACCAGTGGGAGATGGGGTTCCCCGGCTCCACCCAGACCTCCTAACAGAGAAGCACAGGGTGGGTCCCCACTCCTGCGCTCACGTGTGCATGTCTGTGGACCCTGCTACACTGCCCGGGGCGCTCAGGAAGGGGTGCATCCTGCCACCCCGTCGGAAAGACCCCACTGCAGTTTCTGGGGTAAGTGTTACCCGATTTCACAAAAAGGTAATTGATTTTCTTGGTCTTAGGAAATAAGGGCATTTATGTAATACTTAAAAATTCTGTTCCACACGTATGTTAAGCATCAACCTTGTAAGGCCAGGTGGTTCCACTTCTAGAAGGTCTTATGAGGTCAAAGGCTGTTCCCCGCCCCGTCTGTCTGTCCGTCTCTCTCCTGCCCCGACCCTGGTGCGGTGTCCACACCCACGGCCTCAGCCTGCCCATCCCTATGACTCTGGGCCTCTCTAACCAGACCCCTGACCGGCGTCCACACCTCTCCATCACCTCCAGACCACCCCACAGGCCCCTCGCACCTGGCACCCATGGGTCCTGACCACCGTGAGGCAGGCCTGGTGAGGGCCCGTTAGGGTGAGTGAAGCGGCTGAGTGAGGCGTATTTTGGCAGGATCACAGCCAAAGGAACATCTCGGGGTACACGGCGGCCCACCCTAATTCCTGGGGGGGTTGCTCACACATTGCACTCTGGTTATGTGTTTTCAAGTCCGTTCACCCAATTTTAACACCCACCGAAAAGCTCATCTATTTAAACCATTTCTTAAGAAACCCCTTTTAAAAAGAGGTTGACAGCCGAAGGGTGGCCCCTAGCTCGGCCTTCTGGGGCAGCATGGGCCCCACAGTGACGCCAGAGTCGCCATCTGGGAACGGTAAGTGCGTCTGCAGGGCAGGTGGACCGTGCGGCACAGAGCCTGGCCTCTAGATCCTTGCGGCCGCATCGGGGTAGAGCAGAGCACAGTCAGCGTTCCGGGGCCAGATTTAAAACTCGGAACAGTTCCACCGTGGCTTCTCAGCGTCAGCATTAACACGGCGGGAGCCATGCGCCTCTGTTGGGGGGGCCGGTCTGTGCCCCGCCGGGGTTCCCAGCAGCCCTGGCCTCAGCCCCCTCGCGGCCCACAGCAGCCCCCAAGCCCAGCCAGGTTCTGGCCATCCGATGCGTCTCCAGACATGCCGGGCCTGCCCTGGGGGACACGACGCCCCAGTGGGGCACCTCCACCCACTACGTGGCACCCACACTTGTGGGGGGGGGTGGCTTGGAGCCATGTGGCTCGGGCGGCTTCCACACCGTGGGGGCCGTTTGCTCAGTGGCGCCGGGCAGTCTCCGTCCCGTCGTGGCCGAGCGCCCGAGGTGGGCCGGCCTCTGAGGGAGCTCACCTGTTCAGAAAGATGCTGCTGACGTCGTCGTGCGTGATGGGGGGCTTCTTGGAGCTGGCTGCCATCCGCAGCGGGCGCAGGAAGTTGTTGACCAGGATGTGTAGCTGCTGCACGTACTCGGCCTCGGCCTCCAGCATGCTGAACACCACCTGGTTCCTCTTGCGCATGCTGTCGGCGTGGGGCGAGCGGATGTAGTCCTGGATGATGGTCTTCCACTTGCGCCGACATAACCAGCCCCGTAGGAAGCTCTGCACCTGTGGGACCGGGCGGGAGGGGGCTCCGTCAGCGGGGCTGCGCGGCCCCCAGGGCAGGGACCGGGCTTTGTCACCCCTGCCCCCTCAGCAGGCTGGGTGTGCAGGGGACAGCCCTGCCGAGGGCCAGGCTGCGAGGTCCTGGGCGAGTTGCCTGGTTGCTCTGACCAGTCCCCCATCTGCAGACGGGGCTCACGAGGGGGCCCCCGGGCTCCAGTGCGGTCGGGGAGCTTGCCGAAATGCAGATGCCAGGCCCCACCCCGGACCTCTGCATCCTAACAAGACCCCCGCGGGGCTGTAGAAGCGTTCTCTGAAGGACGAAAAGGGTGACCCGGGCCTGCATTATGGGAGGGGGCCAGAGAACAGGGGCCTGCCAGGCCGTGCTGGGCCCACCGCATCTCGGCTAACGACTGGCCTGAAAGCCCAGAAGTTCCCATGAACGCTCGTCTGGAGAGAGGGCGATTATCAAATTGAACAGAACATGGCAAATGAGTTAATCCCACGCTTGGGGCCTCGTCAGCGCTTCTGCCTGGAACCTCTCCTCCTGCCTCCGTGGGGGAACGGACGCTGATACTTGATCTTGGAGTCGGGCTGCTTGGCACGGCCGTGTGTTGGCAAGAACTCGGGCGAGGACCTCGATTCCCAGCCACACAGAGCTCGCTGCGGCTGGCATGGAGCCCGGGGCGGGGGGTCCCGGGGTCGCCTGCTGAGGACCAGGCACAGATGCTCGTCAGTCTCAGCTGAAAGGGGCACCAGCAGCAGGTTCAGTCGGCGGCTGCGGATCTGTGGCTGGGGCTGTCTGCCCAGAGACGGGGCCAGCCCTGAGCCCAGACCACTCTCTTCCAAGACAGGGAGGCTCTCTCCACCAGGGAGGGCTTGCCCTGAGGCCCAGGAGGGTGAAAATCGAGGGAGGGAGGGAGGATTTCAGCTGGTACTTAAAATGTTCCAACCAGGGGCGCCTGGGGGGCTCAGTGGTTAAGCGTCTGCCTTCAGCTCGGGTCATGATCTCAGGGTCCTGGGATTGAGCCCCGAGTCGGGCTCCCTGCTCCACGGGGAGTCTGCTTCTCCCTCTGCTGCTCCCCCTGCTTGTGCTCTCTCTCACTCTCTGACAAATAAATAAAATATTAAAAAAAAAATGTTCCAACCAGAAGGGCTTCTCAAAATGGGCTGAGCAGCCCAGGGAGTCACAGCACAGAGGGAGTCCAGCGTGCCCCTGCCGGGTTGGGGCTTGGCTTGGACTGGTGACGAGCCCCGAGGCCCGCGGGGGCCTGGCAGGTCTCCAGACATAGGAGGCCGGCCGCTGGGACGAATGGGGCTTGTGTGGCAGGTGGGCCCCGGGCTGTGTGACCTTGTGTTTTCCAGGAGGGGCTGTGTCCAGAGAACAGAGGACGTGTGCTCTGGAGCTTGGCTGGGTCGAAACGTCACGAGCAAACGCTGAGCTGGGTGACCTGGGCAAGTGCCTTTGACTCTCTGCACCTCGCCTCCCCGTGCGTGAAATGCAGATAATAATGAAACCCCAGAGGGTTTTCAGTGAGGAATGAATTAATCTGCATAAGGCTCCTAGAATAGTATCAGACACATAGGAAGTGCTTAATGAATGTTAGCTATTTCTATTTTTGAGAAACAAAATCCAGATTTTTATGTGAAGTGCTTAATGAATGTTAGCTATTTCTATTTTTGAGAAACAAAATCCAGATTTTTATGTGAAGTGTTTAGCTTTTAAAGCACTGGCAACAAATTAAAAAGAAAAAAAACACACTGTGTGGGCTCAGAACCCCAGACACACCGGGAGGCTGAACTTGGCCTGGGAGGACGCCCGTGTGCAGTTTCTGGTCTGGGGGCGTCGGGGCTTTCTGCCCGCTCCACACGCAGGATTGTCCGGTTTCACTGGGCTGTCTTAGGGTGACTCGGGCTCCCCAGCTTCCAGTCTGGCAGCTTGCACACGCACACACGCCCCTTCCCTGTGCACCTGCCGCCCTCGGCCGGCCCACAGTGCTGGTCGGCACCCCAGCCACCAGGCGGATTCCCAGGGCCTTCTACGACCTCTGGACTTTCACGGGGCAAACCGGCAGGGGCAGCTCTGGGGTCCAGGGGCTCCCATGCCGAGGTGGGCGGGGGACTAGAGGGGGCAGCTGTGAGAGGAAGGATCTGCTTGAGGAGGGGGCTGGGGTGTGGCAGTGCGGAGGGGGCTGGGGGGGCGGTGTGGCAGGGGGGGGGGGGCGGGGGGGCAGGGGGGAGGGGGCGGTGCGGGGCGGCAGGGGCGAGGGGGCGGGGGGGTGGCAGGGGGGAGGGCGCGGGGGGTTGTGGCAGTGGGGAGGGGGCGGGGGTGTGTGGCAGGGGGTCGGGGGCCGGGGGGCCTCAGGAGGTTGCCCCCATTACATGAGAAAAGCTTGCAGCTGGAGCCTGCAGCCTGGGTTCCTTCCGCTTTGGAGCCTGTTCTACACATAAAACGGGGAGGCCACTACCCCCAGGGACGGCCCGGAGAACCCGCCTGACCAGTGCTGCTCAGGGGTCCTGTCTCAGGCTGAATTGGGGGGCGGCCTGCCCTGGGGGCGGGGGGGCAGGGGTGACAGTGCCAGGAGGCTCTCTAGGAGGGCTGCTACAGACCTTCTTGATCTTCTTGATGTCGCTGTCCTCATCGTTGGGGGTGACGGTCTGGGTGGACTGGATGCGCTCATTGTCCTTGAGCAGGGACGCGATCTGTAACAGAGACGCGGGTCCCAGCGGTGAGCGAGCGCCCTGTCACCTCCCCCAGGGGCCTTCGGCGTGTCCCCTGCTCTGTGGGAGGCTGTGGAGCCGGACGGTGAGGGAGCACTGGACTGGGAGCCCTGGCACCCGGGGTCTGGGCAGCGGGCACCCCAGTGTAACCTGGGGGCTTTGCCTTTAATCTGCGATTGTCTTTCCTACGCCCCAAACCATCAGCCCCTTTATTTTTAATTTTTACTGTGGCAAAATAACATCAAACTTAACCATTTTAACCTGTTTCAGGGGTACAGTTGAGAGGCATTAAAGTACGCGCACGCTGTTGTGCAGCCGTCCCCGCCATCCATCTCCAGAACTTTCCATCGTCCCACACTGAAACTCTGGCCCCATGAAACAACGTTTCCCCGCCGCCCCCCACGCCCAGCCCCCCATCAACCTTCTGACTATGAGCCTGACTCCTCTCCGTCCTCACAGGACTGAAATCCTACAGAATCCGTCCTTCTGTGACCGGCCGCTTTCACTTGGTGTAAGTGACGTCCTCCAGGTCCCGCCATGCTGCTGCAGGTGTCCGCACACCGTCCTTGTTAAGCTTGAGTAATTTCCCGTGGTACTTACGTACCCTATTTTGCAACCCCTTCATCTGTAAATGGACACTTGGGCACCCCTTATTTTTTCAGACAAAGCTGTGCTGGAATCAGAGAAAAGCGGTGTTTTCCTGCTGGCCTGGCTGCCCCCCACCCCCCGGGCTGCCCGGAAGCCCTTCTCTGCCCAGGAGCCCCCCGTGGACACCGCTGGCCTAGAAACACGGGCCAGCCCTGGGAAGGAACGCCCGTCTGCCCTAGAAAGCCTCCAGGCGCCTGATGCGGGGATCAGAGAGCCCGACACAGCTGCAAGGACAGAACCAAGGGGTGGTGCCCAGGAGAGGGGGCCCGGCCACACGGTGGCGGGCACCTGGGCCTCCTCGAGTGGACGGCCAGGGCGCATTCGCCCGCCGCCCCGAGCCGGCGCTTCTGCTTGCTCCCATCCACCTGCTCCTGGTACGTCACGCGCGGCTGGGTACTCGGCACAGACCGGAGCACGACATAGGGAGGTGGACTCCGGGAGAATCGGAGCAATAGCAACAACACAGAGCTCACCCCCAGGAGCACGCTGCCGCCGCTCGGCCCCACAGACTGAAGATAGTAGCTCGGGGAGCCTCCAAACGTGGCCACCAAGCCAGCTCCCTCTGCAGAGCACGGGGCTCTGTCCCCTCAAGGCCACTCGCTGGACCGCACAGTGAATGGGCTCTCACGATTGAGCGTTTTGAAAGCAAAATGGAACGGTTACCCGCTCTCCACTCCCCTGGTTGCTAAAATTACCCCAGCGATGCTCGCAGAGTGACTGAAAATATCTGAGCAGCACTCAGGCCGGCGCGGGCTCTTCTTCCTCCGCCCGTCGCCCCCCGCCCCGCCCCCCTCCCCGGGCCTTTTTCAATTCTCTGAGAACATCTGCACGTCGACATCAGGCTGACTCTTTGACCTGTGCTCCAGAGGGCTGAGGGACACGCACGTGCACATGTGCACACAGACACATGCGTGTGCACATGCAGGCTCTTAGCTCAGGAACGCGGGGGTGCCCGGTCAGCGCCCCACACCTGGCCTGGTATTGTCACTTCTCCGCCGCAGCTCTGCACACCCTACCCCCCCCTTCACAATGGCGATGCACGTGTGTGTGTGTGTGTGTGTGTGTGTGTGTAAGTAGCCTGTGTCTAAAACTGATGGCGCTCTTCTCAGGCGGAGGCTGAGGCTCAGACTCCAGGACAACTCCTCAGCAGGCCCAGGGCGAGAAAGAGACGGAATGAGGTCAGGCGCTACGCTCCATGTTCAGGCAGGCTGGCAACCCTGGGGTCTTTACTTAAGGAGCGGGCTGGGTGGGCAAACTCTGGAGTGCTGTGAGCCCGGGGACCCTACAGAGGTCGTGGGCCGTGGCTCCTTCCTGCCAGGAGCAGGCGTTGGGAGGTGGTGGGAACCCCAACCCCATGGAGCTCCCACCAGCAACCTTTCTCGAAACCTGGCCGGTCCCCTCTGGGGGGGGGATTTGCTTTGGACCCGGTTTGCTAGGCT
Organism: Phoca vitulina; assembly: GCF_004348235.1. Lineage (NCBI taxonomy): Eukaryota > Metazoa > Chordata > Mammalia > Carnivora > Phocidae > Phoca > Phoca vitulina. Next base: position 761,357 of record NW_022589768.1, read on the forward strand.
GGCACCCAGGGGCTGCTCGGTTGACCCTCGTCAATGACGGCCCCAGAGAGCTGGCACTTGGGCTCCTGCCCACCCCCTGGCTGGCTGCCCACCGGCCCCGAGATGGCGTCTCTGATCCAGAATGCATTTAGTACAGCAGCTGACGGTGGAATTCATCCAGGTGTTTTTTTGTTAGCAGCCAAGGTTTTGCTAAAGACCACGTACTTCTTGCTCTTTAAGGAGCTGACACATGGCCCAACGTCCTCTCCTTCCTGCTCGATCCCCTCTGGCCTCTTGCAAGCCATCCAGGTGCCCATCTCCGTCCTCCTGGGCCAACCTCGTTCACATGTCCTTGTGGCATCTCTGTGCTGGGCTCTGGCAAGATGCAGCTGGAGGTGGAGAAGCCAGATCCCTCCCTGGAGGAGCTCCCAGCCTAACGGGGGGTCAACCCAACAGGACAAGGCCAGAACAGGTGTGCGGCCACTGCAGGGGGGGGGTCTCCCCATGGAAGCAGCAAGGGCCATCCAGAAGAGGTTCTGAAGGATGAATAGGAGTCCAACAGGAGGGCTATGGCACAGAGGACTTCCAGTGGAGGGGATGCTGTGGACGGAGCCATGGGGCATGCAGGGTGTGGCGTGCCAAGGCAGCAGGGGACACGGGAGGCAAGCCTCCAGGCGTGGAGGTGCGCCCCAGTGTGCACTGCGGGGTCGGCTACGCTCTCCCACGTTCCCAGAGCGGTCTCCTCACTGCCCTACCTTCCGTGCTGGGGATCCATGGCAAGCTCTGTTTGCAAGACTGATCCAAACCCTGCACTGAAGATCTCGAGGGTCCTTCCAGAGCCAGGCCTCCGGGACTCGGGGTGCTTCAAGCCAATAACGTGTTAGGACTGCGTCTAAGCTCCTACCCTGCCCTGCGGGACCTGCGTCACCGCTCCACACTCCCCTCTGAACATCAACGGGAGAAAGATCGCTGCTGGAACAGTGGAATGCTGCCAAGCGGGGTGCCCGGAGCGGATGCTTCTTCTCAGAGGTGGATGCCCCTTTGCTTTAGCAGGTCCTCAGCTGCGTGGACGAAAGACAGGGCCTGGCTGGGGGTGGTCAGGTGAGCCAGAGAGCAGGGGTGCACGGTGCGGTGCAGACTTCCGTCGGGGCGCAATCTCGTGTGTCCCTGGAGAGAGGCGGCCGCGGGGCTGCAGGGCGCAGCGATGGGGCTGGGGACCGGGAGCAGGACCCGCGCAGAGCCCCAGACCCGCAAGGGCCCAGGTTTGGCTGAGGGCTCGGCTGTTGCCGCCTGGACGTTCTGAGGGCCCTGGGTCTTCCTTGTGCCCCAAGCCCTGCAAATTTTGTAGCTGGGCCCGAAGGAAAGGAAACTGTGAAATGCTTAATGATGGGCTCTCTGAAGGAAAGACCCCCACTGGCAGCACCTGCCGAGTTCATGGTGGAAACAGTCCACGTCCAGCTCCCACACATGGAGTAACCAGCCTGCAGAACTTCTGAAGGCTAGATGGCAGCCTCCTGCAGGCCGCTAGGAGCCAGCTCCCGAGCACCACGCTGTGTGTGTATGGGGGTCCTGGTGAGATATCCCCCCGCCGGGAAGGGCCAGGGGACGCGAGGGCGGGGCATCTCCCGTGTGTAAGCTGGTTTCTGACTCAGCCGTGGAAGCCACTCCTCTGCTGTGTTCACACCTTTCGGGAAGTCCGTTCCGTGTTCCGCACGACAGCCCGGGTTGGGGGCTTGGGGACGGAAGGGGGAGGCACAGTCAGATGGCCATTAGGGCTTCTGCGGACTCTGGTTCTCCTCCACGGACGGACGAGGCAGGACTGTGCTTCTCAGCCCCGGGACGGCGGGCCTGGTCCTGTGACGCGCTGTGTCCACGGAAGCGTGAGCGGAGGTGCGCTCATTGCTCGCAGTTCCCTTCCCTGCGTGTGAGCTGGGGGCTCCGTCGGCTGTGTCCCTGACTCCGAGCAAGCGTTCGGGAGCAGGACCCCCAGTGGACACCCCGTGTGAGGGAGGAAGCAACCCTTGCTGCCTGAAGCCCCCGCGATGTGGGGGTGGTGACTGCCGCGGGATCCGGGTCACCCTGACCGATGCGCGAGCCGACCACTGGCGGGGTACGGAGCAGTGTGGGGGGAGGGCAGGGGAAGGCGAGCCCCTGCACGTCCTCGGGGGTGTGCGGGACAGGCTTGAGCAGCTGTGTCTGGCTAGTGGAGGACCGGTGGGCCGTGGGGGCTCGGGGCCATCCAGGTGACACTGTGGTCGGCAGATTCGCCTCCTTTCATCAGACCTGGCTCCTCAGGGGGTAGGCACGGGCCAAGGATCTGGAGCCAGGAGACCCAAGTCCGAAGGCTGGGACTCCATCATTCAGGTGACCTTGGAGCAACCTTGGATAAGTCCCTCCCTTTGCTGTGGACCTCAGCGTCTTCAGATCCCTCCAGCGGTCCCGTTCCAAGGCCTCCTGCATCCCTCACGGCCTACTTCCTGGGAACCGGCTGTGTCCACCCGCCTGCAGGGTGTGTGTGTGAGACAGAGGCTACAGCCCGAAAGCCCAAGACGGCCTTTCTGTCCAAGTCTTCTTGAAAGGCGTCTTTTGCCCTGGAGGGTGATGCACTCAGTTGGAAGCATTGCTCCACATTCCACGTTGGCTTCTGCTGCCATCTGACTCACACACACATGCACACTCTCACGCGCACACACTCACACGCACACACACTACCGACCTGCTTCTGTTCCCCAGCGACACGGGACTCCCCTCGGCACCCACCCCTGCTCTCGCGCACAGAGCCCTGAAACCCTCCAAGGCCACATGCCACGTGAACCCACACCCTCTCTGCCCATAAAAGAACTCACGTCTGCTTGGGTTCACACCGCAAGCTCCGTGACAATGCTGATGTCATTGTTCCCCAGTCAGACCCAGCGGGAGACACTTCCATCGCTCCAGGACCCAGCTCAGAGCGTGACGCCCATGCATTCTCTGAGCACCTACTACGTGCCAGGCATAAGGAGCGAGTGAGAAAGGGCAGCCTGGCCCTCCAGGAGCACCACCCCCCCGCCCCCGGGCCGCTGGGGCGGCGGACGGGCATGGAGTCGGCTCTGCTGAGGCAGGCGGGGTGTGGGAACGGAGCAGGGGCAGTGAGCGTTCTCCCGGCTGGGGCGGGGGCCTGGGAGGAGGCATTGGACCTGCCAGGACTCCACAAGGCAGGAACGTGGGATGACAAGGGTGCAGGGCGCAGGGCTCACGGCTCTGGGCACTGGCTGGAGCCCCTCGAGACTCGGGAGTTATGGGGAAGAGGATGAGGCCGTGGGCAGCGGTCAGGGGTCGCAGGCTGAGTGAGTGACTGAATGGCACCCGGACCGCCTTGCTCATAAAGCTAATAATGTGGGACTGGGGTCGGGCCTCTGGTTCCTCACGGGGTGCAGCCTGGACTCGGGGATGTGTGCTGGGCTGGGGGAGATCCCCGGGGGGTGGTCTCCGGGATGGTTCTGATTCCAGAATGAACCAGGTGGCTTAGAGACGGGACAAGCTTGCATCCTGGAGCCGTGTGGGAAGAGGCTCCGAGCAGAGTGGAAAGACTGACAAGTGGACAGCCAGCCCTGGGCTCCAGTCCCAGCTCTGTGCCCCCCAGCTGTGTGTGCTTGGGCAGGTGGCTTGCGGTCTCTGAGCCTGCATCCCCTCAGGATGGTCATGGGCGGACCGAGGCGGCCGGTCCGAGGCGCCCGATGCAGGACTGGGGAAGCTATGCTGAACCTGACATTTGGTTGAACCCGAACTCCCAAGGGGACACTGCAGCTTCGTGATGAAGCCACAAGGTGGGATCGATGCCTTCCAGTCTGACCGCTCCAGGAAGAGCTGGCTTCAGGAGCATGGGACGGGACCGTGCTTGGAGCGCCCAGCTCTGCCGCTCCCATCTTGCAATTCTTAATAATTTCCTCTGAGTTCTGTTTTATAAGTGACATCTGATGGGACTGTGGGGCACAGCTCAGGGTCTCAGAGCCTTAGCTCACAGTGCTCCTACCTCTCACTCGCCGCCTCCCCGAGGCGGGTTCTCGGCTGCCCACTCCCCACACCTGGGCACCCTGGGACGCACGACCACTGCTACCCTCTGTCTGGGAGCAGCTGGGTGGCATCAGCAGGAGACACTGGAATCCACCTGCAGGAGCCTCAGTGTAGGTGCGGGGGGTCGTCCAGTGCGCACCCATGGGGTCTCACGGAGGCGTGGGAGACAGCAGCTGGTGCATTCGGTGGGTGACCCTGTAATCTGGGTACCGAGTGCATCACGGTGCAGAGGTTGGGGGAGGTGGAGGTTGAAGTTGGGGGTCACCTGCCCACCATGGGTTGGGGTGGTGGGCTGTGGGGAGGGGGGTGACTTCCTGGCCGCAGCCTTGCATTTTCCCCTTGCATTGGGCCCTGGAAATTACGTAGCTGACTCTGACTGCCAGAATCTGTGCTCTCCCATCCCCTCCTCAGCGCAGAGCCCACGGCTCTTGTGTGATGTGGCCAGATGGTGCCGTGTGCGCTGTGGGGCGAGGGCTCAGATCCTCCCACGGTGGGTGGGTGCGGAGGCCTGGGCGCTGCATTTCTAAGGAGATACCGCTTCATGGACGGCGCTCAGTATCACGGTCCCAGCAGGCTCAGCCTGGTGACAGCGCAGTCCCCAGACGGCCGCCCAGCGAGCCCCGGAAGAGCACAGAGAAGGGGCTGCCGTGACACTGACCACCCCGCGCCCCTGAGCCCCTGCCGTGCTGGCTGGTGACGCAGGATGCTTAGTTAGCGTGGTCCTCGGCACGGCTCCTGCAACCCGCCCCTCATCTTGCGCCATCCTCACAACCTTGCCGGGTGAGGGTAAAAAACCCATCTTACAGACGAAGACACTGAGGCACAGGGCTTGGGGGCAGAGGTGGGATTTGAGCCCAGATCTGACTATGCACCCTTCCTGCTCTGCCGGTCACAAGCCCCCGCTCCCTGCCCCTCCAGGAGCCCGGGGTGGTGTGCGGTGCCGGTCTGGGGCCTGGACCCGGCCGGTGGGCACCTCTGCCTTCAGCCGCTCGATCTCGATCTCCCCGTCCTCGATCTGCCGCCGCAGCTGCTTGGCCACCGTCTTCTCTGTCTCCACGATCTGCAGCAGGTGCAGGTACTTCTGCATCAGCGCTTCATGCTCCGTGGCCAGCGTCCGGTAGCTGCGGACAGATGGACACGCGGGTTAACACGCTGCCTGCCTGAGCCCTACAAGTCCAGCCCAGGTGGGACGCCCCCACCGATGGCACTCCCGAGGTCCCGAATGCTGCACACAGCGCCCGGGGCCTTCTCCCCAACTCCCGGCTCGTGCCCTGACCTCTGGGTCCCACTGGCACCGTCTTCCCCCAGCAAGGCCCCCGGGCCTTTGCACAGGCAGATCTTCTGTCTGAAGCCTGTCTCCCCTGCCCTCTTTCCTGGGCTAGCTCTGGCTCTAGCCGCAATGCTGTGTTCTCCGACCCAGACTCCGGGGGTGCCCCCCAGCCCAGGTCTCTGACGCCAAACCCAGGGCTCTGGGCACAGGACCACCCCAGGGCAGCCTCGGCTGGGAGGCTTGTGTTGGGGGAGATTGGCAACAAGGCTGGAAGGTTAGGGGGCCAGGTCAGAGGGGCCCCCCCCAGGATAAGCAGAGGGCGGAAGAGGTAGCCCAGCATTTGCGTAGATTAACAGGCCTCAGACTTGCAGCGTGTCCCGGCTGGGGGAGCCGAAGACCAGCCAGGCAGGGGGCTGCCGTGCCCTGCCCAAGGTCACCGGTCCCAAGCCTCTGAGGGTGGAGCCAGGTCGCCTGTGTTCTGGCCAGGGTCCTCCCCGACACCCCACAGCACGAGCAGGGCCGTGTGAAGGTGTCAGAGCTGGGGAAACACCATTCCGTAGAGGAGCGCCGAGCGGCTCTGCAAGGGAAGCCTCAGTGGGGCCCATCGGCGCAGGAGGCCGGGAGGCCAGGCATGGCCGCAGAGGGAAGGTCCTCCCTGTCCCTGGTCCCCATCCTCCCCTCCCCTCCCTGCGCCTGCATCCCAGCTTCCTCCCACCCTCGGCTTCTCCACAGCAGAGGGCTCCCAGTTTCTGGCCTCCAACCTCAGCCGCTGGAGCTCCCTGCCCACCTCCCAGCTCCACGCCTCGCCTCTCCAGCCTCGCCCCTGCCCCGCGGGCGGCCCTGTTCCTGCCCTGCAGCCCGCCTGCGTCATCCTCACACTCCTTTGCTGGTCCCGCCAGCCCCCCGGCACGGCCACCCCTGCCCTGCAGGTGCAGATTCTGGTTGAGGCCCTGTGCTCTGACCCAGTCTACCTGCCGGGCCCGGCCTCGCTCGCTCGCACACCCATTAGCCCAGGGACCGCCCACGGAGCCTTGGTTTGCTCATCTGTGAAACGGGGCTGTGCCAGCGTGGACGGTCACCACACTGTGACTGCCCTCCCTGTCAGAGGGCAGAGGCCCTGCTCGCCCCGCCCTGGACCCCCGAATGTCCATCCCTTCTGTGTCAGCAGCGGCCCCTGTCTCACGGGCTCTCTCTCCTCGGCACATAGGGAGCCCTGAGTCCCTCCCCGTGAGGGACAAACCCAGCCCCCCCCACCTGTGCAGCACGGTTTGTTCAGAGCGCAGCCTGCCCTCACCCATCATCCCCACTGTCCGTCCCCCGCTCGCTCCTAGCCCAGGGCAGCCCAGGGCGGCCACCTGCGCCCACCGGAGCGGGGCCCCTGTCGGGGTGACCAGCAGGCTCCCCACATGCCCAATCGAGGGGACACTTTCCCGTCTGGTGTCTTCTTACATGACTTTTCAGCTGCCCTGGATGTGGCTGGTCAGTGGGGCGCCGGGCTAGTGATGCCGGCCTCAGTCACCGGCTCAGGGCCCGCACACACGTCCTCTCAGCCCTAAATGACACGGGAACCCAGGCGGCTGCGCGTGGGGAACGGCCTTGCACTGAGGCGGTCGGGGGGACTCCAGGAGGCTGAGAAAGCCTGGTTGTGACTCCCGCCGGCCCTGAAGGCGGCAGGGGGTGGTGGGGCGGGTAGACGGGTCACGGAGAGCGGGGCGCGTGGTGGACCTGGAACACGTGCCTGGGGAGGGTCCTGATCCCGAAATCAAAGCTCGGTCCTGGCTTCCCCACCCGTCTAAAGATCAATAAGGCTGTAAGAGTGGACTCTGCTTGGCAGGACTATTTGCTTGAGACGAGGACTCTGCTTCCCTTACGAAAATGAGTGTGAACTAGAATATTAGGTTTTCAAGTTTCTCCACTTCCCAAGAGGCTCAATTCTCTTTGAAAAGGAAACTCAGCAGGGAGATGACGGGGTCTGTCTTCACGCTGCCGCCCTTCTCCGCACTCCAGGGGCGTGGAAATCTGAGACTTGGTTCGTTTGTCGCGGGCGCCGGCGCTCTGCGTGGAGCCGGGTCTCCCATGCAGCCAATCTGGGCTTCTCTGTCCCCCCCTAATAATGAGGTACTGAGCACCTCTTTGGGCAGCACTGTCTTTGGAGACTCAGAGCTGGAAGGAAACTCGGGAGCCACGAAAGACCCACGGTCTCATTTTTTACCTGGAGAAACTGAGGCCCGAGAGGGGACGAGATTTGCCCCAAACAAGAGTCTGTGAGCGCGGCAGCTGGAGCTAGAACGGGGCTCCCGTCCCCGACGGCGTGGGGCTGCGCGTGCCCACAGCTCCCTCCCTGAAGTGTGGACGCGCAGCACCGAGAGACCGAGAGACCACGCTGTGGACCCTACAACTTACTTTTGTACGTACAATGTATCTATTACGTAAATGCAAGTAGAAACTAAATAAGGTTCGGGCAAAACTGCTCACTGCTCAACAGGGCTGTGGAACAGAGCCAGGCTCCCTCCTGACACGCACGCACCTCACACTCACACACACTCACGACGGACTGGGCTGGAGGCTGCATACGGCTCAGCGTCTGCACTTTCCCCCGAGAGATACAGAAGCATGTGAGTCAGTCCCAGGACGGCCTCTCCCACGCTGGGGTGTAATCCCTCCGGATCCCCGGGACCACAGATCGGACGGGTCTCTACCCCCGCTGCCAGGTGGTATTACAGACGCAGCTGGCCTTAAAACGGGGTGATGATCTCGGTGGGCCTGACCCAATCACTTGAAGCGTCTAAGATGGAGTTTTCTCTGCTGGGTCATGGAAGGGGGAGGTCAGAGACTTGGGGCTGCAGAACTAATCATTAAAATTCGAGGTTTCATGTGCATAGAATGGAAAGCGCAGGCCTTAAGTGCATGGTCTGACAGGTTTTGATCCCTGCATACCTCACCTGGGACAAAGAACGTTCCGTCACCCCAGCAAGTTCTCTCGCACCCCTGCCAGCCAGCCCCACCCCACAAGCGACTCCTGCTCAGATTCCTTCGCCACAGGCGAGCTTGGCCTATCGTACAATTTCACGTCCCTGGAATCAGACCGCCTGCCCTCTTTTGTGTCTGGTCCTTCTTCCTCGGCACGTTGACTTTGACGTTGATCCGTTGTGTTCCGCGTGTCTGTGGCGGGTTGCTTTCCATCGCTGAGCGGTATTCTGTCGTGTGGACCTACCGGGCTCGTCTGCACGTCTGTCTGCGGATGGACACCTCGGCTAGTTCTAGTCTGGGGACTACTGTGCATAAAGCTGCTAAAGGACACGTGTATACAAGACTTGTTGTGGATGTTTTTTGTTTCTCTCAGATAAACACCAAAAGGTTGGAATTGCTGGTCACAGAGCAGGCCTAGCAAGTTTTAAATTGCTAATTTGTAAGCAACTATCTAACAGTTTTCTGAAGTGGCTGAGCCATTTTCCGCTCCTGCCTGCTTGTGTGCGTTGTGGGGCCCCACCCCGGCCCACCTTCTGCTGCTGTGTCTACGCATCCTTCGCCGGGCTGGACTCCATACGTAGTAGAGTCTCACTGCCTCTAAGACATTTTTGTATCAGTGGATTTTCTAAATCAGCGTAGTCCTGGTTCTCAGAATGTACAACCAATTAGAACTCTGTATCGCTTCAACACATAGAAAGCCCCTCCACATAAACAGGTTCATTTGGTTCTCAAAACAACCCTGCTCTTGGTTAGTGCGGGGAGACTGAGGTCCACCTGCTGTCCCCGAGTCTGGGTTCTTCCCATGTGAATCCATCCTCCACGACACCGACAATTTCCGCTCAAGACTGTAGCCCTGACCGTGTTACTGCCCTGGTGTAAAACCTTCGATAGCTCCCACTGTTCACAGAGTAAAGGCCAAACACCCCAGCTGGGTGTTCAAGACCCGTTACGACCTGGTTACACTCCACCTTACAAAACCCACACTTGGTCTCTTCATTATTCCTGGAAGCCTCTCTCCTACATCAGCCTTGGGGTGGGGCTGGGGGCCGAAGTGCTCATAGTTAAACCCCTTAAATATGCCCCTGGTCCTCTGGCTTAGATCAAATGTCACCCTATTTCCAGCTTCGCTCATCTCCCTGCAGATGGAAGTAATGTCTCTTCCTCGTGGTGCCTTGTACTTACTAGGGCCTTCGTGTACCAGAGCTAGCCGTGAGCATGTCTAATGTCTTCCTGACCGGACGGGACAGCCCTGGGGAACACCTGCAACCATCCGACTGCCCAGCACCACACTCAGAGCCTGACTTTACAAGGTCATGTGTGAGAACCTGGTCTCCATGGCTGGACTAGACACTCCTCGGGGACCGGAATGGGCATGGCCTGACCTCAAGGTCACAGTCAGTGTTATGGCCATAATAAAGGGTTTCTGGTCAGCTGGCTTGTTCCAGGGCTCAAGGAAGGGCCCTGGTATCCATCCACCCACCCATCCATTCACCCAGCCACCCATTCACCCATCCATCCACCACGCATCCATCCATCCACCCACCCACCCATCCATTCATCCATCTACCCACCCACCCACCCATCCATTCAACCATCCACCTACCCACCCATCCATTCATCCATTCATCCATCCATTCATCCACCCACCCACCCATTCATCCATCCATCCATTCATCCATCCACCCACCTACCCATCCATTTCCCTATCCATCTATCCACCCTCCCACCCATTTGCCTATCCATACATTCACCCATCCACTCATCCATCCACCCGCCCACCCATTCACCCATCCATCCATCCACCTACCCACCCATTTCCCTATCCATCTATTCACCCTCCCACCCATTTGCCTATCCATACAATCACCCACCCACTCATCCATCCACCTGCCCACCCATTCACCCATCCATCCATCCACCTACCGACCCATTCACCTATCCATCTATCCACCCTCACACCTGTTCATCCATCCATCCATCCATCCATCCCCATCCATTTATCCATCCATCCATCCATCCATCCACTCCCCACACACCATCCATGCATCACTCATTACCTGTCGATCCATCCACCATCACACATATTTTAAACACATCCATTTATCATTCATCTACCCTCTATTAATCCACCATTCATCTTCCATTCAACATCCAACCTTGCATCCATTCTCTATCCATTCATTCATTTTTGAATTCTTCCAGTCCACATTTGCTGACCACTTGTCTATGCCTCTCTAAGCCCTGGGGATGCAAAGAATCAGACTTGGTCTGTGCACTCAGGACCCTACACTCCATAGGAAGATAGACACAGAAGCACACCGCTCTCCGCTGACCCAGAAAGATCACCTGCTGAGAGGGGTGACTCTGGGGGTCCCTGCCCTCAGACAGGACCCGGTTCTGCCAGGGGATGGTCAGCTGTGGAGACACACCCCAGCCCATAGGCCTGTCACTTCCCTACAACCCAAGAGACTCAATCCAGTGTGGAGCCTCATTTTCTCTGCAACATAGAGCCCTTTGCTCTTCTCTCCATCTGGCCCCTCCAGCGAGGGGCACACACTGCTGGGAATGAGGAGGGGGTCTGGAATCCCTGAGCTCAGAGAAGTTTAGAGGATCTCCCTCTATAGAACAGGAAACAGGCCCAGAGAAAAGACAGGAGCTGTTCATGGTCATGCAGCAGATTAGTGGCTGCATCCGGATTGGAGCCTGGGCTTAGACTTTGGTAGCCATAAAACCCTTGACCCCGACGGAATTGGGCTCAGCTTCCTACTGGGAAGGACGGAGCCAGTGCATTAAAGCAGGTGGGAGGCTGCTTCTCAGGTCTCCCGCTCCTGGTGGCACCGAGGGGGGCACAGACCCAGAGCTCCAGGGCTCCCAGGGGACCCCTGCCAAGAGCCCTCCTTACAGCTCTCCTTCTCCCCTCCCTTCCTCCCCCCCCCCCCCCGCCGGGGCCTGGGTTTGCGCCGGGGCGGGGCCCTTGGGTTCAGCCTCTTCTGCAGCGACTGAGGGGTGGGCGGGACATACCTGGCGTGAGCGATGGCGGCCACCCACTCGTCACAATCCTTGGCATCCTCTGTCCTCAGCTCCAGGGCTTTCTGGTTCTCGTGGCTGAAGTTGACCGTGAAATAATGCTGCACCAAGAAGAAGACATCTCTGATTACCAGGGTGTCCGCGGAACCCGCAAATCTGCGGGTCTCAGTCTGGCTGGTTTGCGAAGCGCTCGCGGCCGCGTCAGCCAGGCGCAGATTCGTTATTCGTGATCATGGGAATGCTATTCCAGTTAGCATTTTCAAACTCCTGATTAAGGCAGGCTTTGTACGATGGAACGGAGCCTATGCTTAGGATGTTGTAGGAAGGAAGCAAAACCCACAAAGCCCGATTTGTCAACAAACTGCAAAAAAGCCAGTTTTAAACCATCAGGTGTGCTGGGAGGAAGGCAGAGAAAAAACACCGCGGGAGGATCCGCTTTGGGAATCGGGTACCAATTGAGTGCTGCTTGCTGTAATTCACTCCACAGAAATGTACCAAGCGTTCTTCTGGTCCTGGGGTGAAAGCAATGAACAGACAGACAGGGACCCGAGGGGCGCCCACCGGAAGCACCCCTGTTGGTGCAGGTGACCTGGAGCCGGCTCAAGCACAGGGCCTGACCCCAGGCTCCTGGGAGGGAGAGCGGCCAACAATAGACACACCTGTGTTATACCGTCCAGGTTAACGCCCCTCAGCTCCTAGAACGCCTATAGCCCAGTGAGCACACCTGTGAGCTAAGGTCACAGCTGTGAGGGAGACGAGAACAAGGGGCTGTGGGGGCAGAGAACACTGCCCTCGGGTCAGCCCAGGGAGTGCAGGGCGGCTGCCCAGCAGGTGGAGCATGGGTCCAGGTTTGATGTACGTTGGACAAGGAGCGTGGGGACAGACGTCTGGAGCCCCCGGTGTGTTCGGGGTGGGAGGGGCTGGACGGCCGGAATAGGGATGCCAGAGACAAGGCAGGCAGGTGGGCAGGGCCTGGGTGGCCGTGCCCAGCGGGGGACGGGCTGGGAGGACAGAGCCAGGAGGACACCACTCAGGTTTCTGGCTCGAGTGACGAGGGGGCGGGGGTGCCCTAGAGAGGGGCGTGGCATTGGCGGGACAAGGGGCAGGTTTTAGGGGGTCGGGGTGGGGGGGGGGAGGGATACGCAGACTGTGCGCCCCTAGGCCGTGTCTCTCCAGGCTGCTGAGGGGGTTGGGGTGTCAGCCTCAGGACGCAGAGGGAGGCGGGCAGGGAGCGTGGGCCAGCCAAGTGCTGGGGGCCCAACCCGCGGCGCCTCTGGGTCTCACGCTGGTGGAGGTGGGAGGTAGGCAGGCGGCGGGGTGCAGAGACGGGCCCGCAGGCCCGCCGGGTCCGAGACGCATCCGGGCCATGGTGTGGCACTGTGTCAGAGAGGTGCTGTCCCCGTCCCTCCCCCCGCGCGCCCGGAGCAGGGAGCAGCCGGAGGTGCAGCGTGGAAACTATTTTTAGCCTCTGCTGACATTTACTGTGTTTCTGTTAATTGTCAGTCTCGGTGGCAGCCAGGGGGTGTGCGTGTGTGCGTGTGTGTGCGTGCGTGCGTGTGGTTGGAGAGTCAGTGTCTCTCACTTGTTTCCTAGGAAACAGATAACTGGGGCTGTGGAATGAAATGTCAGCTGCAGCCTCAAATAACTGAACTCGGAAGGCTCAGGTGGGCACGCCCCCCGCCCCCCCGAAGCAGCAGGTGAAGAAGAGCTGTGTAGGTGGCTCTGCGGCACGTTCCCCGCCTCCCGAGAGATGATGAACACCCTGCGCTCGTCTCCCGTGATCTCACCGATTCCCGCCTGCACCAGGTGGAGGAGGTGTTAATCTGTTCCGCATACAGAGGTTGCGCCACTTGCCCGGGACCCCACAGCTGGATAGCAGACCTTCCCCAGGCACCTCCCGTCCCCTCCGGCCAGGGCTTGGCACTGGGATGGGGAGATGAGAACGCCTAACGAGCCCACAGACAGGTGAGACTCTGCGTCCTAACTCAGAAGGAGGGGACTCTCAGCTGCGCACAGACAGGTGCAATGGGTCCCCTCGGGTCCCCAGGGCGGATGTCCTGGAGCTGGGTGAGCCCACTGAGTGGTCTTCTTCCCTGCCAAGCTGCCGGGGGCGGGGAGGTGCCCCAGAGCTGCTGGTCCCAGGAGGGGCCAGGTGGGTGGAGGTCCCCAAGCCTGGCCCTTCAGAGCTGTGGGGAGGAGGGGCTTGGCTAAGTCCCCTCACCCCGAACAGAAGCTTCTTCGCAGTCAGCTCAGCTCAGTGGGGAAGCACGCGGCTGTTCTGTTTACCCCCATGTGCACTGTAACCGCTGCAATCCTGCCTCAGCAGGAAATGTAACCACAGGGAGCCAGCTTAGAAGCCTCCAGGTCTGAACCCCGCCAGCAGAGAGACCTCTGGCTTTCAAGCCGTGAGGACGCTCAGCTCGCTGCCCCTCAGGGCACGATCGGCTCCCAGAGCCTCCCTCCCCAGCCTCTCCCAGTGGCCTCCGCAGGCCGAGGCTAGCCCACCCATCCCTCTCCCTGGCCTCCATCCTATCCCTGTCACCCCTGCTCCAGGCTAAGCCCGTGGCTGTGGCCAGGCTCCTCACAAGTGTCTTGCATCTCTTGTCCTTGGTGACAGCACCCAGACCCCCACGATGGACGGGCTAGAAGTCCAGGAGTAGAGGCTGCTGGTGGGGTGCGTGTGGGGGCCTGGGGAGCTGGCACAACCCGGAAACCTCACTGCACCTCCTGACGAGCAGGCTGATCATGCTGGAGTGAGCTCTGCGGAATGCCAGGGCATCCTCAGGGCAGAGGACAAGGGGGGTGCTGTGCAGGCCGCTCGGGAGCCTCAGCTGGAGGAGACACTGGAGGTCCCAGGCCCGGGTTCCTCGTGCACTTGGCCTCGCCGGGAGCACTCCCACCCTAGGAGTCACGCGCATTACCCCCTTTCACAGGGACGTGGAGGCAAGACGCCGTGCTGTGCCCAAGGTCCCCTCCAGGAAATAGCGCTGCTGAGCCAGGACAGGGCGGCTCAAGGCCCAGCGCCGCTTCTGCGGCCCCAGGCGGCCCGGGCTGCCGTGTAGGTGCCTCAGAGGCCGTGGGGGCGGCGGGCTCCCTTTGTTCTTGTACACCTTCCCCCGAGCCCTGGTGTCCACAAGCCCGGGCCCGAGTGACTAACAGACAGTGCTCAGGAAGGGAGAGTAAACTTCCACCCAGCCCTTCTGAGCCACTGCAAATCCTGACTACGGGTGGCCGTGTGAACAGGCTTTGCTCCACGTGGGGGCTGGGGGTGAGGGAAGGGAGACACAGAGACGGAGACAGAGACAGAGACAGAGATGCAGAGATGCAGACAGAGATGCAGAGAGAGATTCAGAGACGGAGACAGAGAGATGCAGACAGAGATTCAGAGACGGAGACAGAGAGATGCAGACAGAGATGCAGACAGAGACGGGGGGCGGGCAGAGACACAAAAACAGAGAAAGGAAGTAAAATCCACTGGGAAAGAACAAAGTCCCCATATGCAGAGACAAAGGCTGAATTCCAGGTTCTGGGAAGACGCTAAGAAAAAGGCAATTTGGAGAACTGAGAAAGACCGAAGGAAAACGTCAGGCTCTCAGACCCGTGCGCAGAGGGACCCAGTAAACCACCAGCAGGGCGGGAACGGGAAGGCGGCTGGTCCCCTGCAGGTGCGGCCCAGTATCCCGTGGGGGTGCAGCCACCTGCGAGGTGGGGGACCACCCTCTCACAGAGGGGTTGCGGTTGGAGGTGTGAGGTGGCCCCCGCAGGGGCCGTGCCCGGGCTTCCCAGTCACCCAGGGTTCTTTTCAGTGACGGGCCAGGACACACCCAGAGGTAAGAGGGCCAAGTGGCCTCCTGGTCAGAGAAAGGACACTGGACGTGGAGTCTGACCACTGTGCGGCTCGGGGCAGGTGGGCCCCTTCCTCTGGCACGCTCGGGCCCTCCTCTGTGAAGTGGGTAGTTGGGCGGACACACCAGGCTCGGTCTTCCTGAGTTCCATGCCCTCTCTCTCTGTACCTGCACCATCTCTGTGTATATCCACATCTCCCTCCACCTCCCTGTCTACACACGTCTCCATCCACCTACCCACCTACCCACCTGTCCACTGGGAGGGAGAGACACAGCCTGGGTGAGACCGTGTGCTCTGCACCTTTCCCCGGGGCTCTGGTTAGGCCTGGGATGGTTCCCCGTCTTTCCCTACAGCCTTCAGGAGGCTCTGGGTGTGGCTCTGGCCTGGCCCCTGTCTCTGTCAGGCTCAGGTGTGCTGCTCTGGTGTGGCCTGAGGGCCCAGGTGTGGCACCGTGTCCTGGGGTCAGCCAGGGGAGACCTAGAGCTTCAGGTCGGGGGAAGGTGCTTGTTTGGATCCCAGCCTGGTGGGGGCTGGGGGTGTCCGGTGGGCCCCAATCCTCCTGTCGCTGGAGGATTGCCTTCTCCCTGAGGCCCCTCCTCCCACGGAGCCTCATAGGTCTGACGGACCCACGGGCCTCCGACCACTCAAGGCCAGGCCAGGGTTAGCTTCCTTCCTCGGGGGACTCTGCAGCCCCACACAGAGTCTGGTACTGAGTAAGTGCCAAGTGGAGATACACGAATGCTCCATCAGCTCCGGGCCTCTGACGATGTCTCCATCAGGCACCCTGGGTCTGTGGTCCTCATCCCCTTACTCCTATGGAAACTCAACATAATCCCGCCAATAACCACCTGAGCACTTGCTGCTTGCCAGCCACACGGTCTCTCAGGGGCACAGGCCCAAGTGGGGAAGGCAAGACCCCGAGGTTATGGCCTTTGCTGGGGCGGGGGGGGCTGTGACTGCTGTATTTATCAGCATCCAGGTAAGCTCACCCCAAATAAGCAGAGCCTTGGGCTGGACCCTGTGGGTGATACAATGGTCTCCATGCCAACCTATTTCCCACATTTATCCTACTTCCCCGGTAGCATGGAGGGATGGGGCAAACTTCTCTGGGGGAAGTCGCAAGATTGGGAGAGAAGGAGGTTTTCATGACTGTGTGAGAACGGCCAAGGTTATGAACGTCCAGGGTGTTAAAAGTGAGGGGAGGCCGTGGCCCCTGCCCCACCACACCCAGTGGGTAAGCTTGGCTTGTTCTGCCCTGGCACTCTCCCCCCATGGCCCCACCAGAGATGGTGGCTGTGCACGGTCCACACGAGGGACGTCCCTCGGACATCTGGCTCTAGTGGGCCAGGGGGCTTGTGGTTCTGGGCCCCACGGGACTGAAACAATCAGAGAGACAGGTCCTGGCAGGCTACCTCCCCAGGGTGCTGCCCAGACAGCAGACTGGAAGCCACCCCCAGGTTTCCTGTGGTCACCTCTTTAGGATGGAGAGAGAGCTGTTTCACCTAATACATGGAAACCAACACAGCCAAGCAAAATAAGGAAGCAGAGGATTATGCTCCCAATGAAAGAACAAGATAAAACTCCAGGAAAAAACCTTCATGAAACTGAGACAGGTAATTTACCTGATAAAGAGTTCAAAGTCACGGTCACAGTCACAGAGCAGCTCACTGATCTCAGAAGAACAGATGGACACAGAGAACTTCAACAGACAGAAAACATGAGAAAGTACCAAACAGAAGTCACAGAGTGGCGAATACAAAACTGAACTGAGAAATACACAAAGGACTTCAACAGCAGAGCAGACGAAGCGGAAGAAAGGACTGGCCAACTGGAAGACAGGCTAGGGGAGCCCACTCTTAAATAGAGCAGCAAAAAGAAAAAAGAATTTGAAAAAGCAAAGACAGCTCAAGGGGCCTATGGAACAACATCAAGGGGAACAACGTTTGCATAATAAGGGTCCCAGAAGGAGAAGAAAACTTCTGTCCCCCAGAAAGGGACAGAAAACTTATTAAAAAAATAGTGGTCAAGAATGTGCCTGATCTGGGGAAGGAAACACACACCCAGGCCCGGGAAGCCTAGAGAGCCCCAAATAACATGAACCCAAGGAGACCCACACTGTGACACATTATAAGTGAAACGTCAAAAGTGAAAGATAAGGAGGAGCTTCAAAGCATCAAGAGAAAATAACTCCTTATGTACAAGGGATCCCCGTAAGACTATCAGAGAGTTTTCAGCAGAAACTAGGCAGGCCACAGAGAGTGGCAGGATATTTTCAAAGTGCTGGAGGGAAAAACTTCCAACCAAGAATACTCCACCTGGGAAGGTCATTGTCAGAATCGAGGGGGAGCGAAAGTTTTCCAGATAAGCAGGCACTAAAGGAGTTCACCACCACCGAGCAGGCCTTATGAGAGATACTAAAGGGATTTGTTTAAGCTGAAAAGAAAGGCATTAATTGGGAACAAGAACACATATGACAGCATAAAGCTCATTGGTGAAGGTAAACATATAGTAAACGCAGGGGATTAATCACCTATAAAGCTAGCAGGAACGTTAAAGGTAAAAGCAGTAAAAATAACTATGACTACAACAGTTAAGGGATACATACACACAAAAAGATGTAAAATGTGACATCAGAGGCATAAAATGTGGGGGGAGGGAGTAAAAATGTAAAGTTTCAGAATGTGTTCAAACTTAACTTGCTATCAACTTCGCAGAGATGGGCACACACACTCATGCACACCTGGGCACACCTCGTTCTCCTGTGCTTTGCCTTACTGGACTTCGCAGCTATTCCATTTTTTCAAAGTAAAGGTTTGTGACAACCCCACATCAACCATTTTTTCCAACAGCATTTGCTTACCCTGTGTCTCTGTGTCACCTTTTGGCAATTCTTGCAATATTTCAAACTTTTTCACTATCGTTATACTTGGTATGGTGATCTGTGATCAGCAATTATGACTTGCTGAAAGTTCAGATGATGGTTAGCATTTTTTAGCAATAAAGTATTTTTAGTTTTAGGTACGTACATTGCTTTTTTTATACATCATGCTATTGCACACTTAACAGACTACACTATAGTTCAAACATAACTTTAATATGCATTGGGAAACCAAAAAATTTATTTGACTTGCTTTATTGTGATATTCACTTTATTACAGGGATCTGGGACCAAACCCCCAACATCTCTGGGTGTGTCTGTAGGCTGATATGTGTAAGCCACATGGTAACCACAAGGCAAAAACCTATAGTAGATACACAAAAGTTAGTGAGATAGAAACCTAAACATAACACTAAAGAAAGGCATCAAACCACAAGGGAAGAGAGCAAGAGAAGAAGAAACAGAGAGGAAATATGAAACATCTGGAAAATAATGAAAAAAATGGCAATAAGTACACACCTAAGTACTTTAAGCATAAATGGAATAAATCCCCCAATCAGAAGACACAGAGTCGCTGAATGGATTCAAACAAAAAAACAAGACCCAGCCGTATGCTGCCTACAAGATGTCAGGACACTGGGATGTGAGAACACACAGACTGAAAGTGAAGGGAAGGAAAGAGACGTTTCATGCAAATGGAAACCCAAATAAAGCTGGGACAGCTGCACTTACATCCGACAAAAGAGTCTTCAAAATAAAGTCTGCAATAACAGACACAGATGGGCATTACCGATGCTAAAGGGGTTAATCCAGCAAGAAGATACAACGTTTGTAAATATTTATGTACCCAACATAAGTGCACCTAAACATATAAAGCAAATACTAAAGACCTAAAAAGAGAAATCCACAGCAACTCAGGGGACATTAACACCTCAGCAACATCAGTGGACAAATCATCCAGACAGAAAATCAATAAGGAAACAGTGGCTTTGAATGACACATTAGACCAAATGGACTTGACAGCTCTACACAGAACATTCCACCACAAACCAGCAGAAAACACATTCTTGTCAAGTGCACATGGAACATTCTCCAGGAGAGAACATATGTTAGGCCACCAAACAAGTCTCAGTGAATTTAAGAAGACTGAAATCATACTGAGCATCTTTCCAGACCATGATGGAATGCAATTGGGAATCAACTGCAAAAAAAAAAACGGGAAAAAGATCACAAATGTGTAGAGATTAAATACTACTGAACAACCAGTGGATCAATGAGGAAATCAAAGAAGAAAAAAAAAAAACCTTGAAATGAATGAAAACGAAAATACAACATATTAAAATCTATAGGATGCAGCAAAAGCAGTTCCAGGAGGGAAGTTCATAGTGAGACAAGAAACAAGACAAATCTCAAGTAAACAATGAAACTTTATACCTAAAGGAACTAGAAAAAGGAACAAAGCCCCACATCAGTAGAAGGCAGGAAATAATAAAGATCAGAGCAGAAATAAATGAAATTGAGACTAAAAAGACAACATAAAAAAATCAATGAAAATGGTTCTTTGAAAAGATAAATAAAATTGATAAACCATTAACTAGACTCAGTAAGAAAAAAGAGAGACGGCTCAAATAAATAAAATCAGGAAGAAAAGTTACGACTGATACCAAAGAAATACAAGGGATCATAAGAGACTACTATGAACAATTATACACCAACAAAAAGGGATCATAAGAGACTACTATGAATAATTATATACCAAGAAACTTAGAAAAACTGGATAAATTCCTAGAAACATACAGTCTTCCAAGACTGAATCATGAAAAAATAGAAAATCTGAATGGGCCAGTTATAGAAAGAAGATTGAATCAGTAATCGAAAACCTCCCAACATACCAATGTCCAGGACCAGGCAGCTTCACTGGTGAATGCTACCAAACATTCCAAGAAGATTTAATACCTATCTTCAAACTCTTACCAAAAAATTGAAGAGCTATGAACGTTTCCAAACTCATTTTCCCAGGCCAGCATTACCCTGATGCCAAAAACAAACAAGGACACCACACACAAAAAGAGAAAATTATAGGCCAATATCCCTGATGAACATACATACAAAAATCCGCAACAAAATATTAGCGAACTGAATCAACACATTAAAAGGATCATATACCATGATCGGGTGGGATTTATTCCAGGGATGCAAGGATGGTTAAACATCCACCAATCAATCAATGGGACACACCTCATTAACAAAACGAAGGATAAAAATCATATGATCATCTCAATAGCTGCAGAAAACACCTGACAAAATTCAACATCCATTTATGATAAAACTCTTAACAAAGGAGGGTTAGAGGGAACATACCTCCACATAATAAAGGCCATATACGAAAGACCCACAGCCAACATCATACATAATGGTGAAAAACAGAGCCTTCCCCTAAGGTCAGGAACAAGACAAGGATGTCCACTCCCACCACCTTTATTCAACACAATACTAAAAGTCCTCGCCACGACAACCTGACAAGAAAAAGGAATAAAAGGCATCCAAATCAGTAAGAAAGAAGTAAAACCTTTACTACTTGCAAATGACATGCTACTATATATAGAAAGCCAAAAAGACTCCGCCAAGAAACTGCTAGAATGGATACAGGAATTCAGTAAAGTTGCAGGATACAAAATCAATGATTTTGAACATACGATGCACCCAGTTCAGCTCAACAAGCACTCTCTGCACACCTACTATGTGCTAGTCCCTGCCCGGTTCCTGCAGTTGGAGGGGTTTCCCTGGGCCTGGCCTTTCCAGGTGGAAGCTGCCCGCTTGGACCTGGACAACACGACGTCCTGCGCAAAGCAGGTCTTCACCAGATCCGGGCCAGTCCAGTCAACCTGCCAGCCTCCAAGGCCTCCTAATGAGGACACTCCCCCCATGCGCAGCAGGTCTGGAGTTGAGGTTTCCTGTGGGCCAGATGCAGCGCAGACCCAGCGACAGGATGGCTTTCACGCTGGGGCCGCGTGGCTGCCGGGGGCACGCAACCCCACGAGAGATATGGGACGATCAGTTCTACTCTAAGATGTAGAACGGAAACAATGCCATCCCCAATAATGAAAAAGCAGAACGAGAAATCAAGGACTCAATCCCATTTACAATGGCATCAGAAAGATTAAAAAACCTAGGAATAAACAACTCAAGAGGTGAAAAACTATAAAACACTGATGAAAGAAATTGAAGAGGAAACAAAGAAATGGAAAAATTCCACGGTCATGGATAGGAAGATTTAATATGGTTAAAATGACCGTACTACCCAAAGCAATCTATAGATTCAATGCAATTCCTCTCAAAAATCTCAATGGCATTTTTCACAGAAAGGAAACAATCCTAAAATTCGCATGGAACCACAAAAGATCACAAATAGCCAAAACAATCTTGAGAAAGAAGAACAAAGCTGGAGGTATCCAGCTCCCTGGTTTCAAACTATACTACGAAGAAAGCTAGAGTAATCAAAACAGTATGATATCGGCATAAAACTGAGCCTAATTCAAAACAGAAGTGCCTGCCCGGCTGGTGGGTGCTCTGTGGGCTTGCAGTGGAAATGGGATTACTGTCCAGGCTCAGATCCATTTCAGAAGTTCGGGGCAACGTCAGAGTTACTGAGGGTCAGAACTGCCCATGTGGTGGGTGACTGGTGGAGCACATCAAGGATCAGGGTGGACCCTCCCCAAGGGATGCTCAGGACTCTCCTCCCATCCTCTGCTGATTGTTCCCCCAGGCCGGGCTGTGGACACACATACACACACGCACATGCATGCACTGTGTGCACACGGGAGGGATGCAGGCAGAGGGGCGCTGGGAGGCAGGGGCTCTGCTCAGTGATGGCCCCGGGGCCGCCTGGTTCCTCTGAGGCAGGGAGCAGGGCTGTCTCCGGCCGGCGTGTTCTCGGAGGAACCACCTCTTTGTCCTTGGGGCGGGGAAGACATCACCTCCCCTTCTCTCTGCGGTTCTGCGCTCCTGGTCTGCCCCTTTTCTCTGCCTATACCTGCTGGCCCATATGTGCACCTCTCTGCCCCTTTCTCCCTGGGTCTGGCCCTGCGTCTCTGGTCTCCACCCCTCCCCAGGCCCCTCTCCCACACCGCTCAGCTTCCTTCTGCAGGGTAGCTGAGTCCACTGGCTGGGGTCACAGCACAGGCCCCAGGGGCGGCCCCACAGGTCTCCCCTTCTTGGTCTGCTCCTCCGGCTCAGGCTGGTGACATCCAGGTCAGGAGCTCCCCGTCTCTCTCCTCCTGCCCCAGAAGTCTGGACACATGTGCTCTGCACCTGACATGCACTCTCCCCTCCCTCAGCTCCCTTCTGGCTGGTTCGGGCGTGTGCGGGACAGGATTTCCGGATCCTGGAGCAGGATGATGGTCTGCGATTAGGGCACGGGCTGAGGGAGGGAGGAGGGGCCCCTGGCTTGCTTTTGGTTCCAGGTCCCAGGCTCCAGGGCGTTGGTGGGCCCAGCCCAGCTCACTGGAGCCCTCTGACAGCCACCGACCACCCGAATGTCCCATCCCCAGCACCTGCCTGGGAACCGCCCGTGGCTGGTGGTCTAGACGGGAGTTGGAGTGTTTCTGGGGTTCTAGATATACTCTCAGTATCAGTCTTTTCTAGGGAGGAACAGTGACTCTGGGTACCACCAGAGTTCTCGGGATGGTCCCACAGCTTCAGGTGGAGCTGGATCAGAGCTCAGACAGACCCCAGGTCCCCCTGGAAGCTGAGCCACCCCGGGGCCTCCCCAGAGTGACCAGGCTGGGCAGAGGCAAGCGACGGGCCCCAGCAGAGCTGCGGACTGGACAGCGGATGTCCTGGGGTCATGTGACGACAGCAGGACCACATCTCGGGTGCGCCCGGAACGATGCCCGACCAAGCAGGGCTCGCTCGAAGCTTCTCGGGGTCCGCAGGACCGGAACAACGCGTGGGCCTCAGCATGGCCACAGGACGCGGCCTGAGTCGCACCTGCCACGAGGATATGACCACGTGGTCACGCGGGATGGCTCCCTCGGCAGAACAGCAACTCTGTTCCGGAACCCGCCGTGGGGACCCCCCAGAACTCTCCGGGGCGACACCGAGCCACTCCCGCCGCCCCCCGGGGTCCTGGGTGGGATGGGGACTCACACTACAGGATACATCAAGGATGCAGGATAAACTCAGAAACAAATCTGGGGCCTCCTCTGGGAGTCCGTTTCCGTCCGGAGTCCTGACAGGCCTCCTGAGAGCTGCCGGAACGACCCAGGAGTGCGGCACCCGCAGGATGCACCCGTGGACCACACCCGACTTCGCTGCAGGGGCAAGGCTCGCTGAACGACCCCTGGAGCCTCGCCGGAGCCGAGCCAAGGGCCCGGAACTTGCCCCGGGCCTCCGCGGATATCCAGCACAGACCAGTGCATCCTTCCATCTGAAGTCAGGCCTCCCTCAGGAGTCCCACGACGGACCCGGGAGCACGCTCAGCATCCGGGCCAGGCTGCTCCCACAGATCCGGCTTTCTCCCAGGGCTTGGCAGGTCCCGCTGGTTGCTGCATCCCTCGCCCCGTGGGTCTCTCCCACGGCTGTACCCTGCATTCTGATGTGATTAGTCTGGGTACGGCCCGCGCGTCTCCCGGGGACTCTGAGGGGCAGTCGAGGCCGATAACCGCTCACGGGTCTAGACCTTCACCTGGACCTCAGCAGGTTATGGGGGACGGATCCAGAACCGAGACCTGTGAGTGCCAAGCCCACAGGCAGGACCGCACACCACACCTGGGTTTGTGCCAGGACCAGAAGCACACGGGGGTCCTTCCTTACCTTGGCTGGAGGAATATTCTAGAGACACATCTGTGGTCTCACCGGGGCTGACAGCCTGGGTTCCAGCTCAAGCCTGCCCCCAAGATGCCCTCCCCTCCTCCTGGCTGACCTGGCCACTAACCGGCTCCGGCCGCCTGATGGCCATCGGGGGCTGGATCGATTTCCCCTCCTGCCCACGCACCTCAGTTTCCAAAGTCCTCAGCACCTGGATCACAACCTTCCAGCATTGAGGGCAGCTCGACAGACTCGAGCCTCTGGAATTTGGGGAGGTGGCTCGAAGCCCCCCGCCTGCTTAGCCTGCCCCCTTGCCTCGTGCCTTTCTCATCTGACCGGCAGGGCTGCGGCGCCCCCACAGACACCCCACGCTGGGGGACCGGCCGTCCCACTCTGCCCACGACCCAGGGGCT
The DNA here is from genome assembly GCF_004348235.1 of Phoca vitulina. Taxonomy (NCBI): domain Eukaryota; kingdom Metazoa; phylum Chordata; class Mammalia; order Carnivora; family Phocidae; genus Phoca; species Phoca vitulina. Next base: position 785,601 of record NW_022589768.1, read on the forward strand.
TCTGCAGGCACAGACTTCCAGTGCTAAGACCAAGAGAGTCCCGAGCAAGCTGGGAAGGCGGGTCACCCCACAGACGAAGGGCTGGGGCTGGGGCTGCTCACAGAGCTCAGGGACACTGGGCAGCCTGCTGTCTGTCACTGGGCCATGGCAGTGACCCTAATGCCCACCTTGAGCAAGACCCACACAAGTGTATCCATCATGGAAAATAACATTCCTCCTGCTTTCACTCTCTCTGAATGATTTCTCATTCATGACTCCAACCCGTGTGTCTCCAGCCCCCACGTAACCAGACACAGGCCCCCTCACGGCTCAGTGACAAACACGGAGGGCCTTCAGGAAGACCGGGCGCCCCTCTAGCCAGAGCTTAGCTTACCGCTTTCCCCCTCCCTCTGCCCCGCCAGGCACACGGCCACGCTTTCGCACGGCCCCTTCCCCCCCCCCAGCAAAGCCACGATCAGCCTGCACTGTGATGACTTTTTAACGGTCTTTCCCAGGAGTGCAGAGGCTGGGCTGCAGGCGCTTGGGCCCCTCCTCAGACCCGTGAGAGCAGAACGCGGGGGCGGAGGAACAGGGCAGGGGCATGGGTTTTGGACCCCGGAATTTTTAAGAGTCCCCCCAGTGGGTTCTGATGCTCATCCGGTGCTGGGGCCCCCTGAGGGGAGCGGTGCGCACAGCAGAAGCACTTCTCCTGGAGACCAGCCCCGGAGCAGTGGGGGCATGCGTCCCCGGGGTCACTCCCCGGGTCCCCAGGTGTTTGGAGCAGTGACATGGACAGGCGGGACTGATGAGCTGTGTGTGGTGAAGGCCAAGAGCAAGAAAAAAGACAGAGAAGGAAGCAGAAGAGTCCTAGAGAGAGGCGGGGATGGGGGACCATCTAACCTGGGGGGCCGGCAGAGAGGGGGTTCCTGGTCCAAGCCGTGGAGGCCGGGCCCACGTTCTCCACATCATTCCTTAATTACCACGGCCACTATTCCAAGGGAGTCCTCCCTTTGGCTTAAGCTGCTCTGAATGAGCTCCCTCCTTTCCACTGAATGATTTCTGACCAAGAAATACCCCTGGAGCTTGGCACTGTGCCCTGGCCCGGGCACGGAGCAGCCTTCCTCTGCTGGATGGGCGACTGGACACATTCGTCACCACGGTACAGGACCCTGGCTTATTAAGTGATGACAGGAAAGCCACGAAGCAGGTGACACTGACTTTGCTTCTCAGGCTTGGGCAGTGGGGCTGGCTGGAAGTGGGGGGGGCCCTGGCTTCTCATGATCGATGTCTGGGACTCTTCAGGGAGACCCAGAGGCCCGCTCGCTCTCATCGTCAAGGCTCTGTGCATTCCTGCAATGAAGGAATTTTCCTGGGACCTTCTTTGCCACGGAATCCTTTTGTTTTCAGTCTCTGGAAGATCGATCCGCATTCCATAAAACCAGCGTTCTGGGGAGTCCACCTTGGGACCCTTGGTTTGGAGTCACCTGACCTCGGTTCAAATTCATTACTTATTATTTGGCCTCGGGGTCTTCAAGACATCTCTCCTGTGGATCTGTTCTCTCTTCCACAAAGTGGGGAGGGTATCGCCCGCCTCACAGGGTTTTTTAAAACAGATAATGTGAGAGCTCATGGCTCATAAAAGTGCTCAATAATGGATTTTGAACAAATTGAATCCTTTGCAAGTCCAAGTGATGGGACTAATCAACCCATTGGTGCCAAATTACCGGGAAACACACACGCATGTGCATTCACACACATGTGCAAAGGGCGGCCCCCAAATCCACCAGAAGCTGTGACTATGACCTTATTTGAAAATAGGGGTTTGGCAGACGTACTCGAGTTAAGATGAGCTGTGCTGGGTTAGGAAGGAGAGGCCCTGATGAAAAGAGGGACAACGGGGAGCAGACACACAGGGACAAAGCCAAGAGAAGAGGTGGGCAGAGGTCACGGGCCGCCAGGGACCGCCAGAAACCATCAGAAGCTGGAAGAGGCCAGGAGAAGTCCTTCCCCAGGACTTCAGACTCCTAGCCTCCACAACTGGGAGAGAGCCCACCACTGCTGCTTCAAAGTAAAAAATGCACACCCCTGCCCCCAAAACCCAGGTGCATGAGCGCACTCACGAGGCCTGGGGGCTCGTGACCCAAGGGGTCGTGGCTGCGTTAAGGTCGGGGTTACTATGCGCCAGCAATGGCCGCATCCGGGGACGGCTCCAGCTCCCATCCCTCTCATTCCCCATATTCGACTGGCCGGCCAGCGTCCTGCTCTGGACGTCGGAATCCGTGCGCCCCCAGCCCCGAGCCATGCCCTGCTTCAAGGCTTCATGTCCTCCCACCTGGACCCCTGAGCCGCCCCCTCCAGCCCATCCTGGTCTCCCCCGCTCCGATTCATCCTGCTCGGCCAGAACCAGACCCACCGTCCGGGCCTCTGCTCCCTGCCTCCTCTAGCTGAGCGGCAGAGGTACCCTTCTTGGTCTTCTCTGGAGCCCTCGGCCCCCAGCGGGTCCTCCCTTCTGGTCCTCCTTGGGGGCCCTGGGCCTCGGCCAGCCCTCTCTGCCCGAGGCTGCCTGGTGTCCCAGTCCAGAGGGGGTCGTGCTGGAGAACCTGCTGGGGCTTCAGCTGAGCGTGTGTGTGTGTGTGTGTGCACGCACGTGTATGCGTGTGTGCATGCATGTGTCTGTGTGCGCATGCGTGTGTGTCTGTGTGTGCGCATGTGCATGTGTGTGCGTGCACACACGTGTCTCTGTGTGCATGTGTGTGCACATGTGCATGTATGTGTGTGCACGCACGCGTGCCTGTGTGCATGCATGTGCGCGTGTGCATGTGTCTGCACGCACACGCGCGTCTCTGTGTGCATGCGTGTCTGTGCGTGCATGTGCATGTATGTGCATGCACGCAGTGTGTCTCTGTATGCATGCATGTGTGTCTCTGTGCGCATGTGCATGTGTGTGTGCATGTGCATGTGTGCTCATGTGTGCGTGGACACAGCTTGGCCTGCATTCCACCTCACCACCCTCCCCCCACTAAGGGCCGTCATCCAAGCTCCCCCTCAGGTCCTCCTAGACACGCAGGTCCCCTTTACACCTCCCACAGTCAGGCTCCCCAGGGAAGCCACCCTGTCCCTCAGTCCCTGCAGGGAGAGGTCCCATCCCACCTGCCTCATCCTCTGACCTCTCTCAATGCCCCCGCAGCACGGGGCATGCTCCTCACACACCGACGCTCCTCCAGCCCTGGTGTCTGGTGCAGAATGGCGCTTCACGAGGAGGGCCAGCTCTGCGGAAGTACCGGCGTCCACCGGCCCCCGTGTTGCTCCCACACCAATCCTAGGCCTGGCCCAGCTGCGCACTCCTAAGGCCCCACCTCGTCGGATACGGCTCCACACGGGGTCTGGACCCCACTTCACAGTCCTCCCCTGCTCTGAGGGGCCTCATTCCACCCAGGCTCTGCCTCTGGGTTCTCAAGCTGGAATCTTCCCAGAGCCTGGTTCCTGCACCGGGCTCTGCTTTGTTCCTAAGCCGAGTGCCTGTCGCAGGCCCCTGTCCAGCTGTCGCCTCCTGGGGGGCCTGAGCCATGGGTCACTGTGGCCCGCCACCCCGCCGGGACCGAGGCCTGCTGCTGGGGACACCTTACCACTCGCTCACCTATACTCGCTGCCTGCCCCCCTGGAACGGGGATGAGTGGCTGCAGGGCCAGGCCCCCCTCTGGGACTCAGCCGTGACCCAGGCAGTGCTCAGCCCGGGGCCCATGGCCCATGTCAGGGCAGCCTCCACGCCTCTGCCGCTGAAGGGTCTCTGTTTCAAGTAGCTACTCCAGCCCACGGAGCCACGGCCACAGAGGTCGTTGCGCGTGGCTGTTCCCGCACGAACATCTCTCGATCCGGCCCCACCGCTCAGGATGTTCGCTGAATGCGGGAACGAGTGCCAGTCTGGCCCAGGGTGCCCTTCAGCTTCCGTCACGAACCTGGTGAGCAGCTTGGCCTTGGGGCCCCTGCAGTCCCCATATCCTGTCCTGCGTGTCCCTTCTCGGTGGAGCTCGGACCTTGGGCTTTCCTCGGCAGCCGCGCTGACTGCCCTGTGCTCTCACGGTCTGTTTCCCTGCCGGGCTCTCTCCTCGCTGGGATTCTCCTCCTCGTCACTTTGGGGGAAACCCGGTGGCCCACGTGCTCTTGCCGACGCCTGGCCAGGGATGACAGAGTCACGGAGTGCAAGGAAGCGGGGAGGCCTGGCTCAGACCTGCCCCTCCCGGAGTGAGCGCACACAGCTCCGCATGGGTTCTGCCTCTGCAGTTACGACCACCGCGCTGGAGCCCGGCCTCCGTCCCCCGCTGCTCTGTGTGTGTGGTCAGCTGGGCATCGCGGACAGGGCGGCCTTCTGGAGACCCAGATCTCGCTGCGGACACAGCGGATGCAGGGAGACAGTGGGGGCCCCCGGGCTCTGCAGTCGGGCACGGGAGGGCCGGTGCTCGCCTGCTGCCTCCGGACGGAAGCCATGCGACTTGCCCTGTCCACTGAACCGTGGCCAGAGTGAGTCCCTTCTGGGGGGAGCTTCAGAGCCCGCAGGGAGCTCCGCTACACTCCCTCCCCTGGGCTGGGGTGACTGTGGAGGCAGGTGTCAGGATGAATCTCCATCAGCCCGGCTCCCCAGGGGTCACCATGCCCACTGCACAGGATGTCAGTCCGAACAAGAAACGCACGCTCGCTGTGTTAATGCAGATCCTGGCTGTTACTGCAGCTCAGCGCAGCCAGTCCTGACGAGTGCACCTCGAGGACGCCACAGCCCCAAGTCCAGGTGAGAGGTGCCGCCGCCGGGACTGCGGCTGCAGGGGGCGAGGGACGCAAGTGGGTGGGCCGGAGAGATTTAAGAGGCGGAACGGACGGGCCTGGCTGCTGGTGCGGCCGCTGGGGCCTCCAGGGGCATGCCTGCTTGGACGGAAGAGTTACCACCCCGTTCTCACGTCCAGGATCAGAGCCTGGTGTTGACTAGCTTCAAACCTGCCAGAGACCCCCGCGACCCGGGCCACTGCTCCGCTGAGCAGGAGTCTGGTCACAAAGGGGAAAGCTAGAGCCTTGACAGCCTCCATTTATCGACGATACCCACTGTGCGGGGCTAGGGCTTCGCAACACTCAGAGCAGGGATGCGGCGGAGGCTCTGTTATGCTGTCCACCTCCCAGATGGGCCAACTGAGGCTCAGGGAGCTTACGACCTTCCCAAGCTAAGGGGGGGGGGGGCAGGGTCCAAAGCCCGTCTGCGTGGCCTGAAACCCTCGCTGCTAGAGGCGGGTAACTCACTCTGCAGTGAGTGGGCTTCGCATCTGAAGGGATTCGAGCTCCTCTCTGGGAGGGGGTGGGCAGTGGGGGGGTCCAAGCGCACGACAGGTGCCCTCAGGGAGGCGTCTGGGCGTTGGCAGCGCTCCGGGCCCCCCTCAGGTCCACACGTCACCAACGCTCCTGCATATACATCAGGGGGCTGAGTCCTGTTCTTGGCTGCGTGCACACGGGCGCCGGCTCCAGGCTCCCACGGATTCTGGGGAAACCAGACAGTGGGGTGTGGATGCCTGTCTTGGTAGGTTTTCCCTCGACGCTCATGGGATCGGAGTTGCAAGGCTCCCACCCAAGCAGAAACAAAAGCTCCTTCACACAAGTCACCGGAGGGACAGTGACAGATTTTCAGTTGCTGTTACTTCTCTGTTTTTCTTGGTGGGGGACGGTAAACGTGAACCGCCCCCCGCGGTTGGTGGAGGAGGGGCTCAGGCTCTGGAGTTACCTGCCCGCTTTGCTGCTCACACACTCTGTAACTTTGAACAAGTTACCCGACGGCTCTGAGCCTCACTGTTGTCTCGAAAATGGGTGAGCAGAGACAAGCTCCCAGGGCTGCTGGGAGGACTAAGGGAAGTGCTCACATAGTAGGTGCCCGGCACGTAGTAGGTGCTCAGCACATAGTAGGTGCTCAGCAAACTGCATTTTTTTGTTCTTCAGTACTTATTGGTCTAGTGACGTCAGGTTCCATCCTGTCCAGCCGGGTGTGGGTCCGGCCGGTGATACCTGAGTGTCTGTTGTGAAGACCCCATTCCTTCACCCAGTCAGGGCTCTACAGCTCTCATCGACTGTGCGCTACAACCACCCCATCAGTCTCCACCTCACCTGGCCCCCTTTCTCCTGCGTCTGGAAGTTCGTGGTCATCACAGACTGACCACAGTGTGGATGAAGGAAACGCCCGGGCTCCGACGGAGGGAGGCTGAGGCTAGGACCTCGGGGCTGGGGAGGAACGGTCACTGACATGCATGGGGTGGGAGGTCCTTCCAGGTGGAGGGAGCAGTGCTAAGGCCCTGAGGTAGGGAAGAAGAAGCCTGTGTAGGGCGAGAAGCAGCAGGATGGGGAAGGTGGGGCAGGGCTTGCGGAAGGGAAGACGCTGGGTCCCGTGGGTCCTCCAGGACAGGTCGCATTTTTCCCTGAAGGCAATGGGAGCCACAGGTGTTTTCAGAGGCTTGGTGCGGTGATCGGATGTGCGCCCGCCCGGGGAAGGTCCCTGTGGCGGGGGCTGTGCAGTGGGGGACTGGGTGCGGGAGGTGGGACACTGTGAGGGTGTTCTGCAAGCCATGCGGGGCGCCTTGAGCTGGGGAGCCCAGGCGGAGGCGGGGAGGGAGAATTCCCAGCACCTGGCCACAGCTACTGGGGCGCACCTGCGGAGGGCTCCACGCCCAACCCCTGGGAGCACTCCGAAGACACACGCTTTCTTTTCCTCTGTAGCCACAGGACCTAGCAGGGGTCTGGCCCTAGAGCCCGACGTTTACTGCACAAATAAAGGCAGTGAGAGCTCAGCGTGGCCTTGCATCTGCCAGTCTGGAGCCACCCTCACCAAGCAGACGGGCAGTGACCTGGAATTTCCTTGTCCCAATTAAGGTATAATTACTGAGCCTCTTCAACCTCATTTCAGCTCAAGAAACGTTTGGGGATAGAACGGTTAATGCCGGGGCCTCAGAGCTGCAGGGCCTGCGTCTAGAAGGCGGGACCTCTCCGGGGGCACAAGCATCCGCAGTCCAGGGCCCTGAGCTCCCAGTCTGAGGGGTGTTGCTTTAGCACAACCTTATCCCCCTACGTTCAGGTTTGCGTTTTTCTGATTGGCCGAGGGGTGGAATGTGCTAGAGCAACGGGAGGGCGTGCTTTGTGATGAAGACAGGGTAGCTGCAGAGGGAGAGAGCCGGAGAAGGAGTCTCATTTTAGCCACCGCCTGGCGGGGTGGCACCCGAGACGGTTTCCTGCTCTGTAAGCGGGGCACATGCAGAGCCTTCGGGCCCTGCTGACCTGAACGCGCCAGGCCAGCCAGGAAGATGTCCTTTGAACAAGGACCAGGAGTGGGCTTCCTCTGATCTCCAGGGAACGGCCCCCACTGGGGGGACAATCGGCACCACGGGCCCCCAGCTTCTGGGGCCTCTGCCCATGTCAGTGCTGAGGTTTCAGTGGAAGGGATTCCGTCCCCAGTGAACCAGGGAGAGCCTGGGGTCCACAACTTGACCCCTCCTGGGGGGGTGGGGTGAGGAGGGTGCCAGGGCTGGTCCGGTCAGGTTCTCCGCTGAGATGCTGCGGCTGTAGGCCTTAGTTCAGGGGGCTCAGAACGAGGGTGGGAGAAGTCCGTGCGGGGCACTCCATGCCAAAGCAGGGCCAGGCATACCCAGGGTCCCCCTGTAGGGAAGCTGAGCCCAAACCCTAAGTCCGAGGCACCTGGGCCTTCCGTGTGTGGGCTGCAGGGCTGGGAGGGGAGGAAGGCAGCTCGGAGTGAGCAGCCCCCGGGTGCCCTGTAGTGTCCATAGCGCATGGGAGTGGGGCTGGGTCAGTCTGCCTTCGCGAGGTGTAGGATCCCAGCTCGGGGCTCCAGGAGGGGGCCTGCACCAGGCGCCGTCAGACCCATACAGAAGCCCGCAGATGGGAGGGCGTCAGGGCGCACGTGAGGACGTGCCTGGGGCTCAGGGTCTAGGGCTGCAGCCCTCAGCACGTCAAGTGTGCAATAAACATACGATGCACCCAGTTCAGCTCAACAAGCACTCTCTGCACACCTACTATGTGCTCAGTCCCTGCCCGGTTCCTGCAGTTGGAGGGGTTTCCCTGGGCCTGGCCTTTCCAGGTGGAAGCTGCCCGCTTGGACTTGGACAACACGACGTCCTGTGCAAAGCAGGTCTTCACCAGATCCGGGCCAGTCCAGTCAACCTGCCAGCCTCCAAGGCCTCCTAATGAGGACACTCCCCCCATGCGCAGCAGGTCTGGAGTTGAGGCTTCCTGTGGGCCAGATGCAGCGCAGACCCAGCGACAGGATGGCTCTCACGCTGGGGCCGCATGGCTGCCGGGGGCACGCAACCCCACGAGAGATATGGGACGATCAGTTCTACTCTAAGATGTAGAACGGAAACATCACAAATTCTCGTAGACACGCAAAGGCCGAGCAAGCAGGATGTACCTTTCCACGTTAGCCAAACCCTTGCTCTGGAGTCGAATGGAAGGAACGTCTATGTCAGTGCATGAGGCAAAGCGGATGCCTTTAATGAAATCGGCACCTGAGCTGGGCAGCATCTGACCATCACCTGCTCCTCTCACCCCTATCCTGTTCTGCTCTCGTGAACTCATCTGGGCATCCTGGACTGGCGGTGTTCTGGGGAGACAGCTGTGAGCACGTGTGCATGGCATCACTTGGGTCTGCACTCCTGGCCCTTCCAAAATCTAGCGTGGTTTGATACCTGAGCCAAGACTGATCTGAAATTAATGTAGGATCTCCTTTTCAGGAATTCTTAGACACTGGATGAACTCTGGGTCTGGCTCTGCCGCTGACTTACTCTGCTGATGGGCAACATCCTTCCCCTCTCTGGTCTTCCGTCTGTCTGTCTGTGAAATGGGAAGGACGGGCTGTAGGGTCTCCCCGAGGTTCCTTTCAGCTGTAACATTTTCTGTTTGGCCTCTAGCCCATGGCCAGGTGGGCACTTCAGATCAGCTACGGCTTCTCTAGATCCAGCTCAAATGTGTTGTGAGCACACTTTCATATACATTATCTAACTGTGCTCTGGAAATCTCAGGAAGGTGGGCGTTAGCATCCCCATTCTGCAGATTACAACACAGAGGCTCAGAGAAGTTGAGGGTGTTCACTGAGCTCACAGAGAGAGCCAGGAGGTTACATTACTGAGATTCAGTCTCAGGCCTGGCTCTGGCTTCCAAGGGGCTGAGGACAGACACTGTGAGCCCCACGGCAGCTCAGCTTCCTCCATCCCTGTCTCCCTGCCTTCCCCGGGCGCTCAGCTCCGGGCTCTGGAGTTGGGGACTGAGGGATGGAGGTGGGCTCCAGCGGGGGCTGGGGCTGGGGGCCACTGCAGGGTACAGGTGGACTTGGGCTGGCAAGGGTTGGCAAGGTTCTGGAAGGCTGGTGAGGGCAGGTTATCAAGGCTGAGAGCAGCGTTTCTGGCCCAGCCGGGGTCTGGCTCTCTCAGGCCGGTGCTCGAGGCCCCACTGAGCCAGAGGAGCTGCGGCTCTTTGCTCTGCTTTGCTGGCTGGGGGCCTCTCCCTGCCCTGTGTCCTGCCGTCCCCAGAGACCCACCCCCAAGTATTCCAGTCCCCAGAACTCATCCCCCAACCCTCACCAGACAAGGGTGGGGAAGGCAGAGCTACCGCAGGGCTGGGCTCAGACCCGTCTTGATAAGGAGGTGGCCAACGTCAAGCAAGGCTTCCTGTCCAGCCAAGTCCAACACCGCCAGTCTGCACGCAGCAGCGGCTGAGACCTCAGCTGTCTTTCCGGAAACCCGAAGCCTTGGTCGCCGGGTATGACAGCGGGCTAGTGAAATCTCTCTGTGGGCCTCAGCGTCCTCCTCCAGGCAATAACCAGCTGGTTGTCCCCTCCCCCACCACGGCTCTCAGGTCCCTTCCAGCCGTGACATTTTAGGGTCCACTATCTTTGACTTTCCTTTCCCAGAGGCACGGAGACTGACCAGATGCCTTTGGAGAGCGCACCAATCTTAAACATCGCTCTCCCTCTCAGTCGCTCCTCCCTCCCTCCACGCCAGAGGCGCACCCCCACCCCGCCCTGGCCCCCCGGCCCTGAGCCCCGCAGCTCCAGAAACGCGAGGGCAGCGCACGCAGTTGGCCGCTGCGGCGGTGGCGGAGGCGCAGGGGGAGGGGGAGGAGAGCAGCGCCCGCCTGTCCCGCGGCCTCCGCAGCAGCCCCGGCCCTGGCCTCCGCGCGCCAGAGGGGTCCCTGGAACGCCTCGGTCTGGTGCTCGGGCCTCGGGCCCGCTGGGAGGCCATCGCCGCTCCGTGGCACCCAGCCGACCCCTGCGGCCTCGCATCCCCCGACTTGGCAGAGCGAGCAGCCGCTCCTTCGCTCCCGGTGGCGGCGGCGGCGGGGCAGGGGGCCGGCGCTCGGACGCCCACGTGGGGCCCTGCCCGGGCCGGGGGGCTGTCTGAGGCCGAGGGGGTCGGGGTGGGAGTGGGGGGGAGCACCAGTTTTGGCTGGATGTGGGTCCGCACTCCTAGTCTCCGTCTGGGCCTCTGGACCCCCATCTCCTCCCGCACCCGGCTGCTCTCGGCACCTCCGCGTCTCGGCCCCTGCGTCCCCGCCTCCCACGGAGCTCGCCGGGTGAAGGGCAGCCGCAGCCCGCAGTCCCTGCCCCCTCTGCCCACCGCGGGGTCACCCGACCGCCTGAGCCAAGCCTGCTCTCGCGCCCAGGGAGCCGAGAGTGGGGGGACCAAAGTTCGGGCACCGTCGGCCGGCGGAAGGCCCGGGGTGCCGAGGGCCGCGGCCGGGGCGCTGGGGGGTCAGAGCGGCGCTGGCCTCACCTGTTTCTCGAGCGGCTCCTTGGCCGAGAGCGCAGGCTTGGGGGAGGGCGCGCGGTCGCAGACGCAGCCCTCCAGCAGGTAGAGCCCCGAGGGCCGCGAGCTCGAGTCGCTCTCGAAGTAGAAGAGCAGGTTCTGCAGCAGCGCGAACCACTTGGTTTGCCATTTTGTGTTGTCCGAACTCCGCTTGCTCAGGTAGCCCTTGCGCGTGCCGTCCTTGCGCGCCAGCAGTCCCAGGGACGCGACGTGGCCATCGTTCAGCCGGATCCCCTTCTGCATGGTGCTCGGAGACCAGCCGGACCCCACGCGCTTACATCTTCTCCGCGCGGCACCCGGCAGCCCCGTCCGTGCGCGGCGCGCTGCCTCTCTCTGGCTGTCGCTCGCTCGCTCGCTCCTGGGCGCTCTCCCCTCCCCCCGAATATCTACACTCCGGGACCTGGCGCCGAGCCGCGGCTTCTGGAAGCGAGATGCACCATTCCCCGCCCGAGCCTCTTCTCCGCTCCTCCGCGCCCCGGGGCCCAGGAGATGCCGCCCGACCCTGCCCCGGCGCCGGGCAAACTGAGGGGCTGGCGAGCTGCGCGCGGGCGAGGGGCAGGCGGAGTCAGGTGACGCCGATCCCTCGAAGAGCCGGTCTCAGCAGCGCGGACAGAGACACGCACGCAGCCCGCCGCGGCGCAGAGCGGCGCCCCCTCCCCCTGCCCCTCCCCGGACGCACACACACGCGCACGCACCGACACAAACCCTGCCCCTCTCCCCCGGCCTCCCCTGCTCCCCTGCTCCCCTGCGGGTGGTGAAAACCAGATCAGATCAGTGTTCGTTTAAGCCCATGGCAGCGCGGAGGCTCGCCCTCCTGGGGGTTGGCGTCTGTGCGCCCCACCGCGGCGCCCTGTAGACCCGGGGTGAAGTCCCAGTTGTCATGTTCTCTGCCAGAGGTCCCCTCCCGGTACTTTATTTTTCTAATCCGAGGTGGATGGAGGAGGGGGGTTGGCGAAACAGATCCGAAAGCGCTTTCGGTCCTATTCTTCGCGTAATCGGCCGGGCCACACTGATTTCAGCGTGCAGCCGCACTCGCGGTGGCTTCCCCAGCGACCTGGGGGATAGCACAGGGGTGAGATGGGGGAGGGTTAGGCGAGCGCTTATTTCATTTCATTTCATTTCATTTTATTTTGAGTGTTGCCATAATTACTGGGGCCACCCCTTGCGCCCCGCGGTCTGGCTGGCTGCCGCTGCCGGGAGTTTTCTGCAAATACCCCCCAAAGCCTAAAGGCGGGCTTCAAACGCAGGCGCCAGGGACCATGGGAGCCTTCAAATAGCTGCTCTGGCGCAATGATACCTTAATGATAGATTTTCCGCTCTTATTTTTAGCTCGCGCTCGCCTACACAGTTACACGGCATTTGTCCGAGAACGTCACGGCGCCCGCATGCTGCACCGGGAGGGCGCGCGGGCCTCGGGGCGAGCCGGGCCGCGGGCGGGGGGCGCGCACAGCCGTCTGCCGCAGGGAGCAGCGGCCTCCCCCGGACCCCGCGTGGCGCCCGGCCCGGCCCAGCCCGCGCGCAGCCCTGGAGAGGGAGGGAGGGAGGGAGGGAGGGAGGGAGGACCGACACCATCTTTCAGCAGCGAACCTGCCGGCACCCCTCCCCCCGGCGCGCGCGCGCGCACACACACGCTCACGCTCACACGCGCGCACACACGCTCACACGCGCGCGCGCACACACACACACACACACGCTCACACGCGCGCGCGCACACACACACGCTCACGCTCACACGCGCGCGCGCGCACACACACACACGCTCACACGCGCGCGCACACACACACTCACACGCGCGCGCGCGCACACACACACACGCACGCACACACATACACCCTGGTCTGGCGCAAGGGAAGGGAATCACGTAGTCCTGGGTAGGCCCGCGGAATCCACGAAGAGAAGACACCCGCCGTGGAGGAGGTGGAGCGGCCCCAGCCCTGGGCACAGTGGCGCAGGCCTGCGTTCCTCTGGTGGGGAGCGCGCTGGGGACGGACTGTGTTAACCTTAACCTGCCCTTTCAGTGCCCAGGCTCCGGGTGCGGGGACTCAATGTAAGGAACCAGTGAGACTGATTTTCCTTCGAGAATAATGAAAACAAAGTGGGAAGATGGCTAAGCCTCTACATTCAGCCTGGGTTGTCCCCAGAGGGACCCTACACTGTGACCACCTTTACTTCTTGTCTGCCCTCTTTATGGAAGCAGAGTTTCCAGGAGCGAGGTTCTTCACCCAAACTCTTCCATCAGGCAGAAGGAGACAGAGGCTGCGAACGCTTTGGGGCAGGGGCTCTCTTGTGAGCGCTCCAGGTCAGTCAAGTCGTTCCACCCCTGCACGACCCAGGGCAGGAGGCTAGCCCCAACCCACCAGCTCCAGTGTGCAGGTGGGGGAAAATGAGGCACGGAGGGGTTGAGGGACTTGCCCAGAAGTGGCAGAGGTGGGGTTTGAGCTGGGTAGTGTGTCCCTAGGGTCTGTGTACAGCTGAGTAGGTGGTCCCTGGGTTGGGGGGGGCTCTTATCCTAAAAGGGGGTAGGATCTCTCGGGTGGGTCAGAGCCCAGGCTGGGCCTGCATGGCAGCTGCTGTGACACAGAGACCCATGGTACCTGAATTTGAACCTGGACTGCACCTCGGAATCACCTGGGGATGTTTGACAAGCCCTTGTCACCACTGGCCATGAGCGGGTTGTATATTTTCATGGGTGATTTCCATGTGCAGCAAAGTTGGGGAACCATGAGTATCCGGCAGAACCTGTGACCCTGTCATATGCTCGTGGATCTCCGGGGGTCTCGTTAGGCTGCAGATTCTCCTTGCCCGCAGGGTCTGAGGGTGCCTTTGCACAAGCTCCCTGCTGATGGGCCTTGCTCCACTGTGCACCAGCTCTGGAGAATTTAGAGCACTCGGGAGGTGGGAGGAGATGGGATGTGTTCATTCATTCATTCATTCATTCACACACTCCTGCCCCCCCCAGTGTTCATTGGACCCTTAGTCTGTGCCAGGCCTTGGGCTGGGCCACTGGGGACAGAGCGATAAACAAAACACAGTTTCTGCTTTGTGGAGTGTAGGCCTTTCCCACAGGAGGAAAACCATCTTCCCCTGAGTTTGGGGAACAGGTGTCTGTAGATAAGGAAGCAGGAAGGAGAATTAAGGAGTATTTTGGGGAGCTGATCGCCGCACTTAGAAATGGCCAGCCAATCCTGCTAAGTCCTCGCAGGGTGCATTCCTACCGGGCTTTGCACAAACTCAGCTTGGGCGGTGGTCTGTGGGTCTGACCGGCCTTTAGGCCTGGGGCTGGGAGGACACCTGGGGGGGGGGGTGTGTCGCCTGCTGAGCAGGGCAGCGTGCACACGGGAGGCCTCTGTGGGAGGACAGCTGTCACATTCAGAGAAACTTGGCTCTTTTGACAGTATGTTAAAAAAAACATGGAACTTCACGTCACCTAAAAAAATGAAGAATTAAGTATGTGGAGTCAGAAGCGTTTTTGGAAATAGAGGTTTGCCCAGGGGGGTTTGCTGCTCCAGCCTGAGCTCAGAGGGTCAGCTCCGTCAGCCGCCCCCCACCTGCCCTGGGCGTGCAGACACCAGGGGTTTGCACCGCGACTTCCCAGCCAATGAACATAACCATGTTATTCTGATGGTAAGTATAATAAGGCTCTTTGTAAAAATGAGCATAATATAGAAAATAAAAGCATAACTCCTTCTATATGTATGTACATATACATACATACATATATATATATTTTTTTGGTATCTAATTCTCTTGACTTTTTTTTTTTTTTAAAGATTTTATTTATTTATTTGAGAGAGAGAATGAGACAGAGAGAGCATGAGAGGGTCAGAGGGGGAAGCAGACTCCCTGCCGAGCAGGGAGCCCGATGTGGGACTCGATCCCGGGACTCCAGGATCATGACCTGAGCCGAAGGCAGTCGCTTAACCAACTGAGCCACCCAGGCGCCCTAATCCTCTTGACTTTTATTCGATGCTAATCTGTTTACCAAAATGGGCTTCTTGCAACGCAGGCTATCTGAAATCTCACTCCGGCTCGCCTCACTTAGCGGTGTGTGGGACCATGTCCTCATATTACCGTGAATTTCATGAATAGATTTTTCATGGTTGGGCATCTAGGTTGTTTTCCGATTCATAGTTTTGGGGAATAACGCTGCACTAATATCTTTGTGTATACACTTCCCTCCCTTGAGCTGAATTCCTGAAAGTGGCCTTTCTAGGTTAAGCAGCGTGCATATGAAACATGGGTACATATTACGCTAGATTTCCAGAGAGGTCTTTTACTCTGTGCGTGGCTGTCATGGGCGGACGAGCCACCCACTTCACCCACCTGTCACGCCTGGATATCGAGAGTCTCCACCTCTTGAGCATTGCCCGTTTGGAAGGGTAAAATGATATCCCCTTCTTGTATTAATTTGCACTTCTTTTATTGCTTGAGAGATTCGACATTTTTGAATGCTTATGATCTTTTGCATTCCTTCTTTTGTGCGTTTCTTATTAACACCTTTTTTCAGATGTGTTAATATTTTTCTTGTAGATTTGTCACCGTGTTTCATATATGAGGGATATTCGCCATCGGCCATCATGCACCTCGCGAATAATTTCCACAGTCTGTTGCTTGTCTTTAATCCTGAATGTATCTACTATGCCTAAATACCATGCATGTCTTTATAGGGGTTGTAAGAACTTTTACAATTTGAACTGTGCACAAATCTTTTTCCTTATGGTTTCTGACTTTGGACTTCCCCCACCACCCCCAGGCTGTGTCCCAGCTCCTTCAAGATTGAAACATACTTGCCCATACTTTCTTCTCTGTTTTTATATTTCATTTTTCCATGCATAATTTTAATTTGGAGTTTATTTTTGAGAGTGAGGCTGGGATCTGGTTCATTATTAATTTTTCCTGATTTCCCAAATGTCTGGTAAGTTGTCCCAAAACCACTGGTTTGAATAATCCAAATTCAACCACTGATGTGAAGTAGCATCTTCATCGTACACCAAATTCTTAACTATACTTGGGACCATTTCAGATGCTAGTTTTTGTCCTGTTGTTTTGTCTGTCTGTCTGTCTTATACCAGCGACACCTGACTTTATTTCTTACTGCTTTAATATCCACTTTGAGACCTGGTAGAACAAGACCACCCCCATCACTTTATATTTTTAAAGTGTTCCTAAATATCTTTTGCATTTACTCTCCAAGATGAATTCATTACATGTCAATTACATCTGAATAAAAAAAGGTTAATTCATTATTCATTTTATCAAGTTCCAGAAAAGTCTCATTGAGGTTTTTACGGGAATTACATTGAAAATATTAATTTAGGAAGAATTAATATTTTATGATATTTTTGTCTTCTTATTCAAGAAAAGAGTGCATCACTCCAATTTTTGTCCTTCAAATTTTTCTTACAGAATTATATACATTTCTTTATATTTGTCTTGTACATTTCCTGTTTAATTTATTTCTGAGTATTACATTTTGTCGTTTCTAATAAAAATATGATATTTTTCTATTTTTAAAAAACTGGACATTATTAGTATATAAGAAAGCTATCACCATTTCTATATTTGTTTTATAAGCCACTACTATCCTTAATTCTTCTTGTTTTTAAATTTTTAATTTATGTGTTCGGGTTTGCCAATTAGGCACTTGAAGTACATATTTCACAATAGATAACTCCCATTTAACCCTGCTGGATTTTTACATTATCGTTGTTTTATTTTGTTTGTTTATCTCTTCTTGAGTCAATCCTGGTGATTTATAATGTCCAAGATCATTTATTTACATCTTCCAATTTATTATATAGACTGAACATTTACTTACAAGTTTTCTGATTTTCTCCATCTGTGTTTTCCCTTTCTTAGGTACCGATTTTCTGTTTTAAATGATCTGTCTTTCCTTGCAAAGGTTTTAATTTTATTATCCTTGTTGTTGAGACTTTAAATTTATTTAACTCTATCTTTCTAGTTCGTTAACGTATACACCTGTGTCTTTATTAAACTCTTTCTCCTGCTTTCTTTAGATTTGTTTGTTGTTTCCTTCAGTTTCTTGAATGCTTAATTTATTCATTTTTACTATTTCTGGTTAGTATTTAAGACTATGCCCTTTCTTTTAAGTGCAGATTTTTTCCAGATCCAATGGGATTGCTATATAGTTATAGAACAAAAATACATTTTTTTCTATATGTTCTATAGATAATGTATATGCCATATAAAATACATAACATATATTTAAATATATTAAATATAATATATAATCATATCATACGTGGTTTGTACTCTTCCTACATTTGAAATGCATTGCTGTTTTTCTCGGGCCCTGTCCGTGGTCAATTTTGTGACTGTTCTCGGGGTCCCGGGGAAGAGGGCACATACTCAGTTTGATGAATGTCTAGCAGCTCAGCGCACCCAATTCTATTTCCCGGGGACGAGTCTCTAATTCCGGTTTGTGTTCAGGGCAGTTGGCAGCCGTGCACAGAAGCTGAGACGTGTCTGGTGGTGAGTGAGCACCAGGGCTGGGGAAGCCGACGCTCGCAGTCCCGTGTCCCCGTGCAGTCCAGGCCCCCGGGGACTCGCTGGAGCTCAGCAGCAGCAGGGCTGGAGGCAAACATAAAGGGCCTCTGAGCGGCCAGAAGGAAAGCCAGTGGCATGTGCTGCCATGCCCGGACTTAGCAGGCTCACGCCCCGAGGCCCTGCCCGTGCCCTCGGCACGCATGCTGCCCTTCACCTCCGAGTGGACTTGGTTATTAGGCTTCCTGGCCCATCAAGGATTAGGAGGGAAAGTTCACAGGTGAGGGAGCCAAGTACACGGTTGACCGCGAGTTACAAGAAGCAGCAGTCCGTCCTCCCTGAGCAGAGCACAGAGCACAAGAGTCCGGCCACCCGAGTGCGAGTCCGTGCCTGGCACCTCCTGGAGCCACTCTGCTCTGCTCCAGCCGGCTCCAGCCCTGGGGGAGGGGGTGGCAGCCGTCCCTGGTCCCAGCTCCATCAAGGGCTTCTGGCTGGGTTTGGCCCGAGAGACACGTTTCCTGGAGGGAGAGGGAGTGAGGTGGCCGTCGTCTCCCTCCTGCCCCGTTTGGTCTCTAGGTCCCAGGGGCCTCCCTTGCTCCTCAGGACGAGGGGTGGTATTTACTACCTGGAAGAGCATCGTCTCTGGCGACTTCCCTACCCCCAGCCCAGACATTTGGAATTAGTCCCTTTAATATACTTCTCTCTCAAATGATCCAATTTGAATATTCTCTCTGTTTCCTAAACCCTAACAGATGCAGAGCTGGTAGGAAACTGGGGAATAAGTCAGTCCAACCCCCTCATCTTTCCATTGGGAAGTGACATGCTCAAAGTCACACAGGAAGTTCATGGCTAGCTAGAAGCAGAATTCAGGTCTCTGGGGTCTTAGCTTGCCTTTCTTGCCTCTCCACCATCCTTTCTTTGGATCAAATTTTGTTACATATATGGGGCTAGAATTGACTTATAAACAGGCAAGAATATGAAAAGTAAGTCAAAGATTTACCACCCCCTTCACTGGAATCAGGCCCAGCTAATCTGATCTTTTGAGTCATTTTAGGGGAGTGGGAGGGAAAGTAGGCATATGTGCTCTGCATCTCATTTTAATTCAATATTTTTCTTTTTCCCCCCTTATCCTTATTTTCTAATTTTTTAATGAAAAGTTACGATAGTGAACAAATAGGACAGGGACATGTATAGACTTGAGAGATGCTCGCAGGTAAAAATTTCTGGTGCTTGAAAGAGAAAGCAAATCTTCAGCTATTTGCAGAGTTCACCTCCCCATAACGGCACAGTTACAGAGATTTCCAGAATATTCTGGAGGAGAGGTTTTACTGAGTTGCTAGGTGAGGAATAGTTCCCAGCCCTGTGTTGATTTTTGGGGTAGGTTTGTTGTGCAGTCTAAAATGAGAGAAGCTTTTAAGAAAGTGGATTCAGAGGGATTTTAAGATAAAAATATTATCATTAGGCTGATTTGCTGTTTTCAGTCAAAAAAGAAAATCAATGAAGGAATTTTTTTCTTAAGACTGAGGTGTCCAAAGTGGGTAGAAATAACTTCTCAGCATGTCCGCACCCTCCCGAATCTAATACACTGCACGGTTCCTTGAACTCGTCGGGAAGGAGCCCAAATGCACTGAGAATGAACCCCCAGGTCAGCTTCAGGGTCTAGTTGGTGTAGGCTGAAGTCTCTAACAAACGAATCCTAAAGATGGCAGCTCAAATTCAGTCGAGGTTTGGTTCTCTCTCATCTAACAGTCCAGGATCGCTGTACTGTCTTCAGGCTATTCTTACCGCAACTGGGTATTGCTTATCAACAACAAACATTTATTCCTCACCATTCTGGAGGCTGGAAGTCCAAGATCAGCGAGCCAGCACGGCGGGTTCTGGTGAAGGCCAGACGTTGAGCCTGCTTCCCATTCAGCCAAACACTGGCCCCCGAGTGGCTCCCCACTCGACTTCCTACTTTGCCCTGACCGTTCCTACCTCCCCCTTGCAGCCCCCGCCCAAGGTGCCGTAGCTGGCTCCCTGCTCCTCCAGGGATGTCCAGGGCCCTGATTCTCCGAGGCTCAGGGTGCCGCCTGACCTCATCAGGCTCCTTCCCCTCGGACAGGTTGCTGGCAAGTAGCAGATGGCACATTCTGGGTAACAGGAGAGTTTACTAAGAGGACCATTTACAAAGCTGAGTCAGGGTGTGGGGAAGCCACAAGGGGTGATGCAGTTTCCTGGGGCCAGTAACAGTGGGGCGCTGTTTCCACACTGGCCGGAAGGGGCAGGGTCTAGAGCCAGAGACAGGGCCAGGGGCCTGGGGCTGTCACCTTCAGTACAGGGACACACACAGCCCACCGTGATGGGGCAGAGTGAGAACTGGGGAGTCAGCACCCCAGTTTCTCCCTCCCCCCATCTCCTGCTTTACTTCCTATTGGCTAAACCCAGTCGGCAGGCAGGGGGCTGGGAGCCTGCCAACCAGGTCCCTAAAGGCCAGCTCCCGGGACGCAGAGCCAGGTGGGGAAAGGTGGCGGGTGAGTGTGGAGGAGCAGGTGCAGGTGGTCCAGCAGCATCCTCGAACCAGACCCACGTGTCGCCGGTCCTCTGGTGAGAGCACGACTGCACAGGGAGCTCAGGCTCTGAGGTCTGGGGTGAGTGGGGGCCCAGGGAAGACCACGTGCACCCTTTTGGAGTCCCGCAGTGGTGAGGCTTCCCTGGCCAGAGCTAAAGGTGCCAGGGCTCAGGGGTAAATCTGCTGGGCCCAGGCAGCCTGACCTGCAGAGGGGCTCAAGCTGGTGCTGAGAATTCTCTCCCTCTGATGCTGCTTTTCGTCCACCCCATGGGTCCTCAGCTTCTCTGGCCTTGCTTTGGGGCCGACGCGGTGGTCTTCACCAGCTGCTCACGGGGACGGGGGGCGTCGCTGGCAACTCTCGCCCACTTGGGCTCAGCATCCCGGCCACTCTGCCTTGGACCCCTCCAGAGCAGGCGGCATTCACTGCTGGGCTTCAGAAGACTAAGACGGCAGGAGTGTAGATCGGGGTTTCATCCCAGTGCCGAGCAAAGGCCAACGGAATGGACGAAGGGACGTCTGTTCCCGCACCTGTGATCACGCATCTCCTCCTCTGGCAGCAACACGTTCCCACGTCTCAGTCCACATGGTTCGGAGGAAGAGTGACTCCACCCCCAGCTCCAGGCCTGACCAGTCAGAACGCTCCATCCCTCTGGTCTTCGTGAATGGACCACGGATGGTCATGTGGTCCAAGCCGGGTGCTGGGGAGGCTGAGACCACGTGATGTGAACTCGGGCGCAGCGGCAGCCTTCTTGCCGCCATGAGTGAGATTCCAGCCCACGTGAGAAAAGCAGAGATGGTGGATGGAAGGAAAGAGACTGGGTCTAGATGGTGTTATTTAACCGAATGGATCCAGCTGGACCCGAATCTGCTCTTCAGTTAAATTAGCCAGCGAGCTCCTCCCCCCCCCCCTTTTTTTGTCTAGACCAGTTGGATTTTCTGGCACTTGCATCCAGAAGAACCTTCGTTAGTAGAGCTGAAAGCAAGTGCACAGAATGGCTCTGCCTTCTGGGTTTGCCACGTGCGGCTCAATCTGGAGACATCAAGTATTGACGTGGCCGATCTAGGAGACCCCTCTCCCCACTGAGCCTATTCACAGTGAAGAAAGGGCGGCCCGGGAAGGGGGACAAACTCGGAAAGGCTCATGTGTCCACCCACAGCGACTTCAGGGTGTCCACAGGGCCTGGTGCCAGGTGCCGGGGGCTGGCAGGCTGCATCCCTGCTCTGCACCCTGGCCGGTGTGGCCTATTGTGGGAAAAATGCCCTCCGCTCCTGGGGAAGGATTTCAGAGCCTGACAGTGGGATGCTCCGTCTAGCGTTTGACGACAGATAAGACAGCATATGCGAGGGGCCATGGTGTGCAGGAACCTGAGGGCACAACCCAGAGCTGCGCAGAAACACAATCTGAGCTTTGGATGCCCCTGTATTTTGTTCTGGGTCGCTGGCTGCCGCCCGCTGTCTGTCAAGGAAGAAGGTGAATCTGCCGGGGTATTCTTATTTGCTGGGGTGAGTGGATATTTGCCTGCGACCTGGGCCCTCCAGTTCTTAACCAGATATGCGGTGAGTCACGGATCCAGGCAGGAGGTAAGAGGTTTTTGTTTCCACTTGTTCAAACCCTCTGAATCCTCCTGATGTTTGCTGGCAAGAATTTCAGAGCATGGCCTCTTAAGTGCAAGCATGGGCTTTCTCTTCTAAGGGAGGGACTGGATCCCACATTTCTGGGTGCTGACTGTGGAAGGGCAGGAAGAGGGGAGCCTTGTGCTCCCTGGAAGGACCAACACTGTCCTCCCAACTGTGTGGGCCCCTGGGGTTCACTCCTGAACGGCACTGGGTTCTCGTGATGTCCAGAATGTGAGGGTCTTCCCACCGTCATATCTTTCCTTTAGCCCGAGGGTTTACCTTTCCCTCCACCTCCTCCCCCTGTCCCCAGGGCCACGTAAGTGGACCGGAGGATTCTGATATCTCAAAACTGAGCTTTCTAGGTTTCTTTCGTGGTCATTCCTCGTCAGGTTGCCAAGTGCTGATGGCACGTTGGCATTCACACGAGCGCAGCTTCCCAGCACTCAGGGCGCACCTGCTTATGCACAAGCAGGTGTCTTCCTAGAACTGAACTTCATTTTTATTTTGAGCCTGATTTTGATGGGAGGCAGACAGTAAATCCAACTGGTTCGGGTTTTCAGTTCATGGAGTCCCACTTCTCTCTTCTTTAGTGTTGTGTATGACCGCTGGGCGGTGGTGGGCCCACCCCCTCCCAAGGGTGGGAGGCCTTCGACATCAACAGTGACACTCTGAGCATCCACGGAGATGCTCTTTGTCCTGTTGGGACTGTGGTCCCCAATACATGGGCTTTTCAGACCCCGCTTTCTCCCAGCAGCTCTGTACCACCTCGGGCAAGGGACATTTGTCTGGCTTACCCCTCCCCTATTTTGCTTCCGGGGGGTGGAGAACCCCCAAGCTTCCTTGGATGGTTGCCTAGACACCCTACGGAGTCAGCTCTGCACTGCTGCCCTAGCCCCATGCTGGGTGGGGGAGACCCCCCGGGAGAGAAACCATCTCCCCAAACTCCACCTGGAAAAGAGGCGTAGTGCCCCCTGGGCTGTGACATTTCCCTCGAACAGATCCAAGGTTTCTGCCGTGTCCTCTTTCATGGCGCTCGGTCCAGGAGTGTGGGGGGTGCATGCCCACCGTCTTGGGGACCCACTCCACCTTCTGACTCTCCTGATTGCCTCTGAATTCTCCCCATCTTCCAGCCCAGGGATTATATAATGGGAAAAAATATTCAAAAATATACACTAGCTTGAATAATAGTGGTGAGAGTACTTGTTCTCGCCATGTTCCTGATCTCAGGGGGGAGAGCATTCAGGCTTTCACCATTAAAGTCTAACATTAGCTGTGGGTTTTTTTGTTTTTGTTTTTTTAATGGATGTTCTTTATCAGGTTGAGGAAGTTCCTTTTTATTCCTGGTTTTCAGAGGGATTTTGTCATGCAATGCCAAAGTGTTGAGAATTTCTTCAAATATTTTTCCACATCAGTTGATAATAAAATGGGATTTTTCTCCTTAGTCTCTTAATAGGGTGCATTATTAACGTGGTAGATTGCTAATACAGTTGATGGGCTTTCACATACCGAGCCAACCTGTGTCCCTGGGGGAAACCCCATTTGGTCCTGGTGTGTAATTCTCTTTATTTGTTGCTGGTTTCTAGTTGTTAATATTTTATTAAGGATTTTTGCGTCTATCTTCATGGGGGAGACTGACCTGTAGTGTTCCTGTTTTGACTTGTATTTGTCTGATTTTGTTATCGGGGTAATATTGGTCTTATAAAGTGCCTTCTCTTATTTTCTGGAACAGATCGTGTAGCACTGATGTTAATTCTTAGCAATTCAACATAGTACTGGAAGTTCTAGATAGCTCAATAAGGCCAGAAAAGGAAATAAAAGTCATACAGATCAGAAAGGAAGGCATAAAACTTTACCTGTTTGCAAACAACATGATGGTCCACATAGAAAATGCTAGGGAATCTATAAAGAAAAAATAATCTTAGAAGTAAGAAGTGAGTTCATAAAAGTTGCAGGATCCAAGATCAACCTATAAAAATTAATTATATTTCTATAAAATGGCATTAAATACACGAAAAACAAAATTGAAAATACGGTACCATTTACAATTGCTGTGGGGGGCGGGGAGGGAATAGTATATTAGTCTGGAGAACCAGGGAGGGGCTGGTGTAAGTCCCGGTCTGCGTCCGAAGGCCCGAGAACTAGGAAGGAGCATCAGTGTCCGAGGGCAGGAGGAGACAGAGGTCTGGGCTTGGGCAGAGAACAAATTCACCCTTCCTCCACCTTTGTGTCTTAGTTAGACCCTCCGTGGGTCCGATGCTGCCCCACCCCCACTGGTCAGCGTGATCATCTTCACCTGGTCCACTGATTCAAATGCTCCTCTTTTCCAGAAACACCCACACAGACACGCCCAGAAATAATGTTTTACCTGCTGTCTGGGCGTCCGTCAGCCCAGGCACTGTGACACATAAAATGAACTGTAAGCCTATAAGCCTAGAAAATTAGCTATAAATAACTGTCAGTTCATTACAAGTCCAGCAAGATACAAGTATAGGACGTGTATACTTAAAACTGCAGAGGCCGATGACAGGAATCTAGAATATCGAAATGGTGGCCATGGCGCTCATGGCCTGGAAAGTTCATTAATGCTAAGATGCCGGTCCTCTCCCTGACTGACAGGAGTGATGCAATCCCTATCAACGTTCCTGCAAGACTTCCTGTGTACAGACAAGATAACTCTAAAATTTACATAGAAAGGTAAAGGACCTAGAATACCTGAAATAATTTTACAAAGAAGAAAGTGGAAGAAGTCAGTCCACCCAATTTTAAGATGTTACATAGCTGCGTGATGTTGGTGGAGGGAGAGTGACATAGACTAGCGGAACCAAAGAATCCAGAAATGGACCCAAACAAGCTCAGTCAACTGATTTTTGAGAAAAGTGCAAAGATGCTGGAGCAGTCGACACCCAGAGGCAAAAATACAGACTTCAACTGAAACCTCACGTTGTGTACAGAAAAATTAACTCAAAAAAATGGATCATAGGTACAAATGTAAAGCCGTTAAACTTTCGGGAGAAAGCAGGACACAGGGCTTGGTGAAGAGTTCTCAGGTTTGACAACAAAAGGGCCGTCTGTTAAAGAAAAATCAATACTTTGGACAGTGTTGAAGTCAAACTTGATTCTGTCAAGAGGAGAAAAGGACAAGTTCCAAACGGGGAGAAAATATTTGCAAATCACATATCTGACAAATGATTCACATCGAGAATATTGTGAAAAAACCTCCCAACACTCAGTAGTCAAGCAACAAACAACATAACTGGAAAACGGACAAGGACCGAGAGGGGACAATGTGCTGAAGAGGGCGTGTGGATGGCCAAGAAGCACCGGACAAGATAAGGCCTGGCTGGTGGGGGGGTGCCTAGTTGGGGGGAATGCCAATTACCGCAATGAGCTGTCATCACACACCCATTAGAACAGTTAAAATAACAAATAGTGACAATACCAAATGGTGGCTGGGATGGGGAAAAACAAGATCTCTCCTACGTTGCTGGTGGGAACCAGGAACGGTGTAGCTACTCTGGAAGAGTCTGGGGCTTTCTTACAAACTTCTGTATGTGCTCACCACACGACTGGGCATTTATCCCAGAGAAATGAAAACTTAAGTCCACGTAAACCTCTGCCCAAAAATGCTTACAGCAGCTTTGTTGCCATAACCCCAGGCAGGAAATGACCAGAACGTCCCTCAGCGACGTTGACCAACGGTGATGTGTTCCTGCCGTGCAGTTCTACTTGGCGATGAGGAGCAACAAGCTGTTGATTCACCCACTGACCCGGATGAACTTGGAGGGCACTCGGCTGAATGGAAGCAGCGTGTGAGCGTTACAGAGCATCCCCAAGGTGACAGAACACCGTGGGTGGGAGACAGGGGAGTGTGGCCAGGTTTGTGCGTGGGAAGGATGCAGTTCGGGGTTGGACTCCTACTTTCTGGATCCCGCATTTTTCTCTTTCCTGTTTTACATTCGATACCCAAAGAAACGGTGTGTAGGAAATATGACATTCAAGGTTTGGGATGTCTGAAAGTGCCTTTAATCTGCCATTCCTCCGTTGATAATTTGGCTGGGGATAGACTTTTAGGTTGCAAATGATTTTTTTTTAAAGATTTTATTTATTTATTTGAGAGAGAGAGCAAGCACTAGCAGGGGGTGGGGAGGGGAAGGGCAGTGGGAGAGGGAGAAGCAGGCTCCCCGCCGAGCAGAGAGCCCGACGTGGGACTCGATCCCGGAATCCCGGGATCCTGACCTGAGCCGAAGGCAGACGCTTAACGACTGAGGCACCAGGCGCCCTGGTTGCAAATGATTTTCTTAGAAAATTTTGAAGGCGTTGTGCCACTTACTGTCGGGAACACTGAAGCCCTTATGGTTCTTCTTCCTTTGTCATCTGGTTGTTTGGGGGTTTTTTTTGTTTGTTTGTTTCTCTTGGTCTTCTTTTGTTGCTGATACTCTGAAAGTCCACAGTAAAGCACACTACCCACGCTTTTGAAATTCAAAACAGCTTTCTCTAATATCTTTGCAAGGAGTTCCACAAGTGTACTTTGTAACTCAAAGTGCCCAGCCCCACTGTGGACTCAAAGACCCCCTCTGTGTTTACCTTAGCTTTGTTTTTGCCTGAAAGGTGCTAACCACCCCCATCCCCACTTGTACACCCCCCCACCTCCCCATATATTCAGACTCGGCCTTAGACGCCTAGCCAATGGAAACCTCCTCCAGGATTCCTTCCCCGATTTCAACTGCCCAGGCCAAGAGTACTTCCTCTCCTCCTCTGAGTTCCATAGCGCTTTGTGCAGCCACAGTAGGAGGGGGATTAGGGTAGCCACTTGTGCCTGTTTGCCCAAGACCGAGGGGCTCACAGGACACAGGACTTGGGGTGCTAAAATTGGGAAAGTTCTGGGCAAACCCAGATGGGCCTGTCCCCGTGTGGGGGCTAGAACATGGAGCGTGGCAGACAGAAGATACGCAGGAGAATGCATGGACGGACCAAATGGCCTTGGGCCTCTTTGACCCTCCGCATCCAAATCTGCGAAATGGGACTCGAGTCAGCCTGGTGAGGTCCCGAGGACAGTGACAGCTCTCACACGGGGAAGCTTTTTGCAGATGCGGTGCCATGGGAATGTGTGCTGTGCTCGCATTCCTTCCCGTGGTCCGTTCCACGGGGGCGCATGTGAATGCTCGTGTCGTTTTCCCTCCTGGACCCGGAAACCTGCAGGGATGAGCCCGCCCCCCCCATAAATCAGAGGATGGGCCATTCTTTGCAGCGGTGTGAATTTGCATCCCAGCAGGCATGTGCAAGAACAACCAGTATTTTATTTTTGTAAATCAAATTAAAAATGGGCATGAGCTCCCAGTCCCTGCGGTTGAGTCACTGCCGGGAGCAGCTCCTCGTTAGGGTGAGCAGGGACGGTTGGCACAGGCCAGAAACGTCAGCAGAGCTGTGTTCTTCTGTCCCATATGGTCACTACTGCGGGCTTACGCTCGAGCCCAAGGGGGTGAGTCCGGGGGAGGGTGGTTCCTCGGCCTCCACCCCGAGCCAGGCTCTGAGATCGTTTGCAGCGGCCTGGGTTTCAGTCCCTGGTACCCACGGGCCACCCAGTGGAGGGTCCCGCTCCTCTCCACCCGGGCGCTGCACGCTTCCGTGCCCCTGGCGTGCAGTATTACATCGGCTTGTGAGAGCCGGCTGTGGGCACCGCCCTTCCCAACTCCCTACGTGGTGCCTGAAACCGGCCACGCAGGAAATCTTCACAGCACAGAAATCAGTCCACGCCGCAAGTCAGGACCCAGCCCCACGGCTGAGAGCAGGGGGCTGGCTGTTACCAGCGCACCTCCCGCCACACCGGCTCCCTGTCTCTGGGCTGGGTGGGGTGCTGAGCCTCTGCCCGGCCTCCCAGACCCCCTTCCCGGGCACGACAAGGCCTTTGTGTTCAGAGCCCAGACTTGAGAAAACCCACCCTCTCCTCGTTGCCCTGGGGCAGATCCCCGGAGGCCGGCTGGCTCTCTGGAGAGAAGGGGGGGCTGCCTCTCCTTTTGGGTTTTGCCACGTTCTCCTCCGGCCACATTTGCGGCACGGTGCTCTGGTCCCAGCGGAGTGAGTGGAAGCTGGGGTGCCCACTCCGGCCCCCCGGGCGCCCCTCATGCCTGCCCCCACGCACACCGCCACGGGGCCTCGCTCCCCGCTCTGCCGCACCGCCCGACCTCTCGCCTTTGGGAGCTCTTTACGTAACCAGCACTAAATGTTCCATCTTGGACGCTGACTCCAAGGAATTGCTCATTTTCAGATATTTATGCCTTAAACCGAAGACCAAATACTGCTGGTTCCTGCCTCCTGTCTCTTCACGGCATCATTAGTCGTTTTCAGGAGCTGTGTTCTGTAAGCGGATCTGCTAGCTTGTCACTGCTGAGTTCTGAGTTCCCAGTGACACCTGAGGAAAAGCCCAGAATAGCTCCAGCCAGCCAGCAGTGTGTGTGCAGGGAGAGAGGAGACTCACGGATTTACGGGGCACCGTGGGGCTCTCTTCTACAAACCCCAGCAAAAGCTTGTATCTTTGTCCAAGGAAGTGCGAACACTTTGCTGCTTATAGACCCTTCCCAGCTCTCCTGTGAGGAGGACACCAAGCAGAAGTTGGTGCTGTCCGGCTGCAGATGGGTACAACCGAGGCACAGGACAGTCGTCACAACTTCAAGAAAATTAAGTTCTTTATAGGTAGGAGCTCTGAATCCAATAGATGCAAGGGAAGTAGTAAAGTGGGAAGAGTGAATCATGTGTTCACACATTCATTTATTCAACAGGCTTCAGTGACCCCTTGTGTTGCCAGGCTTTTTGCCAGGATGGGGAGAGATACAAAGATTAATAAAGCAGGACTCCCACTCTCAAAAAGCCCTAAGTCTGGTTGAAGAAGCAGATGCTTCAGCAAATAATTTCAGTGTTATATGTGCAGGGCCGCCCTGTATAGTTGCTCAGGTGCTTCACTGCACAAATGTGCTTGGCTGAAGGGGCAAGTGGGACCTGAATTCTAGCCCTTAGTCTGCTGGCCAAGCCTTTGCCCTGGTGAGGAGCAGGGTCTGTCCAAGAAAGGGGTACCTTTTTCTGGTGGTGAAAAATGTAGGTGAGCTCTGCTGTAGCCATGGGACCCTAGTCCCACATTTCTGTAGCATCATCTCCCATAAACCATTCCAGGTACTAATCACAAATGGATGGCAGACCCTGTGCTCCCTCCCTCCCTGGGCCTCAGCCTCCCCTCTGCAGTGTGGGGGTGAGCCTTCTTGTACCAGTCTAGGTGAGCGTCATTTCTTGCAGAGAACCCTCGGGGTGATGATTCCTGCCTTTACTCCTGTAGGCGTGATATTCAGTAAAGGAAGGATATTCCAAAGGGGGAGTCCTGGACTTTAATCAGGACAGAAGGGCTGCCCAAGCCCCTGTGCCCAAAAGGTGGAGTATGTCATGCCCAGTACTGGAGACCATTCTGGGGGCAGTGCGATGGAAGTATGGGGCATTGGAGGTCCGAGGGGTGGGGATGGGCATACAGAGGTCTGCAGGGGGCCCCCGCAGACTCCAGCTTGTGGGTTCCAGACTCCTGATGTTTCTTCAAGGAAAAGGACAGACTAAGAAGTAGGCATCAAAGCAGGGACCGGGTCAGCATGGACACAGGGGGCGGGGTGCAGGGGCCCTGGGGACACTTGGCACAGCCTTTCCTGGGTCTCAAAGGGGTCAGGCACCTGCTGGGCCTGCTAGGACCCAAGGAGGCCAAGAACCGGGGCAGGGCGGGAAACTGCCCTTGACCGAGATAAAGACAGCGTGGTGCTGTGGGCGGAGCTTGGGCAGGGGGCAGCCGGACACCTGGGCTCACCCCAGCCCCAGGACCGTGAGCCTGAGTGCCTTTGGATCCTGCCCAGGCTCCATTTTCCCACAGCTAAAGCGGACACGGTTGTTTCTGCTCTGCAGAGTGCCTGTGAGCACAGGGCCCGGCTCAGGAAACGCTCCTAAGTGACAGTGTGTGTGAGTCTGAGCACAATGTGCTGGAGTGCGGTCCAGGCCCGAGCAGCAGACTGCTTCCCGCGGGGCGTGAGGGGACCCTGCCTGTCCTCCGGCTATTACAGCGCCTCCTTCTGCCGCACATCTGGATGAAGGGGCTGGGCGTCCAGCCTCTGTTACGGCTGCGTTTACTAGAAGGATCCTAAGCGAGCCCATCACCAAGGTTGTGTTCTAGAGACGGTGACAAGCTCTACCCAGGTAGCCGGGGACGGGCTTCTATTCTGGGCACAGTGTCAAAGATACTCGCAGCGTGCTGTCACATGGGAACTGCACAGAGACGGCGGGAGACGGAGCTTGGGCAGGAATCTCAGACCTCTGTGCGCGACAGCACGTCCCGGGGCGTTCAAACCCGTGGGCTCGGGGAGTTGCGGAGGGAGGGAGGGCGGAGCATGCAGCTGTCGCGGGGGTGGGGACTGGCGGGGGAGTTGGCCCGGTCCGGTCCGCACGCTGTGCCCTGGGCTCCTCCCCGAGGCACAGGTGGGGCTTACCCCTTCGCGGAGTGGTTCCTCAGGGCACTGTCGGCAGATCAGGCCTCTGGTCTGCCCCAGTCTTGCAAGGCTGCCCGGCACACAGTCGTGGTGAAGCAAATGAAGACCATTTCCTCTTGGAGGAGGCGTGGGGTTTGGTCCAAGGGGATGGAAAGATGAGCCTGGGTGGGAGAGAAGCCCACACTGAGCATCCACCCTGTCTGCATCCTCTCAGTATGGGAAGCACAGGACCCGAGGCTTCAGACTGACTGACCGATGGATGGGAGGAAGGCAGGGAGGGGGAGAAGTCACCAGCAAATCCCGTTCAGGGTTCTCTGTTCCTATTAGTGTATTTGCATGGCTGGTTCAGCATACGTGGTCGGAGGACCCAGAATGCAGAGACCTCACAGTGGGCCCCCAGGCACCCTGTGATATTTATAGATGCTCCATTGTCCTAGTGAGGAGAACTCAGGCCTCTGGGACACTAAGGGCCAGTCACCTGGGATCCCAGAGGTCAAAGGTTAAACACTGGTGTAGACTGATGGTGGGTGCATATCTAACCTCATCGGGTGGGGATCTGGGCTGCTCGGGACCCCTGGCCAACACAGGGCCTGGCAGGGAGTAGAGGGCCATCGATACTGGGAGGACGGTTGGTTGATTGGAGGGGAATTACATCACCGATCAAGACTCCCCTGGAAATTCAGAGCTAAAACTGTAATGACCTTTCGTAACTGTCTGGGTCCTTAGGATGGGCGTTTCCGTGAGCTGACTTCTGATCTGACATCACCTTGCTTGGTGGATGTTTTTTGTACTGACCCAGGTAATGGATGCTTATAATACGTGCTAAGAATCACACTTTCCCTCGTGACTCAAAGCAAACGTGGGGTACACTGAGGGCTAGACACGCTAACTTGGTGCAATTTCCGGAAGACAGAGCAGTGCCGGGGAGCAGATGATGTTTTGTCTTGTCAGGACTGGCCTGTGGCGGGAGCTCTCGGGTGAGGTCCTGGGGACCCCTGGGGCTCACGGCTGCCAGGTGGCAGGTGATGGCTCTGCCATGAGTGGACCCGGGCTATGGCTAGTTTGCACGGAACGTTTGCAAATTAAGGAAATGTGCCCCTCCAGGGGACCGCAGCAGCGTGCAAAGGAGAGTTGGCTGCGTTTCAGTCGCCTCGTGCGCCCTTGGTTGAGCATCTCTTTTTTTTTTTTTAGATTTTATTTATTTATTTGACAGAGAAAGAGAGCACAAGCGGGGGGAGGGGTGGGAGAGGGAGACTCCCTGCTGAGCAGGGAGCATGACACGGGGCTGGACCCCAGGACCCTGAGATCATGACCTGAGCTAAAGGCAGATGTTTAACTGACTGAGCCGCCCAGACGCCCCTTGGTTGAACATCTTTGTACAGTAAACAACCTGCACCACTGTACATGCTGGGCCTTGAATGGAAAGGTCTCTAAGGCAGAGAATGTCTCACTTCCCTTGGTAGCTGGGCCCCTTCCTTTGAGCCTGCCCAGCACACAGGACCTCTTGTAGTCAGTTTGCTTCCCTCAGCCTTAGCAGCGTCTGCTCAGCCCTTTGGAAAACACGACTGGAGGGGGGACAGAGCGGCTAAGGAGGAAGGAGCACTTATCAGGTATCCAGTGTGTGCTAGACTGTAGGCCGGGTGCTGGGTTATAAAGGGGAGCGAGACCTGGTTCTTTCCCTACAACCTGACAAAGATACGGGGCCGGAGAGCACGGCACGGCCTCAGGACTCGGCAGCAGCTTCTCAGAGGACATCCTCCAGGACTGGCGAGCGAGCAGGGCAAGTAAGGGCAGGGCCCCCGGTGGGGAGAGGGGCCCGAGCCAAGGTGATGCTCTCGGACACCGCATGGCTGGGCTGGGGGCAGAGGCCGCCACGGAGGCGCTGGTGTCCCTCTCCCCCTGCCCGGCTGGACCCAGGGTCTCCTGTCCTGTGACGCCGTCCTTGGCCTTCCCGGGTCCCTTCCCGTAGGTCTCCCGTGCGTACATACATACTTCCGGTGGCATCTGGATGGCAGTCATCCATGCCTGGCCTCTCCCGGGGGTCACGGGCCGCTCTGCCTCGCCACAGTGCCCTCTCCGTGCCCGGTGCCCTCTCTGTGCCCGGTGCGGGGCTGGCGTCGGGTGTGGAGCGGGTTTTGGGGGAGGGGGTGCAGCAGAGCAGGTGCGGTGAGGCGGGTCTGGAATGGCTCTTGGGAGGCCCTAGGCCGGGGGGTGGAGGGCAGGCACGGCCCCCATCGCCAGGTTCGGGTGGAGTTGACATCAGGGTCAAGGTCGCACCTGCTCTGCGGTGGGACGCTGGGGGGGGGGGGCTCTGACCCTCTGCTCCACACGGCGCCCCCGGAGTGCACAGGGGAGGGTCCCGGGGAAGAGGCCTCAGGAGCGGGGAGGAGCCCAGGCCTGCCTCGGCCGGGACTACATCTGACTACGGGTGACAGACACACTTTGACCGAAACCCGGAGCCCTCTCACCGGATAGGAAGTTCAGAGCTAGAACCCTCAGGTCAGCAGAGCTCCAGAAAGTATCACCGAGCTCCCGTCCGTGCGTCTGTCTGAGCTTCATCTGAACGCACGGCCCTCGGTGACGGCGGGCTGGTCGCCGCGGGCCCCCCAGGCCCACCAGCCCCGTGGCCGCGAGAGCTGTTCTTCCTGCCGTCACCGTCCCGGCGCTCCCGGGGCTCCTACCAGCCCCTGGCCCCTGACTGCCCTGGACCGTCCGGAGCCCGGCAGGCCACCCCGCCCACAGCTGGCGGGTGACGGAGGGATGGTGGCCCCACTTCCAGCCCTTGGGGCGGGGTCGGTGTGCGCGGAGGAAGGGCGCCTTCCAGAGGGCCAGCGAGGCCGCCGAGCGAGGCCCGCACAGCAGCCCGGGGGGGGGGGG
>NW_022589768.1:818870-860556 GCF_004348235.1 Phoca vitulina
TTTTATTTATTTATTTGACAGAGAAAGAGAGCACAAGCAGGGGGAGGGGTGGGAGAGGGAGACTCCCCGCTGAGCAGGGAGCATGACACGGGGCTGGACCCCAGGACCCTGAGATCATGACCTGAGCTAAAGGCAGATGTTTAACTGACTGAGCCGCCCAGACGCCCCTTGGTTGAACATCTTTGTACAGTAAACAACCTGCACCACTGTACATGCTGGGCCTTGAATGGAAAGGTCTCTAAGGCAGAGAATGTCTCACTTCCCTTGGTAGCTGGGCCCCTTCCTTTGAGCCTGCCCAGCACACAGGACCTCTTGTAGTCAGTTTGCTTCCCTCAGCCTTAGCAGCGTCTGCTCAGCCCTTTGGAAAACACGACTGGAGGGGGGACAGAGCGGCTAAGGAGGAAGGAGCACTTATCAGGTATCCAGTGTGTGCTAGACTGTGGGCCAGGTGCTGGGTTATAAAGGGGAGCGAGACCTGGTTCTTTCCCTACAACCTGACAAAGATACGGGGCCGGAGAGCACGGCACGGCCTCAGGACTCGGCAGCAGCTTCTCAGAGGACATCCTCCAGGACTGGCAAGCGAGCAGGGCAAGTAAGGGCAGGGCCCCCGGTGGGGAGAGGGGCCCGAGCCAAGGTGATGCTCTCGGACACCGCATGGCTGGGCTGGGGGCAGAGGCCGCCACGGAAGCACTGGTGTCCCTCTCCCCCTGCCCGGCTGGACCCAGGGTCTCCTGTCCTGTGACGCCGTCCTTGGCCTCCCCGGGTCCCTTCCCGTAGGTCTCCCCTGCGTACATACATACTTCCGGTGGCATCTGGATGGCAGTCATCCATGCCTGGCCTCTCCCGGGGGTCACGGGCCGCTCTGCCTCGCCACAGTGCCCTCTCCGTGCCCGGTGCCCTCTCTGTGCCCGGTGCGGGGCTGGCGTCGGGTGTGGAGCGGGTTTTGGGGGAGGGGGTGCAGCAGAGCAGGTGCGGTGAGGCGGGTCTGGAATGGCTCTTGGGAGGCCCTAGGCCGGGGGGTGGAGGGCAGGCACGGCCCCCATCGCCAGGTTCGGGTGGAGTTGACATCAGGGTCAAGGTCGCACCTGCTCTGCGGTGGGACGCTGGGGTGGGGGGGCTCTGACCCTCTGCTCCACACGGCGCCCCCGGAGTGCACAGGGGAGGGTCCCGGGGAAGAGGCCTCAGGAGCGGGGAGGAGCCCAGGCCTGCCTTGGCCGGGACTACATCTGACTACGGGTGACAGACACACTTTGACCGAAACCCGGAGCCCTCTCACCGGATAGGAAGTTCAGAGCTAGAACCCTCAGGTCAGCAGAGCTCCAGAAAGTATCACCGAGCTCCCGTCCGTGCGTCTGTCTGAGCTTCATCTGAACGCACGGCCCTTGGTGACAGCGGGCTGGTCGCCGCGGGCCCCCCAGGCCCACCAGCCCCGTGGCCGCGAGAGCTGTTCTTCCTGCCGTCACCGTCCCGGCGCTCCCGGGGCTCCTACCAGCCCCTGGCCCCTGACTGCCCTGGACCGTCCGGAGCCCGGCAGGCCACCCCGCCCACAGCTGGCGGGTGACGGAGGGATGGTGGCCCCACTTCCAGCCCTTGGGGCGGGGTCGGTGTGCGCGGAGGAAGGGCGCCTTCCAGAGGGCCAGCGAGGCCGCCGAGCGAGGCCCGCACAGCAGCCCGGGGGGGGGGGGGGGGGGGGGGGGGGGGGGGGGGGGGGGGGCGGGCCGCCCTGCGGGGGGGGGGGGGGGCTGGGGGGCGCAGGAGCCCGCACAGCCTGCTCCCAGCTCTCAGCCCACACACCACACGCGAACACCCGTGCCGGTTCCGCGGGTGACCTCAGATGGCACCACGCGGCTCTAGGCCCGGGTGACGACGGAGGGCCCGGTTCTTATTCGGAGGGACTCAGGGAGCTGTCTGTATGCTACCGCCCTCTGAACATCTCTGCCTGGACGTCTCAGTAGCGCCCCGAGCCCCCGCCGCCAGGCTGGCAGGAACACGGGGGACGGGCCGGGTCTCCCCAGCAGGGCTGGCTGCCAAGAGCGTGGACGAGTGGCAGCTATGAGCTTGCTCGGGCCTGGGCTCAGAAGTCGGAAGAGGGCTCTTCTAAGCCAGGCCTGGGGCCAGCGCGGCCTCAAGCACAGGAGGGACCCGCTTTGTGTCCCAGGTCAGGAATGGCTGGTGGCCACCTCGGGAGACAGGCCTCGCAGTCAGGATCGGGGAGCCGCGGGGCTGTGGCTGCCGGTCTGAGGCTGAAGCCGCACCTGTGCACCACGGTCAGGTCCTGGGAGGGACTCTTGCCGTCGTCCGCGGGCCCCTACCCCTCAGTGTCTAGCCTGGTTCTCCTCAGAAGCAGACCTGGGCCTCCCGCTTGGGTGGACACGCTTTACTCGGGAGGAAGTCTGGCCCGGGGAGGGTGGGAACCGTGCAACGAGCAGCCAGTCTTGCTGGCGGCTTCTGGGAGGTGGTGTGAACGCCCTCGGCGGGGGCGGGCTGGCTGGCCATGCCCCCGCTTGGTGCCCGGATCCCATCCCAGACGCACGGAACTCACGGGAGGGTTTTGGGGGTCGCTTGTCTAGGATACCTTTATTCCCTTCCAGCTCTGGAGGCTTCTTGTTATCGTGGTCCCTGGGCTGGAGCGGCCACACTGCCGATGGTCCCGGGCCCCGTGCTGCTGATCCGACTCCAGACTCCCCCAGGGCGACACATGGCTCCCCCTGCTGGCATCCCTGGGCTGCCCCTGCCTCTCACAACCCAGTGAGACGGACGTCCCGGCGTTGTCACCACTGCACCGACTCTGAGCTGGGCCGGGTGATGCACTCCGGCCAGGGGGACATGAGCAAGCGTGCTGTGAGCAGAGGCCTGCCGATGCTGTGCATTGGGCTTTTGCTCCCAGGACCCAGAGGAAGCCCACGTCCAGCGTCCCGCTGGAGAGCGTCCCGGGAAGAAAACCACACATGCAGGGAGAGGTCGGCCACACGGAGGAGCACCGAGCCAGCGGACGGGTGACCACGGCCTCCTGGGCCTGCCACCTGAGCCCAGTCCCCAGCAGGGGCCACGCCTGAGCACACGAACCCCCGCCGGCCACCTGTCTGCGCTCCGGACCCTCGGCGTCTTCAGCAAAGACAGATGGTCCTTGTCTGAAGCCGCTGTTTTGGGGGGTGACGCAGCACCAGATAACTGACCCAGCCCCCCGGGCCTCGCTTCCTCTCGTGCCCTAAGCACCGCTGTGCCCCTTCCTCAGGCAGTCCCAGACACACCCAGTTGGAGGAAGTGGGGGGTCTGGGCTTGACAGGAGTGGGGGAGAGGTTCGTGCCCCCCTCGGGAAGGGCATTCCCC
The DNA here is from genome assembly GCF_004348235.1 of Phoca vitulina. NCBI lineage: Eukaryota > Metazoa > Chordata > Mammalia > Carnivora > Phocidae > Phoca > Phoca vitulina. Next base: position 822,201 of record NW_022589768.1, read on the forward strand.
TGTGGACAGGCCCCGCTCACCACCCAGCACAGCTGCCCGCCGACGCCACTGGACGCCTCAGCAAGGACTATGCCGAGTTCCCCGCTTGGCAGCGGACTTCGGGCTTCTCCCCCAAGAGCAAGAAGGGGGTGCCGACTCCGTGGGCGGGGCCTCGGAAGGCCAGGGAACGCTGCGTAATAGGCCAGCTCAGGATCCCTCCCCAGCCCCTCGGAGCTGGAAGGCCTCATCAGGACGCCCATGTGGACCCAGCTGCTGCCAACAGTCTTGTCTGGGCTGCTAAGAACCAGCTCAGAAAACGCACGGACGTGGCCGAAATCCCAGCGCCACGTAACAGCAGAAGCAGAACACAGGCTCAGAGACCGGTCATCCTGGAGGATTTCTCAGTGAGTCCCATTGCTGTCCGTGTGCAAAAATCATTACCAGACGAAAACGTCAGGTCTGGGCGACGGGTTTTTACATTCAGTGGTGAATGCAAACCCCAACTACAGGGCACAAAATTAATTCCCATAAAAATAAGCAAAGTCACTAATTAAAACTTCTCCCCATCCAAATTAAGATCACCAAGTAAATATATCTCCCAAGCTGATGAGTGTATCCAGTTCAAATTTGATTAATAGAACCTAATTTGTTCTCCCAGTTTTATGGATTAAATTCCCTAGTTATGTATTTATTCCCACCACCTTTTCTTCTTGAATCACAAAATAAATGTCAATTTCAGAAGTTAGATGGTGAATATTCATCTCTCTCTCTAGAATATTGTGGGTGGGAGGCTTTCTTCCTGATTTAGAAGAGGAAAAAAACCACAATTTAAATATGAAGTACACATAAAAGAAAAAGAAATGGGAAATGTATTTTAAAATAATCTTTTATTTTTCTATTTCCTTTTGATCTGTGTTCCCCGCTCTTGTTACCGTCCCCCCCCCCCCCCCACAGGAGAGTTTTCCCATATGTTTACTGTGCGTTGTTTTGTGTGTTTGCTTGTCAACGTGCACAATTATTTTGTGGATGTGTATTTTTTAACTGGTGTTATCGGTGTTGTCATAAATCCCACCATTTCTTGCTGGTTCTTCACTTGACACTCTGTTTCCAAGATCTATCTTTGTAGCTAGATGAATATCTAACCTATTGATGGTACTGCGATAGGACATTCTGGACGTGCATCCCCCACAGCTGTCCGTTCTGCCAGGGACCGACCCCGGGGCCACTTCCCCCAACGCCATACACTTGTCCCTGTCCCCTTGCAGACCCGATAAAACGAACGTCCGTGCGTTTTGTTCACAAACCACAGTATATGTCCACACAGGCCTTTCAATTTGGTGCAAAAAAAAAAAAAAAAATCCAGTGAATATGGAGATTTATGAAGCTGAATTTAGATTTCTTAAATTCTTTCTTTGTTTTAATAATGAAAATATTCAAAGAGCTGCAGCAGTTAACGTGGAGCCTTTGAAAACACAAATCATTTCAGAAACAAATTATTTTCTGATCAGAACATACCCTGTGAATGAAAAAAAACCACATTAAAAAAATTGAATCGGGGGCCCCTGGGGGGCTCAGTCAGTGAAGCATCTGCCTTTGGCTCAGGTCATGATCTCAGGGTCCTGGGATCGAGTCCCTCATCGGGCTCCCTGTTCAGGGGGGAGTCTGCTTCTCCCTCTTCCTCTGCCCCCGCCTGCGCTCTCTCACTTTCTGTCAAATAAATAAAATCTTAAAAAAAAAAAGGAATCTGATGTACCCACTTAAAACAAACACAACTCCCAGGAAACGCCCCCGAGGTTTATACGGGTGCATTTCTGCAGCTGAGCAGGGTTACGATTTGTTGGAGGGGTCACTGATCTTGGGGCACACGAATCCACAGGCCCTGGTCTGCTGGCCCTGGCCCCTGTTTGCACCTAGCCTGATCTGCAGCAACAGTGCTCTTGCGCCTCGTCTCAGTTACAAGTCCTACTTGACCGGGACGGAGTCGGATATGTCCACAGACACTCTCCTTCCCTGCTCTCCTTCCCTGTGGGAAGCTACAACTCCTACAGGGTGCATATCCCTTCCCTGCCCAAAGGCCCAACAGATTCAAAGGATGGACTTTTCAGTGTATTCTTGCGTTGCTTTTCCAGCCCCGACGTTCGTGGTCCTCATTCCCATTCGGATCTGGCAGCTTCCCATTTGGAGCCTGCCCTGCTTGGGAACCTGTGGCCATTCCCTGGTCACCTCAGTGAGCGGGTCGTTGTAGACTTAGGCAGACCTAGCTTCCCAGAGGCTCCTGAGCCCTCCACAGTGCTGGCAGAGTGAGTAACCCGAGGTGGGGTTTTGTCAATACCTTTCACTGTGCATGCAGAGACCCTCACTCTGGGTCAGAGGCAGCTCGCCGGAGGGCTGGCTGACCCCCTGGGGCATCGGGGTCATCTCCTGCTCTGGACCAAGACAAGCTGTATGCTTGGACCACAATCCCCTCGGGTCTTAACTCTCATATTCTTCCTGCGGATCCTGGGACCTAGAAGTCTGTCCTCTGTTCTCTGTGATGCTGCACAATAGCTCCCTCCGACTCCCACTGAAGCCTCCTCTTAAAGGATGTGCAAGAATAGCCAGGAACATTTTAGGGTTGGTTAATAAAGAAGGGAGCATTCCCGAGCAGGTACTAAGGTGCGTTAAGCTATGACAACTGAAATAGTTTAGTACCAGCACAGGGATGGATAGATGACTAGAACGGAAGAGAAAATCTCAACACAGACCAGGAACCCAGAAGAACTGGGCATCTGGAGGCAACAGCATCTCAAACCAGTGATGAAAGATTGGGAATACAGCACACTAGGCTGGGAGTCCTGCTTCATCATTGCTGGGGGCGGGGGGGAGTTAGATCCCTACCTCACACCAGATGCATGAAATATCTGAATGTTTAAAGAGAGAGAGAGAGTCATCAGTAGACTAGGGACGACTGGTGAAACTTGTATTTAACCTTGGAATGAGAAAAGCTTTATAAGTACAGCAGTAAAGGCAAAAACCATAAAGGAAAGTACTGATGGATTTCACCAAAACCAAAACTTAGGTATTTCCGTATCTACAAACCCATCAAAAATAAAGCTTAAAGGTGAAATAAAACTGGGGGACATATTACTAGCACACATGGCAAATCATGAATGTCATCAGTACATCAAGAACTGTCACAGATCAGCGAGGTTGTAGGCGGGGCTGAGGGAGCCCTGGGTAAGGCACCTCTGCGTGAGGGCAGCTGAGTAAACGAGACCCCCCTGCTCTCCTAATGGGCAGCATGTTGTTCCACCTCCTGCGGACGCTGGTTGGCCTCGTGTCTGCCGGCACTTCGTCTGCACTGGTCCGCTGACTGTGGGGCCTCCACACAGGGACCCTTTCATGGAAGAGAGCAGCTGATGACAGCACAGCCCTGGGGCTTCCCGTGTGCCCACCAACTGGAGGGAGCCGGCCCAGGAAAACCGTGCAATGACCTGGGAAGTCTTAGCGAAGGGTTGGCCCCCAGGACTGGTGAGCCGGGCTCCAGGATGCGCTCTGCACCCCGAACGGATGAGCAGTGTGTGGAGCTGGGCCGTCAGGGACAGACACGGGGACAGGTCTGGGAAGCCGGGTGGGTCCCTGTCACTGTGGCCCCCAGTGGCACCTCGTGAAAGCCGTGCTTTGTTCCTTGTGAGCGCTGATCCTGTCGGATGAGGGGCTGTTTCCCAGGTGTGGAACGCCTCCGTCGGGGGACGCAGTACGGGTTCCTCCGCGCGCGAGCCACGGATCGGGAGGCGGAGAAACGTGTCCTACTGGTGTCTCAGAGGGGGTTCTCCTGGGAGCTGCACGCTCTCTGAGCAAACTGTGGCTGGCCGCCACCTCGGAGGGGTCTCTGTGATGCGTCTTCTACCTCCACAGCCTCCACGTGCTCACGCAAAACGGCACCACGATGCCCGGAGGGGCTGGGGCAGATCGTGTGCGTACGGTCCCTAAATTCCTGTGCAGCCCACAGCGACCGCTCCTTCCGTGCCAACCTAGTCCAACCCTAGCCCGGCCCTCAGTAAGGCCTCGTTGGAGAGAGAAGCCCAAGCCCTCCCAGTTTCCAACGTTTCTCGGGTTTCCGACTCACGGCTGGTCAGACTTCATGTTGTGTCTGCCCCACTTTCACACCCTGATTTCCACAGCGTCCGCTCAGGCGATGCCCGCCCTTACTGCGGTGCAGGAACGAGCCACTCCGCACAAAGAACGTGGCCCCCCGCACCCGCAGCTCCCGACTATCCGTCACCAGCTGGATTAGAGCAACACCAGCTTCGCTCCCATGGCAACTGCTGGTGGTGGTGCAATCACGGACTTTCGAAGCTACTTAAAAATGTGCAAACCGTTTTGCATGAAGTGGCTTTACCTCATCAACGGTGGTGGCTTTCACTCCCCTGAAGGTTCTTCTTTAAGGAATCTGCCTCCCCTCCCCGCCTAGAAGCATCTCAGAATTTACTGTTTTAAAAGAACCATTTAAAAACAAAGTTTTGCCTCTAGTTTCTCCATGCCTGTGTAAGGGTAAATGCATACACACTGAAAACGACTTGATTCTCTTGTTCAAAATGAGAGGAGCATCCCCCCTCCTTCCCTTTTCTGAGAGCCTTTACTTTAGAAAACTTGTAGGTTGTTTCTCTGCCTCTTTGAAATGTTGGCAGATCTGTTCTAGATGCGAGATAAGCCTCTTGCCAGCTTCAGGGCCCACCCAGGCCTGTCTTTGTGAAGGATCCGGAACCACGTCTCTGAGAGGTCATCGTCTGGGCAGGCGGCGCTCTCCTGGCCCAGTTTCTGGAGGACAGCAGGAGCCTCCAAGCTGTAAAAGCTCCTCGGGCCGCAGGACGGGAGCAGTTGGTTCTCCCCTTGGCTGGTACAGCTGGTCACCCCCCCCAGCACGGCCGAGGATGGTTCTGGAGGGCCGGTGGTTGTTTCTCTTGGGGACGGGGATGTCCTTGGGGTGTGTGCACGTGGCTTCGCGAGAGGCTCCTTTCTGTGTCTGCAGGCTCTTAGTGGGTTGCCTGAGATGCGCATCGTAGTCTGCTTTGATGCTTACTCAATAATAAAATTGGTTTCTTTCCCTTCTACCTTTGTGGGGAGGTTTTCTGGGTTGGGAGGAGATTTGTTTTTGATTATATTCTCCCCAACGCCCACCAGAAGCGCACACTTTACAGCGGCGCTCATGAAGGGTATCAGGATGAGATTTTGTTCAGCGCTCCGGAGGAAGGTGCGCTGGGCGATTACAGCAGGAGGACGAGGGTATGTCCGTTCTCCTATCACTTACTGCCCACCCGAGGAGGCGAGGCTCCTGTTCAGGATCAGCCCTGGGAGGGGTCCTCGGACATCAGCCATGGGAGACGCAGGAGTTCCTGACCAGAGAATGTTGTAGGGTTTTTTTGCTTTTTTGTCTTTTCAGAAAAGACAAAAATCACCTGATTTTCCAGATTCAGCCTACACACAGCTCAACAACACACCACATAAGTTAGGGCCCCGGGGGCCTGTTGCACGTCCGGGGGGAGGGCGCCAGTGTGGACGACACCCCAGGTGTGTGCGGCTTGCGCCTCCGTGTGTCGCAGCCGTGGGTCTGTGTCCCTGACAGAGTTTCTTCCAGAAAACCGTGTGCAGGTGACCTGTAACCACCGATGGCTGCTGCCGGAGAAAGGTGGGGAGGCAAGTCCACACAGAAAACTCCCAAGTCTCCTGAGAACTGTTCCTGCCTCTTCGTGTCGACTGATGAGACTTTGAAAGAGAGGGATTTCCAAGCCCAGCTTCCTTCCCCCTGCCTGGCCTGTGAGCCCCCGTGCCCGGCAGCCTGGCCCGCGAGCCCTCGGATGCTTCACAAGGAGCCCTTTTGCAAGGAGCCGCTCGCTCCTTCTGACTTGTATACACGTGGAATAAAATTATTTTGAATCTTTGAAACAAAACCTGATCTCAGAGTCCCACTTCCCACTTTCTGAATGTCTCCTGGTGGAAGCACATTTTCCCAGTCCATGGGAAACAGGATGGAACCAGAAGCTCACACCAACAAGGTCCTTACCCAAGGGGCCATCGAGACCCAAGCTGCCCTACTATTGGCATTCAGACGGGAGACAGAGAAGGTTCCAGAAGCAGGGATTCTAGTCCACGCTGCTGGGATTTAAATCCCACTAACAGTGAGAGTTAGGGTCAAACTGAATGTAAAAAAGCAGCTCCAGGCCAGACCCCAGGCCCCTGAGGGCAGCGGGGAGCCCCTGGGCTGATGTCCGCCGGGCTGGACCCCCCCCAAGGACCAGACGGGGCTTGCGATGTTTTGAACATGAAGGATCCAAATTCATCGCCAAGCAGGAGAAATAAGTTGCCTGAAGCTCTTATTAGGAAGCAAAAGAACTTCGAGAGGCTGTAATACTGTGGGGGAATTTTAAACATTCCCTTCTCCCCAGACTAGTCTTTCTTCTGAGAAACGACTTGTTTTCAAAACCACCTGGCGGAGCGCACTCCTCGAACGATGAAATGCTTGGTTCTGGAACCAAGATGAACGCTTGGTTGCCGTGCTAGGCCGTGCCGCCCGACGGACTGCGAGCACATGGGCGCTGCCGCCGGTGAGCCCGGGAGTCCGTTGTGTTTGGCAAACTCTCAGGCCGAGGAGGAAGGACGCGGATGCCACGGGGCGCTCGTGGCCGGCTCAGCTCGTGGCTCCGAGAAAGAAGGAGGGCGAACAGGAGGAGGAACAGGATAGAGAAGAAAAAAATACAGAGACGGAGTGGAATAGCATCTATTTTTTCTTTTGATAAAAGTCATTATATTGTCAAAGGATCCTTCAGGAAAGCAGAGATCTGTGTGGACACGGCCATGCGTCAGAGCACCGTCTCTGGTATAAACCCCCCCATACCCGGAGCTGCGCACACCACGCTCGCGGGACGCGGAGGCGGGATGGGGAGGCCAAGGGGTGCGCTAGGTGTCAGCGGGTGAACATCTTTATTTCCCGGAGCCCATCCTCCATTCTCCAGCCCCCCACGCTGCAGACACACATCCAGGACTCTGTCCTTCAGGCGAAAGGAAATACTGTGCAGGGCTCTCTCTAGAGAAATTGAGCGGCTGGAGCCGGGAACATCCCATCTGTAGGCAGGAGTCACCCCTGCGGATCACCAACCGACTCCCTGCTGTCCCCACCCGCATACGTAGGACAAACTCTCGGCTTTCTTACCGTTTTGTTTTTATGTTCGAAGGAAATCAAGGATCATCGAACATTTGAAGAAAGCCTCCAGCATGAAAGAGAGAGAGACCAAAGAAACAGAAAACGTGACCCTGAGAAAAATAGATTAATTTGGAGGAACGAAAGGGAACTTAAAAAGTAACACACCCAAATTATTCACCGAGATTCTAGAAGACATATTCATGAACCCAGAACAGGACACCATGAAAAAGTCTCTCTCTCTCAAATAAATAAGTAAATCTTTTTTAAAAAAAATACAGGGTTCTTTCCCTGAGCTGAGGCCACAGAACTTTGGAATGCAAGGGCAGGCTGAGGGCCAAGAACAAGGAAGGAAGAAGACCATCACCAGACATACCGCCGTGGAGGAGAGCTTGGAGGACTCTGGACGCAATACAGGTCACCTCGAGAAGAGCAAGAGTTAGATTACCAGGGGATTTCTCACCTGCAGCGCTGGATTCTGGATGACAATACAGCCCTGCCTTCCACGTTTTGAGGGAAAATTATAATTATAAAAATTTTTGAAATGAATCCATTTAAAAATAGTAAACCCATTACATGTTAATATAAGTGACATTTTAACGAAAGACAAGCTATTGGAAGTCTCTTTAGTGGCTGGTGTAATAGAAGACAGTGGGAGGCTCCTATCTGCTTCCACACTTGGTCGGTGGCGATATCTCCTCTTGGATAAGGGAAAAGATTTTAACTTCGAATTCTATACCCAGCCAAGCTGAAATGAGAAAGTGGGAATAGCACATTTCAGACACGTAGGGTCTCTGAAATGTTACCTCCTGCAAAGGTAACTTTTCCCTTCCTTCCTTCCTTCCTTCCTCCCCCCACATTTCTTTCTTTTTCTTTTTCTTTCTTTCTTTCTTTCTTTCTTTCTTTCTTTCTTTCTTTCTTTCTTTCTTTCTTTCTTTCTTTCTTTCTTTCTTCTTTCTTTCTTTCTCTCGAGGCTATTTGAGAACATGCTGCAGCAAAGCAGAGGATAAAGGAGTGAACCAGGACATGGGAGGGGCTGGGATGCATGAAATGGGAATCCACCGGGAAAGCAGGAAGAGAAAGCCAGAGGGACGCACAGAGCTGCCCTGTGAGAGAGGTGCTCTGAGGGGAAAAGGACCTTGATAGAACAGATTATATTGTGGAGTGTGTGCAAAAAATGGAAATATTGATCACAGAAAACAGAGCCTAGTTAGAAACTTCTGGACAAGCAAATAGCTGAGGGGGAAGGAGCGAGTAGCAATCCTCTGCTGCCTGGCTATGTGATGAACGATGGTCCCAGAGTCCCAGAGAGCAAACACAGCGTACTGAGTGTCAGCATTTAGTTGCATCCTATGGACAAAGCAAAGGCGACCTAGTGTGTGGAACAGAGCAGAATGCTCATGCGGTCAGTGTTAAAGTGCAATCCTGAGAGTGCAGCGGGCATGAGTAGAGGCCTGGAAGGAAGGAGAAACGGCTGAAGGGAAGCCAGGGGGGCTTCTCCTCTTGAAAAGGGCAAAATATTTGATGGAGCAGGAAACACAGTGTTGGCTTATTGCTCAAATGTACGCAAGTAACCCAAAAAGGAGCTCTAACTCGTGCTAGGACCACGGCAGGACGTTGGAGGGTGGAGGGAAGGGAGAGGCTTCAGCTAGTCACATGCTCATCCAGCACAGTGAAAACTCCACCACGCAATAAATGGAGAAATCAGAAAATAACGGTGGAAGCCTCTCCTCTGTGCTAGGGAGGTAAGTGCCGGATGAGCCCAGAACGTGGGAAGAGGAAAGGCAGGAGGTTGCTGCTTTTATTGAACATGTGTCTTAAAATTAATTTCAGGACATAAAGAAAAATAAATAGATTTGTGTGGTCCAGGCCACCAGCGTACATGGTCAAATTGGCTTAGTTTCTTCCTTGTCTTGTTTGATGAGATTGAGATTGGGGAGGGAAGAATTGGGATCTGGCCTGTTTTCTTTCAACCTACATTTCAAATTTGGATCAGAATGCTCCTGAAGAGCCTTCAGGATCATGGTATGCAAATGAAGACCCACTCTTTTTTCAAATAACATCCTTCTTTCTTGTTGAATCTTATCTCTGTAGGAGGGTTGACAAATGTTCCCTGTTATCAACCACAACTTAATATCTTTTCAGTGGAGGGTGCTGGTAGTCGGGGTGGGATGGGATAGAAGACAATGTTCCCTCTTGCAGCAGCTCCCATGGTGTTCCATGACCGCCAGAGTCTCCTGGAAAAGTCTCGATCTGTCATCTGCCACCATCCTGGTGAATGCATTGGATGATCGGTCCAGGAGCTAAAGACAAATCAACTCACCAAATGAAGCACAAGAATCAAAATTGAGGCTTTACCGCACCCCTTGCACCTCTTGAACTGCAGGGGGGAAAGGGGCACAAAGAGAGGAGCCTCTAAGACGCCTCATTAACCCAGACTGGCAGATCCTAAGTCCAGCAACACTCACATTGAGAACAACCAACCTGGTGTGCCCAGTGGAAACAGGGGGCCCAGAACGTGGAGAAAAATCCCACATTCTCTGCCTGGAATAGGTGTCTCCTCTTGTTGCGTAGAGAGCAGAGAATGCTTCTGAGCCAAACTTATTCATCATGAAGTCCATCCAACAGTGGTTATTCAGAGATGACTTAATGAGATTTTTGGGGGGGGAGAAGGTTGAGGCAGGTTTCTTGGTCCCAGTCGCATTTACCCACGAGCTAGTCTGCAGGACTCTGGGAGGTGACCTCTATAACTCCTACAGATATGGAACTTGGGCCATATGCAGTGTAAATTTCCACATGTGGATTTCTTGGCTGAAAAATATCCTTTGATGATTGTAGTGGGCATTGACCACATCTTATGGGTGCTTAGAACTTTTTGAGCCATGTTCCAGCCTTATGAGTCCCATGTTTTCCCCAAGGAAGAAACTTGGGGACCCATTTCCCAGCTTGCTTGGTTTCTAAGATGCGGGCACGTGACCTCATATCTGCTGATCAGACTTGTCTCCTCGAGGCTCTGATGTGAGAGAGAGCAAGGGGCAGAGAGGCCTCTGGTGGACCCCCCTTTGCTGATGAGGTGGTGCTCAGGCACCTGACTTTTGGGGGTGGAGTGGTTGCACGGTGGAGCAGCCCCTGGGGGGCAGCGGAGGGGGGTTCAGTGGTACGGTTTTGGTCCTTGATCTAAGAACCTTAGACTCAAGTCTCGGCTTTCTCAACCGCTCAGAGAGCAGTGCCCTGCTCCTAATGAGCCCCTTTGCTGGACAGTCTCTGTTGCTTACAGCCTGGAGTCCTGACTGGCAGAGGGGTCTGCGCTGATGAGGAGAACCAGGTAGCTGCTAGCCTGCTCCGTCCGGTGAGCGCATATCCAGGCAACAGAAGCCTGGTGAATTTATGTATTTATGAACGTATTTATTCGTTCTATTCAGGCCCCCATATGTGAGTAAGGGTGGGTCGGGAAACTGATCTATAGGCACGAATGAAGTTCCAACTGCAGTTTTAGACAGCACCCTGAAGTCTGGTGCCTTGGCATTTTATTTGGTTTTCAAACAGAATGCTAGCTAACTTTGACTCTGAATTATGGTGGCAGAAATGTCATAATGACAACGTGATTATGATTGTGCTTCTCTGTCACCTTATAGCATACAGAAAGTAGATCTCTATTCTCCATTGAACTTCTGGAGAACGGGTGGGCTTTCCTGCTCGCATGTGGTTATGAAGGAACTAAGGTTTGGATATCTTAGAAAATGTTTTCATTGTGTTATTTTCAAGTATACTTAAATCAAGTTGTTCTTTAAAAATTTCCAAAGAAATTCAGATTCAGTATGAGAATGCACCAAAAGTCTGTGTACCCAAAGTCAGTTCAGTCCAAAATTTCTAGAAGGATTATTTCTAAGTGACAGAAATGACAAGAGAGGGGTTTGAGTTCAAAGACTGTAACTCGGCAGGATTTCTATTGTGGGAATTCCAGCTCAAAGAAGACACCAAAACATTTTTTTTTTCGGGCTGAATATCGGAATTTTAAATGAGTTTATGTGGTCTAATACCCTAAAACTGGCAAAGTGGGTCTGTGTTTGCTCAAAGCTGAAGGAAACTTCCAGGACGCCTTAGTTATACCAACAGGAAATAGGCTTTTAGGACAATACATGCTTCAGAAGGGGAGTCCTCCCCCAAGCCCCTCTAACACATGGCCATGGGGAATAACGGACAAGGGAGCTTTTCTCAGTGTGCAGAATTTGGGGCACCCATCAGGGCAGACCAGAGAATGGAGTCCTCGTAATCCTCAGGTAGCAGCGTGTGCCTTCTACTCTTCACGGGAGACTGCTTACTGGTTTCCCCTGTTCCATTTTTCCAGCAGGTACGTGCACACGTGTGTGTGTGTGTGTGTGTGTGTGTGTGTGTGTGTGTATCATTATCCTCCCCCCCCCACTGCATATTGAGTATGTTTGGGGGTTGTTAAATGTATCATCTAATCACGGGTTGTGTGATCATCAGGAGCCACATCCAGAGCTGACCGAGAGAAATGCACAAGCGTGTATATATATATTTGATGTATGTAGGATAGTTGCATGTGTTAGACGGGCATTTAAGAATTACATGCATGGGAAGAAATGTGCGTGCATGTGTGTGCACATGGTGGGTATTCAAGGGGTGGAATGTAGCAGACGCTGCTATGGTTTCTGATTATTCGGCATGGTTTCCATATCCTTCCTCTGATGGAGTAATCCTCTTTTTCTTTGGAAAACCATCTCTACCTTGAACTCTGTTGTTTTGATGGGATTCTTCATCGTGGTTGCTAGTATTATTTTGGCCACAGAATTGGGGCACATGAGCCCGGTCTGTGCAGTTAAGAGTGAGCATGCTCCGGAGCACGGTGATTGTCTTAAAGATGAGCGTTTGCCCCACATTGGGCTGTCAGAGTCCTCGCTGAGATTTTTCAGCTCATGGAGAAGACCGTCTCTTTTCTGCGAGGCTTGGGTGGCGTGAGCCTGCGGCTGCCAGGGGCCACACGGCACACCACCCAGAGAGAATGTGGCTCGCTACTGAATCAGCTGGGATCTGCTGAGTACTTACTAAGCACCAGGCCCTGTTCTAAGTGCTGTGTAAGCTTCCTCTCATTTAATCGAGGCCCCGACTCTCTGAGATAGGTTTTAGTATGCTCCCATCTGAGAAGGGAGGAGATTGAGACAGAGAGAGCTTCGGTAATAAATCACTTGTCTTCACGGTGGAGCAAGGGCTCACATTCGGGAAGTCTGACTTGGTAGCCACACCGCCTTGCTGAGCAGAGCAGAGGAGAGCCCAGCAGAGAGGAGCTGAGATGTGCTTTGAGGAAGCCGAGACACGCCGAGAAACAGATCACGGAGGCCAGCCGCACACAGGGCTGTGCAGGGACTGAGCGCCACTGTTTGCCCTTCGGGGCTTTGAATGAGTCCAGGTGCATCCGTGTCACGCGTGAGTGGAGGACTGGGACCGTCACAACTCCACACGACATTCTGTTTCCACCGGAAGGAAACGTTCTACACGTGGGCTGCCCGACACAGCCCCCACTGGCCACATGTGGCTGCTGAACCATTAGAATGTGCCTAACGCACCGGGGAACGGGACTCTTAGTTTTGTCTCATTTGAATTAATTAAAATTAAAATTTAAATAGCTGGTAGGCACTGTGTTGGGCAGCATTGATCTGGAGGTGACAGCTAACGCTGTTCTCAGAGCCTTCCACTGCAAAACACGAAGGGGTGGAAGTCAGTTATTACAACCCAAGAGATTGGAAAAATAACAAAAAGCAAATATAAGGAGAAGAAAGGGAAGGATTAATGAAAACGAGAAAAAAGGTCACTGGCTCAGAAAAGAGGACACTAGCACGTAAATCCAAAAGCTAGGTAAATTGAAAGAAAGATGCACACATAATAAGGTAGGTAAAGAGCCGGCTAGCCCCACAAGGCACAAATACACAAAATTAGAAAGGAGAATGGAAAAATAGTCATGGACACAGAGGAAATTAAACAAGTTTTAAGAGAGTGTTTACTTGTCTTTATGCAGGTAAATATGAAAAAAAATGGATTACTTTCTAGGAAAATGTAGATTTCCAAAATTGATTGTATTACAGATAGAAGACCGAAACCAACCCGACGGGCCGCCATGGAGGAGGGAGATAGAGCTGTGCACCTCGGTCGGCCGGCGCGGGCTCTCCTGCCGCCTCCTGGCGCTCGGTCCACAGATGCTCACTTGTGCCTCGCTGCTGGGCTTTTCAGACTCGACAGGTGCCTTTCAAACAAAGTGCGAGTTCTATAAAACTTGAAGGAAAAGGAGAACCCCCAAACTCCTTAAATGGTACCAGAGGACTTTGTATATTGTGCTTTATACCAGCATGATATGGATTCAAATCTGACGAATCATGAAAAAGAATAGTTGAGGTGAACTTCACTTACAAAGATCAATAAAAAATCCCAATAAAATGCTAGCAAATAGAAACTATTAAAAGGAAGACATTTCCTTTAACAGCACAGGAAAAGAAAAGAATCATAACAAAGCAGGGCTATTCGCAGGAGTTAAAGATGGTCCAGTATAGAGTAATGTTTCCTTATACTCCATTTATTACCACTCTTGATTTAAAAAATTTTAGGAAGGGTGCCTGGGTGGCTCAGTGGGTAAAGCGTCTGCCTTCGGCTCAGGTCATGATCTCAGGGTCGTGGGATTGAGCCCCAATTTGGGCTCCCTGCTCAGTGGGGAGTCTGCTTCTCCCTCTCCATCTCCCTTTGCCCCTTCTCCCACTTGTGCTTTCTCTCTTTCTCAAATAAATAAACAAAATCTTTTTAAAAAATAAAAATAAAAAAGGCCTAGGGGCTCCTGGGGGGGGGTCTTCAGTCGGTGGAGCATCTGACTCTCAATCTCAGCTCAGGTCTTGATCTCATGGTCGTGAGTTCGAGCCCCACGCTGGGCTTTGTCCTGGGTGTGGAGCCTACTTAAAAAAAAAGTTTTAATGAAATAGGAATTGAGGAAAAGCCTAAAAGCACAGGTATTTCCTCAATAGGACAAAACTACATCTTGAGACAGAAGTAGCATTATTCTTAATGACATAAACCGATCAACAAGAGTGAAGTCCAGAACAATCACGAACACCCATGGTCACCATTGTCATTGGATAGTTTTTCTCCATCACTCAACACTAAGAAAAGACATGAAGGTGTAAAAGTCATAAAGAAAGAGACAAAATGATCATTTTTCCAAGTGCTATGCTTAGGTAACTGGAAAACCCAAGGAATCAATTGAGAAAACTACTAGCAGCAGTAAGAATCCAGGGAGGCTGCTGATTTCCAATCAACATTCAAAAATCAATAACTTTCCGAAATAAAATAGCACTTCACTAGTTAATATGCACAGAAACATGGGAAAAGATGCATAATCTCATTGCTATTTAATGAATCAAATGGAAACAAGTATCTTTGTTCATTGATCAGACTGATAAAGTTAAAACATGGACAGTAGTTAAAAGTGCAGGGAAATTGACATTGTTTTAAAATGTCAGTGAGAATAAAATCTGTGCAATTTCTCTTGGGGGCAACTGAACATTCTCTAGCATCATAGACACAATCCCAGTCTTTGACCTGGCACATCTAGGGGTTTATCCAACACATAACTTTCATGGGCACAAACATAAATATACAAGGGTGTTTCTTGTAGCCCAGTTTGAAATAGCAAGACTCGTAAAATCAGGGATGTCCAGCAGAGGGGGAATAATCATATAAATTTGGAATGGAATGCTATATGGTTGTTTAAAGGAATCTATAAGTGCAGATAGGGAACAATGTCATTCATATATATATATATAAAGGAAAAATATAGATATATAAAGGAAAAACCCACAAGACATCGATCAATGCTCATAGTATGCTCCCACTTATACCAAGAAAATAGAGATATATTAACAATGATCCCCGATAGATAAAGTAGGTAAAAACCAGAAGTTCAGACAAGAAGAAAGCCTTGCTCTTCCTTAATGTTTTAGTGTTTTACCTTTTCAATTGAGATGACCAGTATCAATATGTGAATGAGACCAGCGCTCATCTGGTCATCCGTGTGTTTGTGTATTCATGTAGCATGTCCTGAGCCTCCTCCCGCCTTTTCCCCTCCCCACCTGTGTCAGGTATCGTGCTGGACCCCAAGGAGACAGCAGGGAACAAAGCATGAACGTTCTGGTTTCTTCCTTCGTCAAGGTTCAACAGTCCAGGTGAGGGCTGTGCTACTCAAAGTGTGGTCCGCGGACCGGCAGCACGTCATCGGGAGCTTGTCGGAGATGCAGCACCTTGCACCCCACCGCAGACCTGCTTTTGAGGCAGACTCTGCATTTTAACCAAGTCCCCAGGGGATTCCCAATCTGGTTTGCAAGCGCCGTTGTAGGGACCGTTCCCAAATACTGCACTCTTGCTAGTTCAGGTTCAGTGTCTGGGCTAGAAGAGAGAGGGCGTAGTTAGAGCTCGCTGGGAACGCGCCACGGATGCTCACAGGAGTGTGGGGGAGGGAGGTTAATCCCCGCAGTCCAAATTGTACTATAACTTTACATTAATTCTCGTCCTGCCTTTCTCTCAGGAGTTAACAACAAAATAGCTTTGCTGTGCTGTTGCTACGGCAACAGGGTCTAAGAGCGCTTTTACTTTTCCTGTTTCCCAGAGCCTGCTGACTAGTCTCCCTGCCTCCAGCCAAGCCTGTTTTCTGTTAATCAAAGTTGAAATCAAACGCGTGGCCACGGGGACAATCACCGTCCCCGCGTGATGCCGAGGTGCACTAACTGCCTACCTTTGCATTCATTTAGGGCTGTAGGGTTACGCTTAACGGAGCCCTGAATTCAGAACACGGTCGCCCCTTCCCACGGAGAGGAGAATAGCTTTGAAAATCGTGCAGTTTAAAATTTCTGTAGTATTTTTTTGCTGTATATAGTAAAAAATTAGAAAATGCAAACAAATGGGAAAAAATACACAAGCTCTCCCAACTCATACGTGCATCTCATTTTCAGTGCCTGTGGGTTATCCCACTGTTGGGTGAAATGAGATGGCACAGGAAGCACTTGGTGCTCGGCCTGACATCTAGTGAGTCTACAAGTCGTGGGCATTCTCATCCTTCCTTGTCCCAAATACTAAGGCAGGTCCTGGGCACAGCCCTTCCCTTGCAGCTCTGACAGCTCCCACTCATCTCCGGCGTTCCAGCCAGTCCGAAGCTTTCGCGGGTACACCTGCTGGAGACCCAAACCCACAGTCGTCCTTGCCCAAAGGACAGAGCCTGGAGATGCGAGCACCAGGCTCTCCATACCGGGGGCACCAGTCCTTTAGACTGGACCATACCTCAGTCCCTGATAGACCTTGTCGGTAGCTACCTCTTTTTCCTTGTTGCTTATGAAACAAAGGTCTGGAGAATTTGGGAATGAGCAGGTCATGTGCACCAGTTCCCTGATCTTGGGCAAGGTTCCCCCATTTTATGGATGTGGTAACGGTGGTCCAAAGAAGTTACCTGAGGTCCTATACCAAACGGATGGCAGAGGGGACATTCAATAGCTTTTCTGGTTCTCTTGTCACATTAAAAAAAATGTAATGTTTTGTTGGATTATAACATATTGCAGTAAAGTGTACACATCCTATGTGTGCAGCTCAATGAACGCTCACATATGTACATACCCGTGTAACCACCGCCTACGTGGAAACCTAGAACAGGGCAGCACCCCAGCAGACTCCCTCGTGCTCGCTCCCAATCAACAGCCCCACCAGAGAAAGTCACTCTCACCCTAGATTCATTTTTGCCTGCAACATGTGGTTCTGAGGATCACAGAGGCGGCTACCACCGTTTACACATGAGCGATTCGTGACCTTGTGTGGAGTAACATCAATAGCGTCTGATATGTCCCGACTGCTTCCTCCGTACCAGGCCCTGTGCACACGCACATGTCACTCAGTGCTCGCACCTTGATGCGGCAAACACTGTTCCTACTTGGTATCTGTTGATGTCTGTCCACCCATCCATCCACCCATCCATCCATCCATCCATCTATCATCGATCTATCGATTTATCAATCCACCCACCCATCCACCTATTTATCCATTCACTCTTCTACCCATCATCCATCGATCTGTCTATATCTATCTATCTAATCATCTGTCTTACAGGGTTTAACCTTCACAATGTGGGGCAGATTAAGCAGTCTCTGGAAGGCTGTTTATTTGCATCTGGTGCTGGGCCTTGAATCCCACAGAGCAGGCTGCTGGGGAGGGAGCTGGAAGGAAGGAAAGTAGGGGGTAGCAAGACCCAGCTGGGAGCGATCTCCTGCGGTCCACCCTAACTGTAACTGGAAACACACAAGGAAGAGGATCCTGGGAAATGTCGTGCAGCCTGGCCAAGTTGACACATCACAAAGCTTCCCCTCTTCCCTACACATGGGGAAACTGAGCCTCAGAGAGGCTGATGGACATGCCCAGGGCCACACAGCCAGTGAGGGTCGCTCTGAGAGTGTGGCCCTGGAGCTCTCCTAACCCAGGCCCTACTGCACAGACCGTGGGAGGCCAGTGGTAGCAAGAGCATCAGATCCAGCGGGCTGTAGGGGAGGTCCTCGAGCCCAGGGGTACAGGGTGCAGCGTGGAGCCCTTCAAGAGCAGGGGTCTGGGGTTGTGCAGACACAGACACACAATGTCCGGGAAGGGAGTTAACCTCTGCAAACCTGTGTTCCGATATGCAAAATGGGTTAAAAATGGGTTGTACCTACTTCACATTGTTTTTGCAAGGATTCAAGGAGGTGATCCAAGGGCTTGGGGAGCCCAGTTACGATCTGTGATTCAAGAACTGTGCTGATGCACGGCACTCACCCTTGGGTGAAAAGCCTTCTCGGCTGGATGATGGGGAAGGGGTCATCATTGCCCAGCCCCAGGACCCCCGTCAGCCCAAGGGCACCAAGATGGAGCAGGGTGACAGCCGAAGGATCCGTACATAGGGCCAGGCGGGACTCGGCTCTGCCCAGGAGGGCTGCAGAGTCAGGGCGCTGATGTGGCTGAGGGGGACGCTGGGCAGGCAGGCCTAGGGAACGGACAGTCCCGGGAGGGGTGCCCCCCCACCCCGTCCATTTCCCTCCACCAGCAGAGCCGCGGCTTTCAGAGGAGGGTCTTTCAGACACTGGTCCTGCCAGCCCGTGGCCCCGGCTGAGTCAGCAGCGGGCTCCTGGGCATGAGGACAGCCCAGGCGGAGCCGGGGAAATGGAGCAGAACCTCGCAGCCCACTGCTCTGCCGGGGGTGGGGGCCAGCGCACCAGTTTCCCAGAGTCTGGTGCTAAATTTAGCATCTGGCTTCTTAGTGAGCTCAGTCTGTGTTTAGTCAGAGGTGGAATCCAGGGCCGATGAGACTCACCTGCCTGTCACTGCCCGGCTGGCCGGTGCCACCACCCGGGGGGAGACACAGGACACCGACAGTGACCCTCATCCCTGGCCACCCCCCTCCGTCCCCACGCCAGGGCTGTGAGGCCACCATGCCAGGTGCCTGACCCCAACTGGGGGGCCAGGGGGCCCCTCATACAGCTGCTTTTTTGGACCTGCTGACAATGATCTCCCAGGCTGGGTCGATTCCAGCTTTTCATCCGAGCTCCTGCTGCCTTCCGAATTTAACTCGGGGGGATGGGATTCACCACTGGGGCTGTGGGGCCCCAGGGTCCTTTTCTACTGGTTCAGGGAATCAGTTATTTCCTGAGGCCAGGACAGATCCCTGACTCCCTGGAAGTCAGGCTGGGGGTTTATGGAGCACCTACTGTGTGTGGGGCTCTGTGCAAGGCCTGTCAACCCAGAGCAGTGTTTAACACCCCGAGTTGCCACCATTCGTGGACCATGAAATCAGTTTGGTGGATCGTGACCAGCATTGAAGAGAACGAAATAAAATAGAAAAGACCAGAGGATGCTGAAAGTAGGAAGGTTATTGTTTCCTGGAATGTTTGTATGTGTAGGTAAGGACTAGATTGTAAGGTAAAATGCATTTCTTGCTAAGGGCCAAAGTCTAGAAGAGTTTCAGATACAGGGTCCTAGAGGGGGAGGCATTCTGATATGATGTAACTACAGCCGTGGGAAGGGGTGAACTGTGGGTTTGAATCCTGGGTCTGTCCCCAGCTGAGTCTCTATTTCTCTCTCTCCCTCTTTTTTAAATGGATTGTAATCCAGTTTTATAGGATGGATTTTTTTTTTTAAAGATTTTATTTATTTATTTATTTATTTATTTGTGAGAGAGAGAGAGAGAGAAAGCAAGAGACAGAGCATGAGTGGAGGGGGAGGGGCAGAGGGAGAGGGAGAAGCAGGCTCCCCGCTGAGCAAGGAGACCAATGTGGGGCTCTATCCCAGGACCCTGGGATCATGATCTAGGATCGATTTTAACAGAAGCTAGAGCTGAGGCACAGGACCTAGGGCCACAGTGGGTGCTCAACACTGGGTGGAAGCTGGTTATGTTGTTCCAAGTGCTCAGAGAGACCAGGAGAGGGGGTGGGACTAGCCCCAGGGCTGGTAGAAGCTTCACAGAGGAGCTGACAGCTAGCATGAGCTTACAAGGTGAATAAAAGCCTGTGAAGGAAAGTGGAGGGCGTAGGGTGACCGTCATCTCTCAAGGAGGGGGGGTGCAAAGGGTCTCTCCCAGGAGCAGTGAGGCTTGTTGGGCTGGCTGGTGGGTAGACCTGGAGGTGGGGAGTGACAGGTAGTGAGCCCGTTGGTGGCATGGGGCCCTGTGAGGATGGGGGTCCTGGAATCACATATGGGGAGTTGGGGCACCACCGGGGAGGCACAGGGATCCATTCATGGGAGGGATGAGGTCAGATTTGCCTTGAGGGTTAGCTCCTCACTCTGTATGCTTTTTTCCATGATTGGTTTTCAAAAAACCCTCCCCTCTAGAAACTTAGAGTGGCCCCTAGCTGAGGCCAGTACTCTCAGTCACACGGCTGCAAGGATGTGAATTCTGCCAGCATCCTGAAGGAACTTGGAATTGGATTCTTCCCCAGTCAAGCCTCCAGATAAGAATGCAGCCCAGCCAACACCTTGATGGTAGACCCTGAGCAAAGGACCCAGCTAAGCCACGTCTCGACTCCTGACCCATGGTGACTGTTTGTTTTGTTTTAAGCTGCTGTTTGTGATCTTTGTCTTGCAGCACAGAATGCTAATAGCTTGTCCACTGCAAACACTCTAACCCAGCACATTCGAATTAAAGTGTTCATCCTTTCAGCACACTTTCTCATTCCAAATTTTTTTATAGCGTATTTATTAATGGATAGTACATTCATATGGTAAAATCCAAAACCATGAAGAATTTATGGTAGAAAGTCTTCTCTTGCTTCCCTGTTCTCAATTACTCAGTTTCCTGCCCCAGAGACAATCTTGTTACCGGTTTCTTGTTAATCTTCCAGAGAAGTTCTATAAGTCTATGTGCAAATACCACTTCAGATCTACTTATACCTTGCACGAATGGCATTATGCTATATATACTATTTTGCACCTTGTATTTCAGTTAATATGTCTTGGAGATTCTGCATCACTACAAAGCTCTTTCTTTTTTTAGATAGATGTAACCAGGAGCGGTCCAACTGATGGACTTCTAGATAGTGTTCAATCTTTTGCTGTTACAAACAATATTGTAACATGACTTTGTACATTTGTAATTTAGCACAAATATCAATATGTATGCAGGAGAAATTTCTAGAAGTGGAGTTTTAGACTGAAAGGGTATCCGCATCTTTATAATAGTGATAGATATTGCCTCCCTTCCAGAGAATTCATAACAGTTCGTTCTTTTGCCAACAATATCAGAGTCCCTGTTTCTCTTACCCTCACCAAGACAGAATCAATCTTTTTGTTACTTGACAAATTATCTGGTAAAAGTTGGTTTCTTATGTGCATTTAAGTTGAGGTTGAGTATATTTTCATAGGTTCAAGAAACATTTGCATTTTCTTCTCCAAAATCTGTCTGTTCATATTCTTTGCCTACTTTCTTATCTGTTTGCTGGTCTTTTCTTCCCCCAGATTGATCTGTAGAGCTCTTTATTAGAGTAATTAGCCTTTTGTGATATGGATTACAAATACTGTATTTTTCCTAGATTGCATTTTGATTTTGTTTATGGTGGTTTTGCAGTATTTACTTCTACAGAGTCCAGTTTATTAGTTTTGCCCTCCCTCCCTCCCCTCCTCTCCTCTCCCTCCCTCCCTTCTCTTTTTCTTTCTTTCATGGCTGCTGGGTTTGCCATGCTTAGAAAGTCCTTCCCCACTCTGAGACAATAATAAAAATTTCCCATTAGTCTGCTTCAAAAATATTGGTAAATATGGCACAAGGAAGTCAGGTTCTCTGAAATTGACCAATAAAAAGACCTCTGGATAACAACCACAGAGGGAGGAGAAATCCCAACTTTTGAAGTCCCAGGATGGAGGCAGGTACAGTCTGGGCAAAGACTGAGCGCAGAAGTCAAGGAGATCCCAGCGTAGATCAGCCTGACTTCCCCTAGTCCTGGGGCCCAGATTTTGTCCCAGCTCCAGGCTCTGTCACCCTGAGTACCTGAGGCCCATGATACCAGCAGGTGCCAGCGTCTTCATCAGTAAAATGGGAATCCTATTACCTGCCCCACTTTGCGTGCCTCACTGGGTCGCTGTGAGGAACAAACCAGACCACTATGCAGGAAAAGGCCTTGCAGACCGTCCAGTCCCGTATGCACGCAGGTTCCCCTTCTCAGTCATCCAAGAATAAACATGTCCAGTCCCATCTACCCCAATGGCTCCCCCACCCTCAAAAGTGCCCTGGCTGGCACACTCCCAAGTCATGATTCGGCCCCTGGCCCCACATCCTCTGCATCCAAGCAGTGACCAAGACTCGCCGATTCTGAGGCTACAATTTCTCCTGCATGTGTCTTTTTTTCATTTCCACCCCCAGTGCCATTATTCTGTGTTCATCATTTCTTGGTTCAACATAACGTCTTCAGTGTCTGCTGGTCACTGTTCCTTTTCTTCCCGTCTCCTGCTCCCCAACCCCCGACCCCAGCTCCCCTGTCCTTGGGGGGGAGCTGGTCACACCTGCTTGGAGGCTTTTAAGCACAAATACGGAGGCAGAGCCGGTGATTGCCTGCGCACAGCCACAACCCCCTTCCTTGCTTGCAGACCCCAGCATGGCTCAGTAGCAGGTGAACAGGGCCCTGCTCCCGCCCCAGGGGCGTGACTCCTCATTACGTTAGCCGATCACGTAGGTCCCCGCCCCCTTCCAGTGATTGGCTCAGGAACGGGCGTGGGCCCAGTTCCGGCCAATGAGATGTGGCGGGAAGATGGCCCGGGGAATTCGGGCTCTGGAGGGTGGCCGGTGAGGACTGCCGTTCGGTGTGCGTGCGGGTGTGCGTGCGACGTCTGCAACCGGGGCAGGACCCTCTGCCCCGCGAGCTGGTGACGGCAGAACGAGAGCAGCAAGAACCTGGGCCCAAGATAATGCTGAACCGCTGAGCTGATCGCACCTGGAATTTCCCTACGCGCGCCGGCTTCTCCCTGAGATCACCAGCGGGGGACGCGTTCTGGGTGGCGTTTCTGTTACTCGCAGCCACAGGTAGGCCCGCTGCTGCACATACGAGGCCCGCCTCTGCCGGCGGGCGCAGCTGCCACGTGGGCGTGCCTGGCGTGGGGGACAGCTGGTTCTGCAAGGGTTTGCCCGGGTTAACGTGTGTGGGGCAGGTGGTGTTGGCCCGGAGGAGGGAGGGTGCGGGGTGCGGGCGTGGTGGCAGAGATGCGGAAGCCAGGAGAACGGGAGCAGACCGCGGTGAGGCTCCTCTGCCTCCCCTTCCATCACCCCCACTCTTGGGGACCTGCTCTAAGGAATCGGCTGTGGGTCTTGCCGGGGCAGGGCCGGCCAGGAGTCCGGAGGAGGTCGTGTTCACGGAACAAGGTGGGAGACCCTGAGCCCAAACCATCCGGGCCCATCAGGAGGAACGTGTAGCACCAGGGGCTGGTTGGGGCGGTGGCTGCCGGCACTCCAAATGGAGAGGGGAAAGCGGCCCAGCCCAGGTCAGGGGCCACAGGGTGCGAGGGGGCTGGAGGGGGGCAGGAGGGAGAAGAGCCCACTCAAGGCCTCAGCTCGGAGAGCGACCACAGAGCCCGGAGGCTGTGCGGGGCAGTCTGGGAGTAAGGCACCAAGGCCCACCCTTGGGCTCCCGGAGATGCCACGGTGCTGGGGCCAGAGTGGGTCACGAGGGGCGGCCCATGGGCCAGCAGACAGGGGGCAGGACAGCCCTGACTCCCACCCTTGATTTAGAGGTAGACAAGTACCAGGTCTGGGAGATGGGCCTCCGGTATAAGGCTAGTCCCGAGTTTCTGGTGGAAGCAGGGTGGTGGGTGGAGTCTGCAGGAAGCATCCTGCTTGAATCTGAACACCCCAGTGCTGGCCCATGTGGGAGTCATGAGCTCTGGCGTTCCCCGCGGTCCCTAGCACCAGGAGAGGGCGGCACCGGGCTCGTGCACACACCCCGGGGGCCGGTGTCCCGCAGGGCAAGCCGGCAGCCTTGTTTGCTAGCTGTCACCTGCAGTCCCCTGGGGCTCCACAGGGCCTTCCCGTGTTTGCGTCCTCCGTCCGCAATCCGACAGCCGTGTTCAGATGCGATGGGAGTGCAGCCCGGCCGTCAGGGACAGGGGGCACCTGCAGCTGCCTTCTGTTGCCATAGCGACGAGGTAGGGAAACTGCCCCGGAGCTCAGGGGCTGATTGGACTGCAGGGCCAGCCTGCTTTCGTCCGTCATCAGGGCTCTGAGGCGTGAGAGCATCCGGAAATATCTGAGACGAAATTGAAGTGGATGGGATGTTAGCGGTTTGACTAAAGGCTGTTGACCCCCTTCCCTCCCTCCCTCCCTCCTGTGGCTACCACCAGCCACAACCAGACAATGTCCCGGCTCCTTGTGAATTAGCGATGGCCGCCAGAACGGCAGTCCCACTTCCTGCTGGCACACGGACTCACGGAGAATAAATACGTGTCTTCCAGAGCATTCTTCAGAGTGACCTGACGATGGGCTTGCGGTGTCCTAGTCATGCCGGGCTGCCGTAACAAAACACCCCGGGCTGGGCGGCTTCAACCATAAACAGTTACTTCCCGCAGTCCTGGAGGCTGGGAAGTCCAAGCGCAAGGCGCTGGCTGATTCGGTTTCTGGCGAGGCTCCGCTCCTGGCTTGCGGATGAGCACCTGTCGCGGTGCGCTCACACGGCCTTTCCTCTACTGTGTGCAGAGAAGTAAGCTCTCCGTGTCCCTTCCATAAGGGCACTGTTGCCAGCATGGGGTCCCCGCCCTCATGACCTCATCCCACCCTCCCTACCACACCTCCACATACCATCACATGCGGGAGCTTTGACATATGAATGTGGGGGTGAGCACGGGCGTTTAATCCACAACATGGGAAAGGAATTGAAAGTGGCCCCTCGGTACCTATCAGGAAACATTCTTATTTCATTCATTCATCCGTCATTCATCTAACGATTTTTGTGAGTGCCAGACGCTATTCCACGTCCTGAGGATATAGCGTGACAATAATTCCCACGCCGTGTCCCCTCTGGCTTATGAAGATCCCGGAGCTGGTGTGGACCTTTCCTGAGTCCCTTTGTGATGACAGGTCTCCAGGGTGGTGGAGTCCTTCCCGACGCCCCCCACCAGCAGGCCCGGTTTGGTTTCCCCTTCTCTCTTCGCCCCTTCCTCCGCCCGAGTCTATTTCACTTCCTCTTGGTTCTTACCAAATTTGCCGTGACATTTCTTCTGGATGGTCTGACTATTAAAGCTCTTCATTTCTGGGGGAAAAGGATTTCCACACCTTGAAGCTTACCTTTTGGTGGCAAGGATAGGAAAATTGATAAGTAAGCAAGTAGCTCTATGCTCAGTGAATGGCAAGTAGAATCAAAAAGGCACAAAGCAGGGGAGGATGGTGGGGGCGCTAGATGGGGAGTGGTCACTTAGAAACTCATCTCCCACCAGTGGCTTCCCGCCGACTTCTGACCTCTCCTGGGAGACTGGGACCCCTCGTCAGCAAGTTTTGGCTCCGGGATTTTGCCAAAACTTTCTTAGCCTGTCCAAACTCCAGGAGATTTCCATGATGTCTTCTCTCTTCTCTCCTTCTGTGGGGTCAGACTTTGGTCACTGTGGCCTCCCCCTGCTCCTCCTTATTTCCTTTCCTGAAGACATTTCCCCTAATAAAAACCTTGCATGGCTAATCCTGTCTCTGATCCTTGCAGGACCAGGAGAAACACAGATCTGAAGAAGTTAGAGAGTGAGCCGCGTGGACTGCCAAAGGAAAAGTGTTTCAGGCCAAGGGAACGGGGCTGCAGTGGGTCCTGAGGAGCATGGCTGGTTTGCGTTAGATGTGGGATGTGATTTTGCCCAGTTTACTCGAAGGTGGTTAGCCTGTTACTGTTATCCTGGCAGGAGACACAAGTCTCGTGGGTCAGAGACAACAGACTTCAGTTCTCCTGGCCCAGCAACGCATTCGAGGGCAGATGCTCTCCTCCTCCTGCTGGGAGGGGCTGCGAAGTCCCGTTGCAGGGGGCTGGGTGTAGAGAGGAGAAGCAACTGCCCCAGCAAGGGCAGGAACCAGGTAACTCGGGAGCTGGAGGACACAGAGTAAATACCCCAAGTGACCAGTCACCCAGCGTCTCACAGGAGGCTTGTCTTTACCTTCACCCAAGACTTACCCAGACCTGACCACACATCCCACGAAGGGCCAGGTGCCACCGCCCTGCGGGTCCTGGAGAGACCCCACCCCCTTCCCTGCTGGCCCGAGTAGCAAGGCTGAAACAGTTGTGAGCCTTCCATTTTCCACATTGTGTTTGGTGATGGCGGGACTCAGGAAGGGTGGGGGCGGCCTGGGAAGAGCACACGGTGCCTGCTCTCACCAGCACCATAATTACTTACCCCCACCCTCACTTACTACCAGCACTTGCCCTGCCACCAGGGTCCAGCTTGCCACCAAATTAGCAAAGCGATTTGCTCATGTGGAACGTGCCACTGTTGGGAGCTCCTCTCTCATTATTAGCTAATTTGCTGTGCTTTAACAGAGCCTTCTTCTCTATAACCATGGCAACAATGCAGAGCGCCGTGCATGCCTTTATTTTGGACTCTGGAAGCCCGAGCATGGTCTATTTCCGTCTCTGGGCTTCGGAGAGGCTGGGTGGGTCTGGAGGCATGGGGCTAGAGCTGGGGGACACACCTGTGCCCGTGGTTGCGTGACCTCAATCGCAGAACTTCTCCTCTGGGGCCTCAGTGTCCTGACTGTGAGGTGTGGGCGCAGGGGTCCCTGGCCTCTGAGGACTCTTCCGGCAGCACGTTTCCGTGAGTGGGAGAGCGGTGTGTATCCAGGATCCAGAGGCAGAGTTCCGCGGGAGGCCGTGAGCTGGCTGTGTCCGTGGGGATGTGGGCTGTTGCAGCTGGGAGTCCCTCTTTCTGCTAATTTAGTGTCCTCACTATGTAATTATACTGTGAAATTCCCTGACTGAAGACACTTTTTTTTTTTTAAATATCCTTCCCTGACTCCCACCACTCATTGCCCAGATTCGTGAATGGGGAAGGTGGGCGTTTGCAGCTTTTGGCGGAGAACGAGGGATGTTATGCAACCTATCCTTCTCTGAATTTCCTCAGCACCACCCCCACACTGGGATTCAGGAGGAAGGAAGGGGAGGATGTGGATTTTGACCCCTCTGGGCCTCAGTTTTCCCATCTGTCAAATGGGGAGGTACTTTTTTTACAGAGTGGTGTGAAAAGACATGCTGTGCGTCTGACCGCGGGGAGTGGGAGCAGAATGCAGACTTTCTCCCTGTTGAGATGATCTCGGGCAGGTGCCTTCACTCCTCCCAGCCTCAGTTCCCGGTCTCTGAGTGGGGTCGGTGATAGGTACCTTACAGGGGTGTTGTGGGGGTTAAGTGGGACACTGCTAAGCAGTGCCTGGCATTCCGTTGATGCTCAGTGGTTGGCATCGATGATGATTGTTCAGCGAAGGTGCTGTGTCCTGTTGCACCTGCAGGGTCCCGTGTAGAGCTGGGCAAGTGTCCCAGGAGGCTGTGGGCAGGGCCGCCCGTTCTGGGAGATGTGGTCAGAACTGGCAACGCATGGACCTGTCAGCTGCGTTCAGAGCGCTTCTCGGAGCTCCCCAGAGGCAGTGTTGATGCCACATCGATGAGCCCCGTCCCCCTGATGCGCTCCTGACATTTCCTGCCTGCCTTCCCCGGCCTGACTGGGCCAGCAGTCAGACTGAGTCACAGCCGCTCCCCCCCCCGCCCCCACCCCTGGCCACCCCGGGGCGCAGGCGGGACGCGGCTCTGCAGAGTCCAGCTGCTGACAGGGGGCTGTTTCTCTATATTCCTATTTTAAAACTTTACAATTTGTTTCTTATTTAACATGCTTACTGTTGCTATTCTCACATAAAGGAAACACTTGGGATGCTTTGACCTTATTGATCTAGGGCCCATGTCAACGTGTGTTTGTTGGAACACGGATGAAGGTCTGGAGGGAAGACACTGGGAGTTTAGTAGATGTTACCGCTGGGGGCGGCTGGGACGTGCCGGGGCGGGATTAGCAGAGGTGTTTAATTTTGCTTTGAGTGAGTGCTCCTCCGTATTTTACGGTCAAAAAATTTAAAATATAAACAAGATGGGTTGCTTTGGAACTGGATATACGTTTTCAAAATTTAAAAAGACCAATGTTGAAAACACTTTTCAGGAGGAGTTCACTTCCATCGTGTTTCTTTGACTGTTTAGATGGGGCTGATCTTCGAACTCCCCCTGGGAATGAAGGTGTCCCGTTATTCTTCTTCTCGTTTCCCAAACGAGGGAGCACAGCCTCTGCCCCAGGACCCTGGGCGCATCAGCTAGCTCATGCCTGCTCCCGTTCCTCAAAGGGGGCCTTTCTTTCCCTCCCACCGGTGAGGGGAGATACTGAGACTCTTTGCAGACCTGTCTCCTGGTGAAGGGCAGGCTGGACGCGGGCTTCACAAAGCCCTAAGTACCCGCTGTATACACAGCCTCTTTGGGGGAAGATGCTCTGCAGCGGGGACCCTGGGTCCCGCTCGAGAGAAAACCCAGGGAATGGTCTCGTGGGAGGTGATGCTTCCTGCTTCAGAGGACTGCCTCACCTTGGACCTGAGAGAGGTCTAGCCAGTGTTGGCTCGTTTCAGGGGGACAATGCCATTCCCCCCCTTGATTTTCAGAGTTCCCTCTGGTGGGCATCAGGGCATTCGCACTTTACGGCTGAAGTCAGCAAATTTTACAAGTGGAGATCGAAAGCCTGCGTTCTGGTTGTGTGCCCTGCCAGGCTGGGGCTGGAGGACAGACAGCCACAGGCTCTTACTGGCGGGGGAAGGTGTGGGGAGGTGCCGACTCATCCTGGGGGTGGGAGGGGTGGCGTCTCAGCAAAGGGTTTGAATCCCGGCTCTGCCATCAATTAGCTGTTTCCTTACCTATCAGCCTTGGTTTCCTCATCTGGAAGAGAGGGATTCCAAACACCTCCCAGAATTGAAAGAGGACTCCATTCTTGAGGTCAAGCATGTAGGGTGCCCCAAGGGATGACTATTAATAATAATGCTCAGAAGACATGAACTTGTACGGTGGAGAAGGGCTGTGTGTGAGGCAGTTGGGGACGTGAGGGCATGAGAGCGAGCAGAGTGATGTCACAGGCGCTGTGGCATCTGGAGCTAACCTGCCACTGACCGGCTGGATGGCCCTGGTGGGTTCCTTCTGCTCTCTGGGTCCCAGAGCTAAGCTGAACACCTCCATGCAAGGTGCACACACATCCATGGGGCTTGGAGGTGTTTCTGTCGGGCCCATCCCTGCCGACCCTTCTGTCCTTGTGCAGGGAGGGAAGGCAACGGGGCGGCCTGTCCCCCAGCTCCTAGAGGAGGCTGCATTTCTGAGCCAACCAGGCACAACAGACTGGACGCAGTCTGGCTGCCCCTGACTGGGTCATTCCTGAGGCCACACTGACCTCAGACCCTGGAGCCCCAGGCCCCACCTGCACCTGCTCACGGGCCTGGGATTTGGCTTTCGGACCCCCTGTTTTGGTTTGGGTCCGTTGTTCCTCCTAGGTTTTCTGGGATTCCAGCAGCTCTGGCATCCCAGGCGCCCCCAGCCCCTCTGCCCGCCCGATGCCCCAGCAGTCCCTTCTGGAGCCAGGTGGAGGTGTCTTTGTGTCCCCTGACACCACGCTGGGGCAGCAGGCGACGTCTCTGCCCCGGGATGCCCCCCGCTTTCCCTCTTTGGCCTCCTGGCTGTGGCTGCCCTGGCCCCGCACGCCCCTCCCCCAAGCCCCACCCTGACCTGAGCCCCCGGGCCCCCGGGGTGGGCGAGGACACAGTGGCCACTGGCCCGGCACTGTCTCAGGTGTTGGGGTTTCCCTCACTCGGGGCCAGCCTGAGGCCGAACAGCCTAGCCCTTCCCGTGCCTCCTTCAGCTCTTCCGACTCAGGGAATCTGGCCCCAGGAAGGCACTTTGCCCCGCCGGCCCCTGTGGCCCCAGCTCACCCAGCCACACTAGGAGGTTGGCAGGGGGGTGGGGGGTGTGGAGGCCACATTTCCCCTGGAGTGCTGAGCCCGACAGCCACACTTAGCCTGGGGGCTGTACCCGGCCTGTCCTCGGGCTCGTGCACAGGGCCCAACAGAGCACCTGCTTGTCAGGACGTCTGACGCAGCATCTCGGGGTGAGCCCTCTGTGCAAGTGGAAAGCACGTGCAAATGCCTTCCCTGCCCCTCCCCCGAAGCTGGTGGGAGCAGGTGTCCAATCCCGAGGCAGGCCGGGAGCTCCCTGCAGGTGTTGGTGGTGGAACACAGACTCATCAGCAGTGGAGACTGGACCAGGTCCCCTAACCCCCGTCCAGAGCTCTGGCACACGCCAGGACACTAAGTGTTTGGAGTGGCCGACGGCCAGCTCTTTGTGGCCGACCTTCATCAAATCCACGCCGGGCGTGCCCGCTGTGCCAGGGCCTGGCCTTGGGCTGGTTCCTCAGACACCGAGCTGGGCCGGCAGGTGACTGTGTAGGGACGCACCTTTGCAGTGGGTCAGCTGCCTCTTCTCCAAACCACAGCTTGGACCGTGGCCAACAGACATAAAAGAAGAAATCCAACGATCCGGGCGATAGTGGAAATTAATAGCGGGAATTAATTGCCAAGAGCACAGAGACCGTGGCCACAGGTTTGGGTGACAAAGTCAGAAACCTTTCTCCCTTGGGTAGGCTGTGTTCACAAAACCCTCGGCTTCGTGAAGATGCAAGGGGCCCTCCCTCAGTGAAAGAGCGGCCGTGGGGGATGGGCCTTGATCCCGAGCCCTGCCCTACCTACCTCTCTCTCGCTGGGCCATTTTGGGCAGTTCACCACAAGTCTCTGAGCCTGTGTCTCCATTGTAAGATGGGGAGAGAAATCCCAGCGGGCGGCGCTCTGGAAGAGGCAGCCAGGCGGGAGGGAGAGGGGGCTCTGGAGCCAGCCTTCCCGAATTCGGTTCAGGCACTGTCCCCTGTTGGTGGTACGACCTTGGGGCAAGTCTGAGCCTCAAAGCCCTCATCTGTAAAATGGGGATGAAACGACAGGGCTCGCATCAGATGCTCTGGTGAAGATAGAATGAGACCACAGGGTCTGCGCTCTGTTCACGATGGAATTTTTATGAATAATATGGTGCGTAATTGTAACATTTATTGAGTGCTTATCACGTGCCAGGTACTGTTCTAAGAGCTTTCTAGGTGTTAATTCACTTGACAACCTGCAGAGGGAGAGACAATCATTGTCCTTATCCTGCAGATCCGAAGAGCAGGTGAGGAGGTTGGTGGCTGAGTGGAGGGGACCGTGACGTTACCCAGAGCCGACGCAGCGAGCCGATGCCCTGTGATGAGCCGTTCCTCAGCGCACAGCCCGCCGGTCTGGGGGGACAAAGGCTCAGAGACCCCACCTGGCTTTTCTGGAGCGGGGGCTCAACCCTTCCCAGCCCAGGACCGCTACCCATGCAAACCTGCTCTTTCTCTCATCCCATATATGCCTTTGTGAGACCACCACCCAGGCCTCTCACCCATGAATTTGGGTGCCTCCTAAACAGGGTGGATGAGAGCCTTCTGGGCAGAGGGGCCAGGATGTGGGTCAGGGCGCAGAGGGTGAGATGGCATCGGATTCTCAGGCACGTGGCTGAGTTGTTTGGGGCTGGGAGGGTGTGCCTGGGGGGCGGGGAGGTAAGCAGGGCCCGGTGTGTGGTTCCCAACACTACGTGCATGTGGGGTCACCGAGGTGCTGTAAGAGTGCTGAGGCTGGGGGCCACCCCCGAGATTCTGACTACCTGGATGATGGGATTTTTTTTTAATTTTTTTATTGTTATGTTAATCCCCATACATTACATCATTAGTTTTAGATGTAGTGTTCCATGATTCATTGTTTGTGCATAACACCCAGTGCTCCATGCAGAACGTGCCCTCCTCAATACCCATCACCAGGCTAACCCATCCTCCCACCCTCCTCCCCTCTAGAACCCTGCATTATTTGTTTTTCAGAGTCCATCGTCTCTCATGGTTCGTCTCCCCCTCCGGTTTCCCCCCCTTCATTCTTCCCCTCCTGCTACATTCTTCTTCTTCTTTTTTTCTTTCTTAACATATATTGCATTATTTGTTTCAGAGGTACAGATCTGAGATTCAACAGTCTTGCACAATTCACAGCGCTTACCAGAGCACATACCCTCCCCAGTGTCCATCACCCAGTCACCCCATCCCTCCCACCCCACCCCCCACTCCAGCAACCCTCAGTTTGTTTCCTGAGATTAAGAATTCCTCATATCAGTGAGGTCATATGATACATGTCTTTTTCTGTTTGACTTATGGATGATGGGATTTTTAAATGATTTCCTGTTGATTCTAACACCACATCGACACCTGGTGATCTAGGAGGTCATCCAAGGAAATGCAAGCCGCGTTCAGTATATAGACTTGCACTGTCCCATTCATTAATTCCCTGTAAGTAAGATTAAACATTCAGCTCCTCAGTCCCACGAGCCCACGTCCAGTGTCCAGGGGCCACACGTGGCTGGTGGTCACCATACTGGACAGCACAGACCACACTCGGCCTTGCAATCATCTCAGAAAGCTCTAGCAGATAGGACCGGTTCATCTTTAACTCCACCTGCTTGGAATGAGAAGCCAGTTAAGCATTCTGAGAAGCAGAGCCCTAGGGGCCGGTTTCTGCTGGTCAATAGGTGGGATGCAAGCCAGCCTGACTGACCTCAGAGGGAGTGCTTAGGGGACTGTTCTGAGGGTCGGGGGAGGGGAAGCACTGAGCCCCAACATCGACATCCGAGCTGGAGAGTTGGGCTTGGTTCGGGAAGGGGGCGGAGAGAATGCAGAACAGAGCAGGTGGGACAGACTGCGTGGTGGTGAGGAAGGAGCAGGAGTGCGGGCGCTGCTTTCTGGGTCCGTGGCCTGTAGGTGCCTCCCTGACAGCAGTTCTGGACCAGGGGACGTTTGGGCATATCTTGAGACATTTTTGGTTATCATGACATGGGGTGTTGGGGTTGTGGGGTGCTCCTGGCATCTCACGGTGGAGGCTGGCAAACATCCCCCTGCTCGCAGGACTGACGCCCACAACAAGGAATTTCCCGGCCCCGCAGTGTTCACCGTGCAGAGGCTGAGAAGCCCGGGTCTCGGGGGAGGAGGAGGACCAGTCTAGACGGGGTGGTAACGACCATGGAGGGAGAGGTGAATGGACTGGACGGTGCTCTCAGTCCTCGTGACCGTGGGTGGTGAGCTCTCCTGCACACAGTGACCATCAGACCCGGAACTCAGGAAAGGGGAGGAGGGGAGCCTCCAGACCATCTGCTGCATCCAGACCCCGTGGTGGACCCCTGGCTGCTCAGTGGGAGTCGGGCTGAGCGTGGGCCTTTGGGAGCAGCCACCCTCTAGGGGCGGGCAGATGGTGAGGAGGGATGCCACATCTTTGGAAGGCTCTTTGTCTGGTGCCAAGTGCTGTGTCCCTGCAGATCCTGCTTCTGTGGTGCCCACAGGGTCCCGCCCATCCTGCATCTTTAGGCATCTGTGGACGGTAACCCCATAGCTTTGCTGCTGGAGGACTTTACCCCTCCGGCTACATGTCGCAGTGCCTCAGCTTGTTGCTGAGAGATGTCTTCCAGACTCCTTGTGAGCCAGGCCACAGGCCTCCGGGTGTGGCCCTTTGGCTATGGGGGGTAAGGCTGGGAAGGGGGGCCCGCTCTTCACTGCTGGGGCCCCTCTGTCCCCCACACCCCCCAGGCATGCACGGAGGTCGTCCACGGCAAGGTGGCCGAGTCCTGGGCTCAGGATGGCTTTGGTGACTGGGGGGGTGAACAGTGCCATCAGCTTTGAAGGCTGTCCCATAGGGGGTTGAATAAGACCCTCCCGAAACCTATGTCCACCTGGAACCTCAGAATGTGACCTGATATGGAAATGGGGTTTTTGCAGGTGTCCTCTGTTAAAGATCTCGAAGGGAGACCCCCTAGATTTAGGGAAGACTTTTGATCCAGTGAGATGTCCTTACAAGGAGGGGAGAGGCAGAGAGATCCCCCAGTGAGAAGTCCGCTGGAAGACAGAGAGTCTGGAGGGACAGGGCTGCAAGCTGGGGGCAGCCTGGAGCCACCGGAAGCTGGAGAGGGAAGGAAGGGGTCTCCCCAGAGCCCTCAGAGGGAGCATGGCCCCTGACACCTGCTCTCAGACCTCCGGCCTCCAGACTGAGAGCATGTTCCTACTCTTCAGCGCGCCCTGGTTTGAGGTGCACGGTCACGGTAGCCCCAGGCCCCTGGCGCAGACCCCTGGGTTTACACGCTCAGTGAACATTGAACACATTGCTTGTCTGGCTTCCTGGGCCTCACTGTTTGGGTGACAAGGGAAGGCTGGAGGCAGGAGGGCTTGCTGTCTCTGTCCACTCGCCAGTTGGTGGATGGAGGGCTGGGGAGGGGATGTGGGTCCCCTGCAGCCAGGGAACCATCTGGTGGCAGACGGAGGTTTGCTGCAGCTCCTGATCCTCACGATCAGTCGTAACGTTGGTCTTGACACCTAACACTGCTTTACAGACCTCTCCTTCAGTCTCACTATGACCCTGTTGAGTAGCCCCGTTGCTTTGGTGAGGACACTGAGGCCCAGAGAGGTTCCCTAAGACTCACAGCTCGCAGGAGGCAAAGTCTGGGGAAGCCCCAGGAAGCCCGGCCCAGAACGCTGGCTGGGACCGGTGCATGTTGGCGGGCCAGCCTCTCTTGTTGGGTGGTTGTGGCCACCTTCTGGAGCTTTTGGGTGGCCTGCTTCTGCCAGCGTGGGGTGTAGCGGGGCCGAGGACGCAGGAAGGCAGGTGCTGATCCAGTGCGGTCGAGGGATGCTGTCTAGATGAAGCCATTTCAGGGCCGACGCCCCAGACCTGCCGTGTGAGACTCCAGGGCATCTGTGCGGATGCCGCCGTTAGAGAGACGGCCGACTTGGGGTGGATCCCACACCCCCAGAGACCGAGGCAACTGGGACTCCACACAGGACGCCGTGGTCTGACCCCATCAGTCCCCATCCAGACCCGTCAGCTGGAGATGTCCCCGGGAAGTTAGTCATCATGACCAGGAATTAGTCACCGTGCCCCTCCTCCTACACCTCTCATGGTGGGGGGGATGGAAGCTTCTGGACCGGGTCTGGGACTGCTGAGCTTGTGTGCGGCAGCAGCTCTGGGTGTGCGCTTCCCTGGGGAACGCCGGCCCTCCCTGTGTCCCTTCCCGACTCGGCCTCCGGGACGCGGTGTCTCTCAGGCTGGGGGCCACAGCGGGGACCCCGCTGGACACAGACTCCAGAGCTCTGTGCGGGACCTCACAGAATTTGGAATGCATGGGTCGAACGGTCCCATGATTTGACATATTTTGTCACCACCCACCTTCTGTGACCCCGAGGACACCCCCGGTTTCTAGGAGCTGAGGGAGCCGCACGCAGGGCTCGGGGCATGTGGTGGACCACACGGTATTCGGAGGCCAAGGGCCCCGGTGGGGGTGGGGGTGGGGGTGGGGGAGGACGGCCGCTCCACGGCCCACGGCGGCCAGTGGCCCTCTGGGGGTCCAGGCTCAGACCTCCTCCGACACGGCTCCCCAGACCGGGCGTCCTGTGACAACGGATAGGATGATGCAGATGGCGTGGCGGCTGCTCGTGGCTCCGGCGGCTGACTTGTGGCCGCTGGGCCTGTTGACCTGTTTCCGCGAGTCCCCTGAGCCCCGCGGGCCTTGGCTCCCTCAGTGAGGGACCCAGGCCCATGGTAATGGCCCAGCTGCCTCGCAGGGATGAGGTCTGAATCAAGAGGAGCCGGAGCGGGGCAGCGGCCGGTGGACCACACCCGCCCCGGGGGGCTGGGTGCTGCTTGGTGCTCTCACGTGCTGCCCGAGCTGGGGACGCTGGCCGTGTCTTCGGAGAGGGCGCTGTCCTTGGCACACTTCTGC
The DNA here is from genome assembly GCF_004348235.1 of Phoca vitulina. NCBI lineage: Eukaryota > Metazoa > Chordata > Mammalia > Carnivora > Phocidae > Phoca > Phoca vitulina. The sequence goes on from NW_022589768.1 coordinate 857,778, forward strand.
AATCCTGCGGTCAAAGGGCAGGTGTCTTCAGGCCCTGCTTCCATGCTTAAAAAAATGTCCTTGTTATAAAGGAAAGAAAAGATGGGGAAAAGCCCCTTAAGAATGGAAGGGAAGTGTGTACAACATGGGGTCACCATGCTGGCCACCTGAGCCGGGCGTGGTCTAACCTCCTCAGGCGGGAGCCCAGGCCTTTGGTGATCTGACCCGCGTCTCTCTCAGCAGCCTGCTGTCTCCCGAGCGGCACTGGGCTTACTACTGCTCATGTATTTTTGAACGATCGGCTACCTTGTCCGTGCTCGCGTTGTTGCCTTTGCCAGGAGTTCTCTTTCCTTTCTGCCTGACAGCCCCCTTCTCATCCTCTGAGGTGGATTTACAGGAAGCTAAAGCACGTCAGCCTCAGGGTCTCTCCCGCACCGGCCCTTCCGAGCACCGACCCCCGGCACGGGGCCCTAGCGTTGTGTTTATACGACAATGAAGTTTTTAGAAATTCGCCAAAGTGAGATATTTTGTCTGCACTTGGCTAAACCCACTGGCTCTTCCCGCCCTGGCGTCCTTCGGTCACACGGAGTCTCATGCCCGCAGCACTGGAGACGCCCCTGACACATCCCTGCTGTGGTGGGGCCCCTGGCCCTGCCCCCGAGGGTCATGACAGTGGGGGGCAGCGGGATGTTCCTGGAAGTCCCCCGGCCTTGGAGCCAGCTCCCGAAGACTTAACCTCCTCAGCCTGACAGCGAACCTCCCACCTCACCTGACAGCACCCCCAACTCACGTCCACCTTGACCAGAGCCCCAGAATGCATGTCCAAGCCTTGCAATGTGGTTGCACGGCGTTTTAAGGACTATAAACATCTATGTTGAGTTGGAAGAGGAGCTCAAACACTGATACAAGATCTGAGAGTTTATTTAAAAAGTTAATAAAGCCCCAGTACACCATTTTAACTGCAGCCTGGAGAGACGTTTGGGAATGTTTCCACAAACAAATGAGAATTCACAGACTACTGGTTTGGACACGTACAAAGGTGTCTTTCTTCTGCTGCCTTTCAGTTTATTAATGAAAGCACGGAGAAGATATTCAAATAAAAATAAATGGAATAGAGAACAAAAGCTTTAAAGACGGGCAGCAAAATGAACAGGATCTAATCTGCAAATGAGGGGTGATTATGCAATTCATTTCGAAGAAGAGCTACGTTTTCAATACAGATAATGAGTTGGTTCTTGGATGGTATGATCATCCAGTGAATGAGGAGGAGCAATTGTGTGAACCTATTTGGAAAAGATTTAAGTCTTCTAATAATTTGGAATAAATGAGGATATTGACAAAGACAGCGTCAATGTGTGCCTTCGGTTTAAGGAGCATTGAAGACAAATCCTTGCAAGAAACACTTTGAAATGCCTTGAAATCTTACAGTTCACATATGAGAGATCATTGACAGAGGTTTTCCCAAATCGGTAGCAATCATAAACATTTACTTGTCTTTAAAATAATAGGACGTGACATTATCACAACAATTCTTTTTTTTTGATCCTCACGATAGAGGAAAGATTGTTTTATCTTTATAGTCTCTCTACCAAAAAAATTTTTTTTACATTGCCCACCAACTCATTGTCATTTGCAGAGACCATCAAAGATTGGGCATGCAAAAAATAAACTATTTTAGGTATAAGTCAAGCATTCTATTAATAGAAATGTTATGTTCTTTTTCTGATTTTCGTGAAGTTGGTAATGTTCTCCAGCTTTGAAATGCTGTAATTTGTTGTGATGTCTTTTCTCATTCTGAATCAATGTTAGATTTTTGTCCTCAATTTTGGCTTCATATTCTTTTACTTAGAGCAGCTCCCCCCTCCCCTGCAGGAGCACACACACCACGTAGGAGCATCAGGTCCCACGAGAGCGGATTCTAGGCCAGTCTCACCTCCTTGGAGAGCCCGCGCTGAGCCCCCAGCAGAGGGAAATGCCGTCTGCTGTGCGTTCCCACAGGACCACCGAGGCACTGCTGTCCTGCCCCTCACGGGGTGCTGTGTTAATGTGCTCCCGCCCTCCCCGAGGGGGAGAAGTGCCCCTCATGGATCTCGCTAGCGGCACACGGCGCAGGGCCTGGCCCTGAGCTTGGAGATGTGAGTCTGGAATAAGAGAGCCCCTCGAGTGCGCGGTGAGAGTGCCCGCTGCTCAGAGCGCCCGTGCCGGGCACCCCCCCGCCGCCCTCCCTGTCTTCCCAGGAGCGTCTGTATGAGTTCTCTCTTCTCCCCTTGCTCTCTGGGAAAGGCTGGGCACTCACTCGCTGTGAAATTCAAATGCCTGACTTTTGCTTAAGCTGTGTGCCTTCCTGGGCCTTTCGCTTTGACCGCAGGAAAGTCTTCAGCCCCGAGCAGGGACACGCCTGTGGGCGGACCTGTGGCGTGGAGAGGTGCGGAGGGCTTTGCTGCATTCTGCCCAGCCCAGGCAGCAGGCTTCTGGGGTCCGTGTGTCGCAGGCCAACTGGTGTCAGGAAGAGAGGGGCTGGGGATGGCCAGGGAGGGAAGGACTGAGTGTGTGTGGGGGACGGGGGCTGTCCCCGAGGGGCAGGGACAGTGGAGGGGCCACAGGATGAGCCTGGGGGTGGGCAAGGGGGTAACTGCTCTCTGCCTTCCATTTCTAGGGTTCCTCTGGAGAGACTGGGAGTCCGGGATGATTTCGCCCCTGAGAACATCTGGCTCATTTTTCTCTCTTAAACATAATTTGGGGCTCTGTTTCCTCTTCTGTCAAGTGAGGAGATAATCCTTGCACACGGTGCTGAATGCTG